>NC_086447.1:16557346-16867346 GCF_028390025.1 Pseudophryne corroboree
TGTGCTGATTAGATATCACCTGGTTTTCACATTAAACAGATTCCCACTTGAGAAAGCAGCAAGGATGCAGTGAGGTTTATGTTTCCTGGTGTCAACCTGTATTATTTCAGTGGACATTGTAATGAGGATGCATCTTGCTGCCTTTCCAATGAAGCAAGTTTTAATCAGTAATAGGTGAAAAACCATTCCTACAAAGGTGTTAATCAGAGACTTGGCTTTGTGGACACTTTTCAGAGAGCAAATGTGTTAGCATAAAAATAAAGCCATAGTATGGAGAGCTGATTAATCACTCAATTGGATTTCTCTGCCTGCATAATTTTTTTTCTCTGCAACCCCATGCTAAATTGTGCTTCCTGTTTTTTATAAAATGACTTAATCAAATCTGATTGCATCAGAGAAGGCCAGGTACCCTACACTATAAGAGGTGGTTTGAAATTTTGACTTGTCTACTTAAAGATCACCAAAATTTGATCACAAGGTCAATTACGTCCCTGGGTGGGATTGAACCACCAACTTTTCGGTTAACAGCCGAATGCGCTAACCGATTGCGCCACAGAGACAGCTTGCAAAAGCATGTACTGACAAAGGCTAAAAAGCATTCATCTAGAAAGTTTCCTAGAAAAAGGTTAAAAAGGCAATAATCTGGAGAGTTTTGCAAGATTTTTCTTCCATTGACCAACGAAGAAACACATTGGTACTTTCACATGATGAGTGAGTACTTCAGGATCTCTGACACTTACATGAGCAGCAGAGTGGCGCAGCGGAAGCGTGCTGGGCCCATAACCCAGAGGTCGGTGGATCAAAACCATCCTCTGCTATGTGCAATTATTTTTTTGTTAATTAAATTCTTCCAAAACTGGAATTGATATTTTGACTCTTTTATTTTTACTTACAGTACAATAACTTTTAACATTTTAATTTGTTTTAATAGTATATTGACAGCATTGTTTTCTTTCAGAAATCCACTTAATTTTCTTTACCCTATTACTGAAATGGTAATTGACAAAAACAAGCTACATTGTCACCAGAAGAGCAATGCAAAATGTACAATTGATATTTCAAAATCATCTTTCCATCTTGAATTTCAATGATGCATTGGGGCAACGATTTTGTGAGAAACATCTTCACCCTTAAAGAAAGATTTTCTTAACTTCTTACCTGTGTGCTGATTAGATATCACCTGGTTTTCACATTAAACAGATTCCCACTTGAGAAAGCAGCAAGGATGCAGTGAGGTTTATGTTTCCTGGTGTCAACCTGTATTATTTCAGTGGACATTGTAATGAGGATGCATCTTGCTGCCTTTCCAATGAAGCAAGTTTTAATCAGTAATAGGTGAAAAACCATTCCTACAAAGGTGTTAATCAGAGACTTGGCTTTGTGGACACTTTTCAGAGAGCAAATGTGTTAGCATAAAAATAAAGCCATAGTATGGAGAGCTGATTAATCACTCAATTGGATTTCTCTGCCTGCATAATTTTTTTTCTCTGCAACCCCATGCTAAATTGTGCTTCCTGTTTTTTATAAAATGACTTAATCAAATCTGATTGCATCAGAGAAGGCCAGGTACCCTACACTATAAGAGGTGGTTTGAAATTTTGACTTGTCTACTTAAAGATCAGCAAAATTTGATCACAAGGTCAATTACGTCCCTGGGTGGTATTGAACCACCAGCCTTTCGGTTAACAGCCGAATGCGCTAACCGATTGCACCACAGAGACAACTTGCAAAAGCATGTACTAACAAAGGATAAAAAGCATTCATCTAGAAAGTTTCCTAGAAAAAGGTTAAAAAGGCAATAATCTGGAGAGTTTTGCAAGATTTTTCTTCCATTGACCAACGAAGAAACACATTGGTACTTTCAGATGATGAGTGAGTACTTCAGGATCTCTGACACTTACGTGAGCAGCAGAGTGGCGCAGCGGAAGCGTGCTGAGCCCATAACCCAGAGGTCGGTGGATCAAAACCATCCTCTGCTATGTGCACTTATTTTTTTGTTAATTAAATTCTTCCAAAACTGGAATTGATATTTTGACTCTTTTATTTTTACTTAAAGTACAATAACTTTTAACATTTTCATTTGTTTTAATAGTATATTGACAGCATTGTTTTCTTTCAGAAATCCACTTAATTTTCTTTACCCTATTACTGAAATGGTAATTGACAAAAACAAGCTACATTGTCACCAGAAGAGCAATGCAAAATGTAAAATTGATATTTCAAAATCATCTTTCCAGCTTGAATTTCAATGATGCATTGGGGCAACGATTTTGTGAGAAACATCTTCACCCTTAAATAAAGATTTTCTTAACTTCTTACCTGTGTGCTGATTAGATATCACCTGGTTTTCACATTAAACAGATTCCCACTTGAGAAAGCAGCAAGGATGCAGTGAGGTTTATGTTTCCTGGTGTCAACCTGTATTATTTCAGTGGACATTGTAATGAGGATGCATCTTGCTGCCTTTCCAATGAAGCAAGTTTTAATCAGTAATAGGTGAAAAACCATTCCTACAAAGGTGTTAATCAGAGACTTGGCTTTGTGGACACTTTTCAGAGAGCAAATGTGTTAGCATAAAAATAAAGCCATAAAATGGAGAGCTGATTAATCACTCAATTGGATTTCTCTGCCTGCATAATTTTTTTTCTCTGCAACCCCATGCTAAATTGTGCTTCCTGTTTTTTATAAAATGACTTAATCAAATCTGACTCTGATTGCATCAGAGAAGGCCAGGTACCCTACACTATAAGAGGTGGTTTGAAATTTTGACTTGTCTACTTAAAGATCACCAAAATTTGATCACAAGGTCAATTACGTCCCTGGGTGGGATTGAACCACCAACCTTTCGGTTAACAGCCGAATGCGCTAACCGATTGCGCCACAGAGACAGCTTGCAAAAGCATGTACTGACAAAGGCTAAAAAGCATTCATCTAGAAAGTTTCCTAGAAAAAGGTTAAAAAGGCAATAATCTGGAGAGTTTTGCAAGATTTTTCATCCATTGACCAACGAAGAAACACATTGGTACTTTCACATGATGAGTGAGTACTTCAGGATCTCTGACACTTACATGAGCAGCAGAGTGGCGCAGCAGAAGCGTGCTGGGCCCATAACCCAGAGGTCGGTGGATCGAAACCATCCTCTGCTATGTGCACTTATTTTTTTGTTAATTCAATTCTTCCAAAACTGGAATTGATATTTTGACTCTTTTATTTTTACTTAAAGTACAATAACTTTTAACATTTTAATTTGTTTTAATAGTATATTGACAGCATTGTTTTCTTTCAGAAATCCACTTAATTTTCTTTACCCTATTACTGAAATGGTAATTGACAAAAACAAGCTACATTGTCACCAGAAGAGCAATGCAAAATGTACAATTGATATTTCAAAATCATCTTTCCAGCTTGAATTTCAATGATGCATTGGGGCAACGATTTTGTGAGAAACATCTTCACCCTTAAAGAAAGATTTTCTTAACTTCTTACCTGTGTGCTGATTAGATATCACCTGGTTTTCACATTAAACAGATTCCCACTTGAGAAAGCAGCAAGGATGCAGTGAGGTTTATGTTTCCTGGTGTCAACCTGTATTATTTCAGTGGACATTGTAATGAGGATGCATCTTGCTGCCTTTCCAATGAAGCAAGTTTTAATCAGTAATAGGTGAAAAACCATTCCTACAAAGGTGTTAATCAGAGACTTGGCTTTGTGGACACTTTTCAGAGAGCAAATGTGTTAGCATAAAAATAAAGCCATAAAATGGAGAGCTGATTAATCACTCAATTGGATTTCTCTGCCTGCATAATTTTTTTTCTCTGCAACCCCATGCTAAATTGTGCTTCCTGTTTTTTATAAAATGACTTAATCAAATCTGACTCTTATTGCATCAGAGAAGGCCAGGTACCCTACACTATAAGAGGTGGTTTGAAATTTTGACTTGTCTACTTAAAGATCAGCAAAATTTGATCACAAGGTCAATTACGTCCCTGGGTGGTATTGAACCACCAGCCTTTCGGTTAACAGCCGAATGCGCTAACCGATTGCACCACAGAGACAACTTGCAAAAGCATGTACTAACAAAGGCTAAAAAGCATTCATCTAGAAAGTTTCCTAGAAAAAGGTTAAAAAGGCAATAATCTGGAGAGTTTTGCAAGATTTTTCTTCCATTGACCAACGAAGAAACACATTGGTACTTTCAGATGATGAGTGAGTACTTCAGGATCTCTGACACTTACGTGAGCAGCAGAGTGGCGCAGCGGAAGCGTGCTGAGCCCATAACCCAGAGGTCGGTGGATCAAAACCATCCTCTGCTATGTGCACTTATTTTTTTGTTAATTAAATTCTTCCAAAACTGGAATTGATATTTTGACTCTTTAATTTTTACTTAAAGTACAATAACTTTTAACATTTTCATTTGTTTTAATAGTATATTGACAGCATTGTTTTCTTTCAGAAATCCACTTAATTTTCTTTACCCTATTACTGAAATGGTAATTGACAAAAACAAGCTACATTGTCACCAGAAGAGCAATGCAAAATGTAAAATTGATATTTCAAAATCATCTTTCCAGCTTGAATTTCAATGATGCATTGGGGCAACGATTTTGTGAGAAACATCTTCACCCTTAAATAAAGATTTTCTTAACTTCTTACCTGTGTGCTGATTAGATATCACCTGGTTTTCACATTAAACAGATTCCCACTTGAGAAAGCAGCAAGGATGCAGTGAGGTTTATGTTTCCTAGTGTCAACCTGTATTATTTCAGTGGACATTGTAATGAGCATGCATCTTGCTGCCTTTCCAATGAAGCAAGTTTTAATCAGTAATAGGTGAAAAACCATTCCTACAAAGGTGTTAATCAGAGACTTGGCTTTGTGGACACTTTTCAGAGAGCAAATGTGTTAGCATAAAAATAAAGCCATAAAATGGAGAGCTGATTAATCACTCAATTGGATTTCTCTGCCTGCATATTTTTTTTTCTCTGCAACCCCATGCTAAATTGTGCTTCCTGTTTTTTATAAAATGACTTAATCAAATCTGACTCTGATTGCATCAGAGAAGGCCAGGTACCCTACACTATAAGAGGTGGTTTGAAATTTTGACTTGTCTACTTAAAGATCAGCAAAATTTGATCACAAGGTCAATTACGTCCCTGGGTGGTATTGTACCACCAGCCTTTCGGTTAATAGCCGAATGCGCTAACCGATTGCACCACAGAGACAACTTGCAAAAGCATGTACTGACAAAGGCTAAAAAGCATTCATCTAGAAAGTTTCCTAGAAAAAGGTTAAAAAGGCAATAATCTAGAGAGTTTTGCAAGATTTTTCTTCTATTGACCAACGAAGAAACACATTGGTACTTTCACATGATGAGTGAGTACTTCAGGATCTCTGACACTTACATGAGCAGCAGAGTGGCACATCGGAAGCGTGCTGGGCACATAACCCAGAGGTCATAGGATCGAAACCATCCTCTGCTATGTGCACTTATTTTTTTGTTAATTAAATTCTTCCAAAACCGGAATTGATATTTTGACTTTTATTTTTACTTAAAGTACAATAACTTTTAACATTTTAATTTGTTTTAATAGTATATTGACAGCATTGTTTTCTTTCAGAAATCCACTTAATTTTCTTTACCCTATTACTGAAATGGTAATTGACAAAAACAAGCTACATTGTCACCAGAAGAGCAATGCAAAATGTACAATTGATATTTCAAAATCATCTTTCCATCTTGAATTTCAATGATGCATTGGGGCAACGATTTTGTGAGAAACATCTTCACCCTTAAAGAAAGATTTTCTTAACTTCTTACCTGTGTGCTGATTAGATATCACCTGGTTTTCACATTAAACAGATTCCCACTTGAGAAAGCAGCAAGGATGCAGTGAGGTTTATGTTTCCTGGTGTCAACCTGTATTATTTCAGTGGACATTGTAATGAGGATGCATCTTGCTGCCTTTCCAATGAAGCAAGTTTTAATCAGTAATAGGTGAAAAACCATTCCTACAAAGGTGTTAATCAGAGACTTGGCTTTGTGGACACTTTTCAGAGAGCAAATGTGTTAGCATAAAAATAAAGCCATAAAATGGAGAGCTGATTAATCACTCAATTATATTTCTCTGCCTGCGTATTTTTTTTTCTCTGCAACCCCATGCTAAATTGTGCTTCCTGTTTTTTATAAAATGACTTAATCAAATCTGACTCTGATTGCATCAGAGAAGGCCAGGTACCCTACACTATAAGAGGTGGTTTGAAATTTTGACTTGTCTACTTAAAGATCAGCAAAATTTGATCACAAGGTCAATTACATCCCTGGGTGGTATTGAACAACCAGCCTTTCGGTTAACAGCCGAATGCGCTAACCGATTGCACCACAGAGACAACTTGCAAAAACATGTACTGACAAAGGCTAAAAAGCATTCATCTAGAAAGTTTCCTAGAAAAAGGTTAAAAAGGCAATAATCTGGAGAGTTTTGCAAGATTTTTCTTCCATTGACCAACGAAGAAACACATTGGTACTTTCACATGATGAGTGAGTACTTCAGGATCTCTGACACTTACATGAGCAGCAGAGTGGCTCAGCGGAAGCGTGCTGGGCCCATAACCTAGAGGTCGGTGGATCGAAACCATCCTCTGCTATGTGCACTTATTTTTTTGTTAATTAAATTCTTCCAAAACTGGAATTGATATTTTGACTCTTTTATTTTTACTTAAAGTACAATAACTTTTAACATTTTAATTTGTTTTAATAGTATATTGACAGCATTGTTTTCTTTCAGAAATCCACTTAATTTTCTTTACCCTATTACTGAAATGGTAATTGACAAAAACAAGCTACATTGTCACCAGAAGAGCAATGCAAAATGTACAATTGATATTTCAAAATCATCTTTCCAGCTTGAATTTCAATGATGCATTGGGGCAACGATTTTGTGAGAAACATCTTCACCCTTAAAGAAAGATTTTCTTAACTTCTTACCTGTGTGCTGATTAGATATCACCTGGTTTTCACATTAAACAGATTCCCACTTGAGAAAGCAGCAAGGATGCAGTGAGGTTTATGTTTCCTGGTGTCAACCTGTATTATTTCAGTGGACATTGTAATGAGGATGCATCTTGCTGCCTTTCCAATGAAGCAAGTTTTAATCAGTAATAGGTGAAAAACCATTCCTACAAAGGTGTTAATCAGAGACTTGGCTTTGTGGACACTTTTCAGAGAGCAAATGTGTTAGCATAAAAATAAAGCCATAAAATGGAGAGCTGATTAATCACTCAATTGGATTTCTCTGCCTGCATAATTTTTTTTCTCTGCAACCCCATGCTAAATTGTGCTTCCTGTTTTTTATAAAATGACTTAATCAAATCTGACTCTTATTGCATCAGAGAAGGCCAGGTACCCTACACTATAAGAGGTGGTTTGAAATTTTGACTTGTCTACTTAAAGATCAGCAAAATTTGATCACAAGGTCAATTACGTCCCTGGGTGGTATTGAACCACCAGCCTTTCGGTTAACAGCCGAATGCGCTAACCGATTGCACCACAGAGACAACTTGCAAAAGCATGTACTAACAAAGGCTAAAAAGCATTCATCTAGAAAGTTTCCTAGAAAAAGGTTAAAAAGGCAATAATCTGGAGAGTTTTGCAAGATTTTTCTTCCATTGACCAACGAAGAAACACATTGGTACTTTCAGATGATGAGTGAGTACTTCAGGATCTCTGACACTTACGTGAGCAGCAGAGTGGCGCAGCGGAAGCGTGCTGAGCCCATAACCCAGAGGTCGGTGGATCAAAACCATCCTCTGCTATGTGCACTTATTTTTTTGTTAATTAAATTCTTCCAAAACTGGAATTGATATTTTGACTCTTTAATTTTTACTTAAAGTACAATAACTTTTAACATTTTCATTTGTTTTAATAGTATATTGACAGCATTGTTTTCTTTCAGAAATCCACTTAATTTTCTTTACCCTATTACTGAAATGGTAATTGACAAAAACAAGCTACATTGTCACCAGAAGAGCAATGCAAAATGTAAAATTGATATTTCAAAATCATCTTTCCAGCTTGAATTTCAATGATGCATTGGGGCAACGATTTTGTGAGAAACATCTTCACCCTTAAATAAAGATTTTCTTAACTTCTTACCTGTGTGCTGATTAGATATCACCTGGTTTTCACATTAAACAGATTCCCACTTGAGAAAGCAGCAAGGATGCAGTGAGGTTTATGTTTCCTGGTGTCAACCTGTATTATTTCAGTGGACATTGTAATGAGGATGCATCTTGCTGCCTTTCCAATGAAGCAAGTTTTAATCAGTAATAGGTGAAAAACCATTCCTACAAAGGTGTTAATCAGAGACTTGGCTTTGTGGACACTTTTCAGAGAGCAAATGTGTTAGCATAAAAATAAAGCCATAAAATGGAGAGCTGATTAATCACTCAATTGGATTTCTCTGCCTGCATAATTTTTTTTCTCTGCAACCCCATGCTAAATTGTGCTTCCTGTTTTTTATAAAATGACTTAATCAAATCTGACTCTGATTGCATCAGAGAAGGCCAGGTACCCTACACTATAAGAGGTGGTTTGAAATTTTGACTTGTCTACTTAAAGATCAGCAAAATTTGATCACAAGGTCAATTACGTCCCTGGGTGGTATTGAACAACCAGCCTTTCGGTTAACAGCCGAATGCGCTAACCGATTGCACCACAGAGACAACTTGCAAAAGCATGTACTGACAAAGGCTAAAAAGCATTCATCTAGAAAGTTTCCTAGAAAAAGGTTAAAAAGGCAATAATCTGGAGAGTTTTGCAAGATTTTTCTTCCATTGACCAACGAAGAAACACATTGGTACTTTCACATGATGAGTGAGTACTTCAGGATCTCTGACACTTACGTGAGCAGCAGAGTGGCGCAGCGGAAGCGTGCCGGGCCCATAACCCAGAGGTTGGTGGATCGAAACCATTCTCTGCTATGTGCACTTATTTTTTTGTTAATTAAATTCTTCCAAAACTGGAATTGATATTTTGACTCTTTTATTTTTACTTAAAGTACAATAACTTTTAACATTTTCATTTGTTTTAATAGTATATTGACAGCATTGTTTTCTTTCAGAAATCCACTTAATTTTCTTTACCCTATTACTGAAATGGTAATTGACAAAAACAAGCTACATTGTCACCAGAAGAGCAATGCAAAATGTAAAATTGATATTTCAAAATCATCTTTCCAGCTTGAATTTCAATGATGCATTGGGGCAACGATTTTGTGAGAAACATCTTCACCCTTAAATAAAGATTTTCTTAACTTCTTACCTGTGTGCTGATTAGATATCACCTGGTTTTCACATTAAACAGATTCCCACTTGAGAAAGCAGCAAGGATGCAGTGAGGTTTATGTTTCCTAGTGTCAACCTGTATTATTTCAGTGGACATTGTAATGAGCATGCATCTTGCTGCCTTTCCAATGAAGCAAGTTTTAATCAGTAATAGGTGAAAAACCATTCCTACAAAGGTGTTAATCAGAGACTTGGCTTTGTGGACACTTTTCAGAGAGCAAATGTGTTAGCATAAAAATAAAGCCATAAAATGGAGAGCTGATTAATCACTCAATTGGATTTCTCTGCCTGCATATTTTTTTTTCTCTGCAACCCCATGCTAAATTGTGCTTCCTGTTTTTTATAAAATGACTTAATCAAATCTGACTCTGATTGCATCAGAGAAGGCCAGGTACCCTACACTATAAGAGGTGGTTTGAAATTTTGACTTGTCTACTTAAAGATCAGCAAAATTTGATCACAAGGTCAATTACGTCCCTGGGTGGTATTGTACCACCAGCCTTTCGGTTAATAGCCGAATGCGCTAACCGATTGCACCACAGAGACAACTTGCAAAAGCATGTACTGACAAAGGCTAAAAAGCATTCATCTAGAAAGTTTCCTAGAAAAAGGTTAAAAAGGCAATAATCTAGAGAGTTTTGCAAGATTTTTCTTCTATTGACCAACGAAGAAACACATTGGTACTTTCACATGATGAGTGAGTACTTCAGGATCTCTGACACTTACATGAGCAGCAGAGTGGCACATCGGAAGCGTGCTGGGCACATAACCCAGAGGTCATAGGATCGAAACCATCCTCTGCTATGTGCACTTATTTTTTTGTTAATTAAATTCTTCCAAAACCGGAATTGATATTTTGACTTTTATTTTTACTTAAAGTACAATAACTTTTAACATTTTAATTTGTTTTAATAGTATATTGACAGCATTGTTTTCTTTCAGAAATCCACTTAATTTTCTTTACCCTATTACTGAAATGGTAATTGACAAAAACAAGCTACATTGTCACCAGAAGAGCAATGCAAAATGTACAATTGATATTTCAAAATCATCTTTCCATCTTGAATTTCAATGATGCATTGGGGCAACGATTTTGTGAGAAACATCTTCACCCTTAAAGAAAGATTTTCTTAACTTCTTACCTGTGTGCTGATTAGATATCACCTGGTTTTCACATTAAACAGATTCCCACTTGAGAAAGCAGCAAGGATGCAGTGAGGTTTATGTTTCCTGGTGTCAACCTGTATTATTTCAGTGGACATTGTAATGAGGATGCATCTTGCTGCCTTTCCAATGAAGCAAGTTTTAATCAGTAATAGGTGAAAAACCATTCCTACAAAGGTGTTAATCAGAGACTTGGCTTTGTGGACACTTTTCAGAGAGCAAATGTGTTAGCATAAAAATAAAGCCATAAAATGGAGAGCTGATTAATCACTCAATTATATTTCTCTGCCTGCGTATTTTTTTTTCTCTGCAACCCCATGCTAAATTGTGCTTCCTGTTTTTTATAAAATGACTTAATCAAATCTGACTCTGATTGCATCAGAGAAGGCCAGGTACCCTACACTATAAGAGGTGGTTTGAAATTTTGACTTGTCTACTTAAAGATCAGCAAAATTTGATCACAAGGTCAATTACATCCCTGGGTGGTATTGAACAACCAGCCTTTCGGTTAACAGCCGAATGCGCTAACCGATTGCACCACAGAGACAACTTGCAAAAACATGTACTGACAAAGGCTAAAAAGCATTCATCTAGAAAGTTTCCTAGAAAAAGGTTAAAAAGGCAATAATCTGGAGAGTTTTGCAAGATTTTTCTTCCATTGACCAACGAAGAAACACATTGGTACTTTCACATGATGAGTGAGTACTTCAGGAACTCTGACACTTATGTGAGCAGCAGAGTGGCGCAGCGGAAGCGTGCTGGGCCCATAACCCAGAGGTTGGTGGATCGAAACCATTCTCTGCTATGTGCACTTATTTTTTTGTTAATTAAATTCTTCCAAAACTGGAATTGATATTTTGACTCTTTTATTTTTACTTAAAGTACAATAACTTTTAACATTTTAATTTGTTTTAATAGTATATTGACAGCATTGTTTTCTTTCAGAAATCCACTTAATTTTCTTTACCCTATTACTGAAATGGTAATTGACAAAAACAAGCTACATTGTCACCAGAAGAGCAATGCAAAATGTACAATTGATATTTCAAAATCATCTTTCCAGCTTGAATTTCAATGATGCATTGGGGCAACGATTTTGTGAGAAACATCTTCACCCTTAAAGAAAGATTTTCTTAACTTCTTACCTGTGTGCTGATTAGATATCACCTGGTTTTCACATTAAACAGATTCCCACTTGAGAAAGCAGCAAGGATGCAGTGAGGTTTATGTTTCCTGGTGTCAACCTGTATTATTTCAGTGGACATTGTAATGAGGATGCATCTTGCTGCCTTTCCAATGAAGCAAGTTTTAATCAGTAATAGGTGAAAAACCATTCCTACAAAGGTGTTAATCAGAGACTTGGCTTTGTGGACACTTTTCAGAGAGCAAATGTGTTTGGCATAAAAATAAAGCCATAAAATGGAGAGCTGATTAATCACTCAATTGGATTTCTCTGCCTGCATAATTTTTTTCTCTGCAACCCCATGCTAAATTGTGCTTCCTGTTTTTTATAAAATGACTTAATCAAATATGACTCTGATTGCATCAGAGAAGGCCAGGTACCCTACACCATAAGAGGTGGTTTGAAATTTTGACTTGTCTACTTAAAGATCACCAAAATATGATCACAAGGTCAATTACGTCCCTCGGTGGGATTGAACCACCAACCTTTCGGTTAACAGCCGAATGCGCTAACCGATTGCGCCACAGAGACAGCTTGCAAAAGCATGTGCTGACAAAGGCTAAAAAGCATTCATCTAGAAAGTTTCCTAGAAAAAGGTTAAAAAGGCAATAATCTGTAGAGTTTTGCAAGATTTTTCTTCCATTCACCAACGAAGAAACACATTGGTACTTTCACATGATGAGTGAGTACTTCAGGATCTCTGACACTTACATGAGCAGCAGAGTGGCACAGCGGAAGCGTGCTGGGCATATAACCCAGAGGTCATAGGATCGAAACCATCCTCTGCTATGTGCACTTATTTTTTTGTTAATTAAATTCTTCCAAAACCGGAATTGATATTTTGACTCTTTTATTTTTACTTAAAGTACAATAACTTTTAACATTTTAATGTGTTTTAATAGTATATTGACAGCATTGTTTTCTTTCAGAAATCCACTTAATTTTCTTTACCCTATTACTGAAATGGTAATTGACAAAAACAAGCTACATTGTCACCAGAAGAGCAATGCAAAATGTACAATTGATATTTCAAAATCATCTTTCCAGCTTGAATTTCAATGATGCATTGGGGCAACGATTTTGTGAGAAACATCTTCACCCTTAAATAAAGATTTTCTTAACTTCTTACCTGTGTGCTGATTAGATATCACCTGGTTTTCACATTAAACAGATTCCCACTTGAGAAAGCAGCAAGGATGCAGTGAGGTTTATGTTTCCTGGTGTCAACCTGTATTATTTCAGTGGACATTGTAATGAGGATGCATCTTGCTGCCTTTCCAATGAAGCAAGTTTTAATCAGTAATAGGTGAAAAACCATTCCTACAAAGGTGTTAATCAGAGACTTGGCTTTGTGGACACTTTTCAGAGAGCAAATGTGTTAGCATAAAAATAAAGCCATAAAATGGAGAGCTGATTAATCACTCAATTGGATTTCTCTGCCTGCATAATTTTTTTTCTCTGCAACCCCATGCTAAATTGTGCTTCCTTTTTTTTTATAAAATGACTTAATCAAATATGACTCTGATTGCATCAGAGAAGGCCAGGTACCCTACACTATAAGAGGTGGTTTGAAATTTTGACTTGTCTACTTAAAGATCAGCAAAATTTGATCACAAGGTCAATTACGTCCCTGGGTGGGATTGAACCACCAACCTTTCGGTTAACAGCCGAATGCGCTAACTGATTGCGCCACAGAGACAGCTTGCAAAAGCATGTGCTGACAAAGGCTAAAAAGCATTCATCTAGAAAGTTTCCTAGAAAAAGGTTAAAAAGGCAATAATCTGGAGAGTTTTGCAAGATTTTTCTTCCATTGACCAACGAAGAAACACATTGGTACTTTCACATGATGAGTGAGTACTTCAGGATCTCGGACACTTACATGAGCAGCAGAGTGGCGCAGCGGAAGCGTGCTGGGCCCATAACCCCGAGGTCGGTGGATCAAAACCATCCTCTGCTATGTGCACTTATTTTTTTGTTAATTAAATTCTTCCAAAACTGGAATTGATATTTTGACTCTTTTATTTTTACCAAAAGTACAATAACTTTTAACATTTTAATTTGTTTTAATAGTATATTGACAGCATTGTTTTCTTTCAGAAATCCACTTAATTTTCTTTACCCTATTACTGAAATGGTAATTGACAAAAACAAGCTACATTGTCACCAGAAGAGCAATGCAAAATGTACAATTGATATTTCAAAATCATCTTTCCATCTTGAATTTCAATGATGCATTGGGGCAACAATTTTGTGAGAAACATCTTCACCCTTAAAGAAAGATTTTCTTAACTTCTTACCTGTGTGCTGATTAGATATCACCTGGTTTTCACATTAAACAGATTCCCACTTGAGAAAGCAGCAAGGATGCAGTGAGGTTTATGTTTCCTGGTGTCAACCTGTATTATTTCAGTGGACATTGTAATGAGGATGCATCTTGCTGCCTTTCCAATGAAGCAAGTTTTAATCAGTAATAGGTGAAAAACCATTCCTACAAAGGTGTTAATCAGAGACTTGGCTTTGTGGACACTTTTCAGAGAGCAAATGTGTTAGCATAAAAATAAAGCCATAAAATGGAGAGCTGATTAATCACTCAATTGGATTTCTCTGCCTGCATATTTTTTTTTCTCTGCAACCCCATGCTAAATTGTGCTTCCTGTTTTTTATAAAATGACTTAATCAAATCTGACTCTGATTGCATCAGAGAAGGCCAGGTACCCTACACTATAAGAGGTGGTTTGAAATTTTGACTTGTCTACTTAAAGATCAGCAAAATTTGATCACAAGGTCAATTACGTCCCTGGGTGGTATTGAACAACCAGCCTTTCGGTTAACAGCCGAATGCGCTAACCGATTGCACCACAGAGACAACTTGCAAAAGCATGTACTGACAAAGGCTAAAAAGCATTCATCTAGAAAGTTTCCTAGAAAAAGGTTAAAAAGGCAATAATCTGGAGAGTTTTGCAAGATTTTTCTTCCATTGACCAACGAAGAAACACATTGGTACTTTCACATGATGAGTGAGTACTTCAGGATCTCTGACACTTACGTGAGCAGCAGAGTGGCGCAGCGGAAGCGTGCTGGGCCCATAACCCAGAAGTTGGTGGATCGAAACCATCCTCTGCTATGTGCACTTATTTTTTTGTTAATTAAATTCTTCCAAAACTGGAATTGATATTTTGACTCTTTTATTTTTACTTAAAGTACAATAACTTTTAACATTTTAATTTGTTTTAATAGTATATTGACAGCATTGTTTTCTTTCAGAAATCCACTTAATTTTCTTTACCCTATTACTGAAATGGTAATTGACAAAAACAAGCTACATTGTCACCAGAAGAGCAATGCAAAATGTACAATTGATATTTCAAAATCATCTTTCCAGCTTGAATTTCAATGATGCATTGGGGCAACGATTTTGTGAGAAACATCTTCACCCTTAAAGAAAGATTTTCTTAACTTCTTACCTGTGTGCTGATTAGATATCACCTGGTTTTCACATTAAATAGATTCCCACTTGAGAAAGCAGCAAGGATGCAGTGAGGTTTATGTTTCCTGGTGTCAACCTGTATTATTTCAGTGGACATTGTAATGTGCATGCATCTTGCTGCCTTTCCAATGAAGCAAGTTTTAATCAGTAATAGGTAAAAAACCATTCCTACAAAGGTGTTAATCAGAGACTTGGCTTTGTGGACACTTTTCAGAGAGCAAATGTGTTAGCATAAAAATAAAGCCATAAAATGGAGAGCTGATTAATCACTCAATTGGATTTCTCTGCCTGCATAAATTTTTTTCTCTGCAACCCCATGCTAAATTGTGCTTCCTGTTTTTTATAAAATGACTTAATCAAATATGACTCTGATTGCATCAGAGAAGGCCAGGTACCCTACACCATAAGAGGTGGTTTGAAATTTTGACTTGTCTACTTAAAGATCAGCAAAATTTGATCACAAGGTCAATTACATCCCTTGGTGGTATTGAACAACCAGCTCTTCGGTTAACAGCCGAATGCGCTAACCGATTGCACCACAGAGACAACTTGCAAAAACATGTACTGACAAAGGCTAAAAAGCATTCATCTAGAAAGTTTCCTAGAAAAAGGTTAAAAAGGCAATAATCTGGAGAGTTTTGCAAGATTTTTCTTCCATTGACCAACAAAGAAACACATTGGTACTTTCACATGATGAGTGAGTACTTCAGGATCTCGGACACTTACATGAGCAGCAGAGTGGCGCAGCAGAAGCGTGCTGGGCCCATAACCCCGAGGTCGGTGGATCGAAACCATCCTCTGCTATGTGCACTTATTTTTTTGTTAATTAAATTCTTCCAAAACTGGAATTGATATTTTGACTCTTTTATTTTTACTTAAAGTACAATAACTTTTAACATTTTAATTTGTTTTAATAGTATATTGATAGCATTGTTTTCTTTCAGAAATCCACTTAATTTTCTTTACCCTATTACTGAAATGGTAATTGACAAAAACAAGCTACATTGTCACTAGAAGAGCAATGCAAAATGTACAATTGATATTTCAAAATCATCTTTCCAGCTTGAATTTCAATGATGCATTGGGGCAACGATTTTGTGAGAAACATCTTCACCCTTAAAGAAAGATTTTCTTAACTTCTTACCTGTGTGCTGATTAGATATCACCTGGTTTTCACATTAAACAGATTCCCACTTGAGAAAGCAGCAAGGATGCAGTGAGGTTTATGTTTCCTGGTGTCAACCTGTATTATTTCAGTGGACATTGTAATGAGGATGCATCTTGCTGCCTTTCCAATGAAGCAAGTTTTAATCAGTAATAGGTGAAAAACCATTCCTACAAAGGTGTTAATCAGAGACTTGGCTTTGTGGACACTTTTCAGAGAGCAAATGTGTTAGCATAAAAATAAAGCCATAAAATGGAGAGCTGATTAATCACTCAATTGGATTTCTCTGCCTGCATATTTTTTTTTCTCTGCAACCCCATGCTAAATTGTGCTTCCTGTTTTTTATAAAATGACTTAATCAAATCTGACTCTGATTGCATCAGAGAAGGCCAGGTACCCTACACTATAAGAGGTGGTTTGAAATTTTGACTTGTCTACTTAAAGATCAGCAAAATTTGATCACAAGGTCAATTACGTCCCTGGGTGGTATTGTACCACCAGCCTTTCGGTTAATAGCCGAATGCGCTAACCGATTGCACCACAGAGACAACTTGCAAAAGCATGTACTGACAAAGGCTAAAAAGCATTCATCTAGAAAGTTTCCTAGAAAAAGGTTAAAAAGGCAATAATCTGGAGAGTTTTGCAAGATTTTTCTTCCATTGACCAACGAAGAAACACATTGGTACTTTCATATGATGAGTGAGTACTTCAGGATCTCTGACACTTACATGAGCAGCAGAGTGGCACAGCGGAAGCGTGCTGGGCATATAACCCAGAGGTCATAGGATCGAAACCATCCTCTGCTATGTGCACTAATTTTTTTGTTAATTAAATTCTTCCAAAACCGGAATTGATATTTTGACTCTTTTATTTTTACTTAAAGTACAATAACTTTTAACATTTTAATGTGTTTTAATAGTATATTGACAGCATTGTTTTCTTTCAGAAATCCACTTAATTTTCTTTACCCTATTACTGAAATGGTAATTGACAAAAACAAGCTACATTGTCACCAGAAGAGCAATGCAAAATGTACAATTGATATTTCAAAATCATCTTTCCAGCTTGAATTTCAATGATGCATTGGGGCAACGATTTTGTGAGAAACATCTTCACCCTTAAATAAAGATTTTCTTAACTTCTTACCTGTGTGCTGATTAGATATCACCTGGTTTTCACATTAAACAGATTCCCACTTGAGAAAGCAGCAAGGATGCAGTGAGGTTTATGTTTCCTGGTGTCAACCTGTATTATTTCAGTGGACATTGTAATGAGGATGCATCTTGCTGCCTTTCCAATGAAGCAAGTTTTAATCAGTAATAGGTGAAAAACCATTCCTACAAAGGTGTTAATCAGAGACTTGGCTTTGTGGACACTTTTCAGAGAGCAAATGTGTTAGCATAAAAATAAAGCCATAAAATGGAGAGCTGATTAATCACTCAATTGGATTTCTCTGCCTGCATATTTTTTTTTCTCTGCAACCCATGCTAAATTGTGCTTCCTGTTTTTTATAAAATGACTTAATCAAATCTGACTCTGATTGCATCAGAGAAGGCCAGGTACCCTACACTATAAGAGGTGGTTTGAAATTTTGACTTGTCTACTTAAAGATCAGCAAAATTTGATCACAAGGTCAATTACGTCCCTGGGTGGTATTGTACCACCAGCCTTTCGGTTAATAGCCGAATGCGCTAACCGATTGCACCACAGAGACAACTTGCAAAAGCATGTACTGACAAAGGCTAAAAAGCATTCATCTAGAAAGTTTCCTAGAAAAAGGTTAAAAAGGCAATAATCTGGAGAGTTTTGCAAGATTTTTCTTCCATTGACCAACGAAGAAACACATTGGTACTTTCATATGATGAGTGAGTACTTCAGGATCTCTGACACTTACATGAGCAGCAGAGTGGCACAGCGGAAGCGTGCTGGGCATATAACCCAAAGGTCATAGGATCGAAACCATCCTCAGCTATGTGCACTTATTTTTTTGTTAATTAAATTCTTCCAAAACCGGAATTGATATTTTGACTCTTTTATTTTTACTTAAAGTACAATAACTTTTAACATTTTAATGTGTTTTAATAGTATATTGACAGCATTGTTTTCTTTCAGAAATCCACTTAATTTTCTTTACCCTATTACTGAAATGGTAATTGACAAAAACAAGCTACATTGTCACCAGAAGAGCAATGCAAAATGTACAATTGATATTTCAAAATCATCTTTCCAGCTTGAATTTCAATGATGCATTGGGGCAACGATTTTGTGAGAAACATCTTCACCCTTAAATAAAGATTTTCTTAACTTCTTACCTGTGTGCTGATTAGATATCACCTGGTTTTCACATTAAACAGATTCCCACTTGAGAAAGCAGCAAGGATGCAGTGAGGTTTATGTTTCCTGGTGTCAACCTGTATTATTTCAGTGGACATTGTAATGAGGATGCATCTTGCTGCCTTTCCAATGAAGCAAGTTTTAATCAGTAATAGGTGAAAAACCATTCCTACAAAGGTGTTAATCAGAGACTTGGCTTTGTGGACACTTTTCAGAGAGCAAATGTGTTAGCATAAAAATAAAGCCATAAAATGGAGAGCTGATTAATCACTCAATTGGATTTCTCTGCCTGCATATTTTTTTTTCTCTGCAACCCCATGCTAAATTGTGCTTCCTGTTTTTTATAAAATGACTTAATCAAATCTGACTCTGATTGCATCAGAGAAGGCAAGGTACCCTACACTATAAGAGGTGGTTTGAAATTTTGACTTGTCTACTTAAAGATCACCAAAATTTGATCACAAGGTCAATTACGTCCCTGGGTGGTATTGAACAACCAGCCTTTCGGTTAACAGCCGAATGCGCTAACCGATTGCACCACAGAGACAACTTGCAAAAGCATGTACTGACAAAGGCTAAAGTTTCCAAGAAAAAGGTTAAAAAGGCAATAATCTGGAGAGTTTTGCAAGATTTTTCTTCCATTGACCAACGAAGAAACACATTGGTACTTTCACATGATGAGTGAGTACTTCAGGATCTCTGACACTTACGTGAGCAGCAGAGTGGCGCAGCGGAAGCGTGCTGGGCCCATAACCCAGAGGTTGGTGGATTGAAACCATCCTCTGCTATGTGCACTTATTTTTTTGTTAATTAAATTCTTCCAAAACTGGAATTGATATTTTGACTCTTTTATTTTTACTTAAAGTACAATAACTTTTAACATTTTAATTTGTTTTAATAGTATATTGACAGCATTGTTTTCTTTCAGAAATCCACTTAATTTTCTTTACCCTATTACTGAAATGGTAATTGACAAAAACAAGCTACATTGTCACCAGAAGAGCAATGCAAAATGTACAATTGATATTTCAAAATCATCTTTCCAGCTTGAATTTCAATGATGCATTGGGGCAACGATTTTGTGAGAAACATCTTCACCCTTAAAGAAAGATTTTCTTAACTTCTTACCTGTGTGCTGATTAGATATCACCTGGTTTTCACATTAAATAGATTCCCACTTGAGAAAGCAGCAAGGATGCAGTGAGGTTTATGTTTCCTGGTGTCAACCTGTATTATTTCAGTGGACATTGTAATGAGCATGCATCTTGCTGCCTTTCCAATGAAGCAAGTTTTAATCAGTAATAGGTAAAAAACCATTCCTACAAAGGTGTTAATCAGAGACTTGGCTTTGTGGACACTTTTCAGAGAGCAAATGTGTTAGCATAAAAATAAAGCCATAAAATGGAGAGCTGATTAATCACTCAATTGGATTTCTCTGCCTGCATAATTTTTTTTCTCTGCAACCCCATGCTAAATTGTGCTTCCTGTTTTTTATAAAATGACTTAATCAAATATGACTCTGATTGCATCAGAGAAGGCCAGGTACCCTACACCATAAGAGGTGGTTTGAAATTTTGACTTGTCTACTTAAAGATCACCAAAATACGATCACAAGGTCTATTATGTCCCTGGGTGGGATTGAACCACCAACCTTTCGGTTAACAGCCGAATGCACTAACCGATTGCGCCACAGAGACAGCTTGCAAAAGCATGTGCTGACAAAGGCTAAAAAGCATTCATTATTTCAGTGGACATTGTAATGAGGATGCATCTTGCTGCCTTTCCAATGAAGCAAGTTTTAATCAGTAATAGGTGAAAAACCATTCCTACAAAGGTGTTAATCAGAGACTTGGCTTTGTGGACACTTTTCAGAGAGCAAATGTGTTAGCATAAAAATAAAGCCATAAAATGGAGAGCTGATTAATCACTCAATTGGATTTCTCTGCCTGCATATTTTTTTTTCTCTGCAACCCCATGCTAAATTGTGCTTCCTGTTTTTTTTTAAATGACTTAATCAAATATGACTCTGATTGCATCAGAGAAGGCCAGGTACCCTACACTATAAGAGGTGGTTTGAAATTTTGACTTGTCTACTTAAAGATCAGCAAAATTTGATCACAAGGTCAATTACGTCCCTGGGTGGTATTGAACAACCAGCCTTTCGGTTAACAGCCGAATGCGCTAACCGATTGCACCACAGAGACAACTTGCAAAAGCATGTACTGACAAAGGCTAAAAAGCATTCATCTAGAAAGTTTCCTAGAAAAAGGTTAAAAAGGCAATAATCTGGAGAGTTTTGCAAGATTTTTCTTCCATTGACCAACGAAGAAACACATTGGTACTTTCACATGATGAGTGAGTACTTCAGGAACTCTGACACTTACGTGAGCAGCAGAGTGGCGCAGCGGAAGCGTGCTGGGCCCATAACCCAGAGGTTGGTGGATCGAAACCATCCTCTGCTATGTGCACTTATTTTTTTGTTAATTACATTCTTCCAAAACTGGAATTGATATTTTGACTCTTTTATTTTTACTTAAAGTACAATAACTTTTAACATTTTAATTTGTTTTAGTATATTGACAGCATTGTTTTCTTTCAGAAATCCACTTAATTTTCTTTACCCTATTACTGAAATGGTAATTGACAAAAACAAGCTACATTGTCACCAGAAGAGCAATGCAAAATGTACAATTGATATTTCAAAATCATCTTTCCAGCTTGAATTTCAATGATGCATTAGGGCAACGATTTTGTGAGAAACATCTTCACCCTTAAAGAAAGATTTTCTTAACTTCTTACCTGTGTGCTGATTAGATATCACCTGGTTTTCACATTAAACAGATTCCCACTTGAGAAAGCAGCAAGGATGCAGTGAGGTTTATGTTTCCTGGTGTCAACCTGTATTATTTCAGTGGACATTGTAATGAGGATGCATCTTGCTGCCTTTCCAATGAAGCAAGTTTTAATCAGTAATAGGTGAAAAACCATTCCTACAAAGGTGTTAATCAGAGACTTGGCTTTGTGGACACTTTTCAGAGAGCAAATGTGTTAGCATAAAAATAAAGCCATAAAATGGAGAGCTGATTAATCACTCAATTGGATTTCTCTGCCTGCATAATTTTTTTTCTCTGCAACCCCATGCTAAATTGTGCTTCCTGTTTTTTATAAAAAAACTTAATCAAATCTGATTGCATCAGAGAAGGCCAGGTACCCTACACTATAAGAGGTGGTTTGAAATTTTGACTTGTCTACTTAAAGATCACCAAAATTTGATCACAAGGTCAATTACGTCCCTGGGTGGGATTGAACCACCAACCTTTCGGTTAACAGCCGAATGCGCTAACCGATTGCGCCACAGAGACAGCTTGCAAAAGCATGTACTGACAAAGGCTAAAAAGCATTCATCTAGAAAGTTTCCTAGAAAAAGGTTAAAAAGGCAATAATCTGGAGAGTTTTGCAAGATTTTTCTTCCATTGACCAACGAAGAAACACATTGGTACTTTCACATGATGAGTGAGTACTTCAGGATCTCTGACACTTACATAAGCTGCAGAGTGGCGCAGCGGAAGCGTGCTGGACCCATAACCCAGAGGTCGGTGGATCAAAACCATCCTCTGCTATGTGCACTTATTTTTTTGTTAATTAAATTCTTCCAAAACTGGAATTGATATTTTGACTCTTTTATTTTTACTTAAAGAACAATAACTTTTAACATTTTAATTTGTTTTAATAGTATATTGACAGCATTGTTTTCTTTCAGAAATCCACTTAATTTTCTTTACCCTATTACTGAAATGGTAATTGACAAAAACAAGCTACATTGTCACCAGAAGAGCAATGCAAAATGTACAATTGATATTTCAAAATCATCTTTCCATCTTGAATTTCAATGATGCATTGGGGCAACGATTTTGTGAGAAACATCTTCACCCTTAAAGAAAGATTTTCTTAACTTCTTACCTGTGTGCTGATTAGATATCACCTGGTTTTCACATTAAACAGATTCCCACTTGAGAAAGCAGCAAGGATGCAGTGAGATTTATGTTTCCTGGTGTCAACCTGTATTATTTCAGTGGACATTGTAATGAGGATGCATCTTGCTGCCTTTTCAATGAAGCAAGTTTTAATCAGTAATAGGTGAAAAACCATTCCTACAAAGGTGTTAATCAGAGACTTGGCTTTGTGGACACTTTTCAGAGAGCAAATGTGTTAGCATAAAAATAAAGCCATAAAATGGAGAGCTGATTAATCACTCAATTGGATTTCTCTGCCTGCATAATTTTTTTTCTCTGCAACCCCATGCTAAATTGTGCTTCCTGTTTTTTATAAAATGACTTAATCAAATCTGACTCTTATTGCATCAGAGAAGGCCAGGTACCCTACACTATAAGAGGTGGTTTGAAATTTTGACTTGTCTACTTAAAGATCAGCAAAATTTGATCACAAGGTCAATTACGTCCCTGGGTGGTATTGAACCACCAGCCTTTTGGTTAACAGCCGAATGCGCTAACCGATTGCACCACAGAGACAACTTGCAAAAGCATGTACTAACAAAGGCTAAAAAGCATTCATCTAGAAAGTTTCCTAGAAAAAGGTTAAAAAGGCAATAATCTGGAGAGTTTTGCAAGATTTTTCTTCCATTGACCAACGAAGAAACACATTGGTACTTTCAGATGATGAGTGAGTACTTCAGGATCTCTGACACTTACGTGAGCAGCAGAGTGGCACAGCGGAAGCGTGCTGAGCCCATAACCCAGAGGTCGGTGGATCGAAACCATCCTCTGCTATGTGCACTTATTTTTTTGTTAATTAAATTCTTCCAAAACTGGAATTGATATTTTCACTCTTTTATTTTTACTTAAAGTACAATAACTTTTAACATTTTAATTTGTTTTAATAGTATATTGACAGCATTGTTTTCTTTCAGAAATCCACTTAATTTTCTTTACCCTATTACTGAAATGGTAATTGACAAAAACAAGCTACATTGTCACCAGAAGAGCAATGCAAAATGTACAATTGATATTTCAAAATCATCTTTCCAGCTTGAATTTCAATGATGCATTGGGGCAACGATTTTGTGAGAAACATCTTCACCCTTAAATAAAGATTTTCTTAACTTCTTACCTGTGTACTGATTAGATATCACCTGGTTTTCACATTAAACAGATTCCCACTTGAGAAAGCAGCAAGGATGCAGTGAGGTTTATGTTTCCTGGTGTCAACCTGTATTATTTCAGTGGACATTGTAATGAGGATGCATCTTGTTGCCTTTCCAATGAAGCAAGTTTTAATCAGTAATAGGTGAAAAACCATTCCTACAAAGGTGTTAATCAGAGACTTGGCTTTGTGGACACTTTTCAGAGAGCAAATGTGTTAGCATAAAAATAAAGCCATAAAATGGAGAGCTGATTAATCACTCAATTGGATTTCTCTGCCTGCATAATTTTTTTTCTCTGCAACCCCATGCTAAATTGTGCTTCCTTTTTTTTTATAAAATGACTTAATCAAATATGACTCTGATTGCATCAGAGAAGGCCAGGTACCCTACACTATAAGAGGTGGTTTGAAATTTTGACTTGTCTACTTAAAGATCAGCAAAATTTGATCACAAGGTCAATTACGTCCCTGGGTGGGATTGAACCACCAACCTTTCGGTTAACAGCCGAATGCGCTAACTGATTGCGCCACAGAGACAGCTTGCAAAAGCATGTGCTGACAAAGGCTAAAAAGCATTCATCTAGAAAGTTTCCTAGAAAAAGGTTAAAAAGGCAATAATCTGGAGAGTTTTGCAAGATTTTTCTTCCATTGACCAACGAAGAAACACATTGGTACTTTCAGATGATGAGTGAGTACTTCAGGATCTCGGACACTTACATGAGCAGCAGAGTGGCGCAGCGGAAGCGTGCTGGGCCCATAACCCCGAGGTCGGTGGATCAAAACCATCCTCTGCTATGTGCACTTATTTTTTTGTTAATTAAATTCTTCCAAAACTGGAATTGATATTTTGACTCTTTTATTTTTACCAAAAGTACAATAACTTTTAACATTTTAATTTGTTTTAATAGTATATTGACAGCATTGTTTTCTTTCAGAAATCCACTTAATTTTCTTTACCCTATTACTGAAATGGTAATTGACAAAAACAAGCTACATTGTCACCAGAAGAGCAATGCAAAATGTACAATTGATATTTCAAAATCATCTTTCCATCTTGAATTTCAATGATGCATTGGGGCAACAATTTTGTGAGAAACATCTTCACCCTTAAAGAAAGATTTTCTTAACTTCTTACCTGTGTGCTGATTAGATATCACCTGGTTTTCACATTAAACAGATTCCCACTTGAGAAAGCAGCAAGGATGCAGTGAGGTTTATGTTTCCTGGTGTCAACCTGTATTATTTCAGTGGACATTGTAATGAGGATGCATCTTGCTGCCTTTCCAATGAAGCAAGTTTTAATCAGTAATAGGTGAAAAACCATTCCTACAAAGGTGTTAATCAGAGACTTGGCTTTGTGGACACTTTTCAGAGAGCAAATGTGTTAGCATAAAAATAAAGCCATAAAATGGAGAGCTGATTAATCACTCAATTGGATTTCTCTGCCTGCATATTTTTTTTTCTCTGCAACCCCATGCTAAATTGTGCTTCCTGTTTTTTATAAAATGACTTAATCAAATCTGACTCTGATTGCATCAGAGAAGGCCAGGTACCCTACACTATAAGAGGTGGTTTGAAATTTTGACTTGTCTACTTAAAGATCAGCAAAATTTGATCACAAGGTCAATTACGTCCCTGGGTGGTATTGAACAACCAGCCTTTCGGTTAACAGCCGAATGCGCTAACCGATTGCACCACAGAGACAATTTGCAAAAGCATGTACTGACAAAGGCTAAAAAGCATTCATCTAGAAAGTTTCCTAGAAAAAGGTTAAAAAGGCAATAATCTGGAGAGTTTTGCAAGATTTTTCTTCCATTGACCAACGAAGAAACACATTGGTACTTTCACATGATGAGTGAGTACTTCAGGATCTCTGACACTTACGTGAGCAGCAGAGTGGCGCAGCGGAAGCGTGCTGGGCCCATAACCCAGAAGTTGGTGGATCGAAACCATCCTCTGCTATGTGCACTTATTTTTTTGTTAATTAAATTCTTCCAAAACTGGAATTGATATTTTGACTCTTTTATTTTTACTTAAAGTACAATAACTTTTAACATTTTAATTTGTTTTAATAGTATATTGACAGCATTGTTTTCTTTCAGAAATCCACTTAATTTTCTTTACCCTATTACTGACAAAAACAAGCTACATTGTCACCAGAAGAGCAATGCAAAATGTACAATTAATATTTCAAAATCATCTTTCCATCTTGAATTTCAATGATGCATTGGGGCAACGATTTTGTGAGAAACATCTTCACCCTTAAAGAAAGATTTTCTTAACTTCTTACCTGTGTGCTGATTAGATATCACCTGGTTTTCACATTAAACAGATTCCCACTTGAGAAAGCAGCAAGGATGCAGTGAGGTTTATGTTTCCTGGTGTCAACCTGTATTATTTCAGTGGACATTGTAATGAGGATGCATTGCCTTTCCAATGAAGCAAGTTTTAATCAGTAATAGGTGAAAAACCATTCCTACAAAGGTGTTAATCAGAGACTTGGCTTTGTGGACACTTTTCAGAGAGCAAATGTGTTAGCATAAAAATAAAGCCATAAAATGGAGAGCTGATTAATCACTCAATTGGATTTCTCTGCCTGCATAATTTTTTTTCTCTGCAACCCCATGCTAAATTGTGCTTCCTGTTTTTTATAAAATGACTTAATCAAATCTGACTCTGATTGCATCAGAGAAGGCCAGGTACCCTACACTATAAGAGGTGGTTTGAAATTTTGACTTGTCTACTTAAAGATCACCAAAATTTGATCACAAGGTCAATTACGTCCCCGGGTGGGATTGAACCACCAACCTTTCGGTTAACAGCCGAATGCGCTAACCGATTGCGCCACAGAGACAGCTTGCAAAAGTATGTACTGACAAAGGCTAAAAAGCATTCATCTAGAAAGTTTCCTAGAAAAAGGTTAAAAAGGCAATAATCTGGAGAGTTTTGCAAGATTTTTCTTCCATTGACCAACGAAGAAACACATTGGTACTTTCACATGATGAGTGAGTACTTCAGGATCTCTGATACTTACATGAGCAGCAGAGTGGCGCAGCGGAAGCGTGCTGGGCCCATGACCCAGAGGTCGGTGGATCGAAACCATCCTCTGCTATGTGCACTTATTTTTTTGTTAATTAAATTCTTCCAAAACGGGAATTGATATTTTGACTCTTTTATTTTTACTTAAAGTACAATAACTTTTAACATTTTAATTTGTTTTAATAGTATATTGACAGCATTGTTTTCTTTCAGAAATCCACTTAATTTTCTTTACCCTATTACTGAAATGGTAATTGACAAAAACAAGCTACATTGTCACCAGAAGAGCAATGCAAAATGTACAATTAATATTTCAAAATCATCTTTCCATCTTGAATTTCAATGATGCATTGGGGCAACGATTTTGTGAGAAACATCTTCACCCTTAAAGAAAGATTTTCTTAACTTCTTACCTGTGTGCTGATTAGATATCACCTGGTTTTCACATTAAACAGATTCCCACTTGAGAAAGCAGCAAGGATGCAGTGAGGTTTATGTTTCCTGGTGTCAACCTGTATTATTTCAGTGGACATTGTAATGAGGATGCATCTTGCTGCCTTTCCAATGAAGCAAGTTTTAATCAGTAATAGGTGAAAAACCATTCCTACAAAGGTGTTAATCAGAGACTTGGCTTTGTGGACACTTTTCATAGAGCAAATGTGTTAGCATAAAAATAAAGCCATAAAATGGAGAGCTGATTAATCACTCAATTGGATTTCTCTGCCTGCATAATTTTTTTTCTCTGCAACCCCATGCTAAATTGTGCTTCCTGTTTTTTATAAAATGACTTAATCAAATCTGACTCTGATTGCATCAGAGAAGGCCAGGTACCCTACACTATAAGAGGTTGTTTGAAATTTTGACTTGTCTACTTAAAGATCACCAAAATTTGATCACAATGTCAATTACATCCCCGGGTGGGATTGAACCACCAACCTTTCGGTTAACAGCCGAATGCGCTAACTGATTGCGCCACAGAGACAGCTTGCAAAAGCATGTACTGACAATGGCAAAAAAGCATTCATCTAGAAAGTTTCCTAGAAAAAGGTTAAAAAGGCAATAATCTGGAGAGTTTTGCAAGATTTTTCTTCCATTGACCAACGAAGAAACACATTGGTACTTTCACATGATGAGTGAGTACTTCAGGATCTCTGACACTTACATGAGCAGCAGAGTAGCGCAGCGGAAGCGTGCTGGGCCCATAACTCAGAGGTCGGTGGATCGAAACCATCCTCTGCTATGTGCACTTATTTTTTTGTTAATTAAATTCTTCCAAAACTGGAATTGATATTTTGACTCTTTTATTTTTACTTAAAGTACAATAACTTTTAACATTTTAATTTGTTTTAATAGTATATTGACAGCATTGTTTTCTTTCAGAAATCCACTTAATTTTCTTTACCCTATTACTGAAATGGTAATTGACAAAAACAAGCTACATTGTCACCAGAAGAGCAATGCAAAATGTACAATTGATATTTCAAAATCATCTTTCCATCTTGAATTTCAATGATGCATTGGGGCAACGATTTTGTGAGAAACATCTTCACCCTTAAAGAAAGATTTTCTTAACTTCTTACCTGTGTGCTGATTAGATATCACCTGGTTTTCACATTAAACAGATTCCCACTTGAGAAAGCAGCAAGGATGCAGTGAGGTTTATGTTTCCTGGTGTCAACCTGTATTATTTCAGTGGACATTGTAATGAGGATGCATCTTGCTGCCTTTCCAATGAAGCAAGTTTTAATCAGTAATAGGTGAAAAACCATTCCTACAAAGGTGTTAATCAGAGACTTGGCTTTGTGGACACTTTTCAGAGAGCAAATGTGTTAGCATAAAAATAAAGCCATAAAATGGAGAGCTGATAAATCACTAAATTGGATTTCTCTGCCTGCATAATTTTTTTTCTCTGCAACCCCATGCTAAATTGTGCTTCCTGTTTTTTATAAAATGACTTAATCAAATCTGACTCTGATTGCATCAGAGAAGGCCAGGTACCCTACACTATAAGAGGTGGTTTGAAATTTTGACTTGTCTACTTAAAGATCACCAAAATTTGATCACAAGGTCAATTACGTCCCCGGGTGGGATTGAACCACCAACCTTTCGGTAAACAGCCGAATGCGCTAACCGATTGCGCCACAGAGACAGCTTGCAAAAGCATGTACTGACAAAGGCTAAAAAGCATTCATCTAGAAAGTTTCCTAGAAAAAGGTTAAAAAGGCAATAATCTGGAGAGTTCTGCAAGATTTTTCTTCCATTGACCAACGAAGAAACACATTGGTACTTTCACATGATGAGTGAGTACTTCAGGATCTCTGACACTTACATGAGCAGCAGAGTGGTGCAGCGGAAGCGTGCTGGGCCCATAACCCAGAGGTCGGTGGATCGAAACCATCCTCTGCTATGTGCACTTATTTTTTTGTTAATTAAATTCTTCCAAAACTGGAATTGATATTTTGACTCTTTTATTTTTACTTAAAGTACAATAACTTTTAACATTTTAATTTGTTTTAATAGTATATTGACAGCATTGTTTTCTTTCAGAAATCCACTTAATTTTCTTTACCCTATTACTGAAATGGTAATTGACAAAAACAAGCTACATTGTCACCAGAACGAGCAATGCAAAATGTACAATTGATATTTCAAAATCATCTTTCCATCTTGAATTTCAATGATGCATTGGGGTAACGATTTTGTGAGAAACATCTTCACCCTTAAAGAAAGATTTTCTTAACTTCTTACCTGTGTGCTGATTAGATATCACCTGGTTTTCACATTAAACAGATTCCCACTTGAGAAAGCAGCAAGGATGCAGTGAGGTTTATGTTTCCTGGTGTCAACCTGTATTATTTCAGTGGACATTGTAATGAGGATGCATCTTGCTGCCTTTCCAATGAAGCAAGTTTTAATCAGTAATAGGTGAAAAACCATTCCTACAAAGGTGTTAATCAGAGACTTGGCTTTGTGGACACTTTTCAGAGAGCAAATGTGTTAGCATAAAAATAAAGCCATAAAATGGAGAGCTGATTAATCACTCAATTGGATTTCTCTGCCTGCATATTTTTTTTTCTCTGCAACCCCATGCTAAATTGTGCTTCCTGTTTTTTATAAAATGACTTAATCAAATCTGACTCTGATTGCATCAGAGAAGGCCAGGTACCCTACACTATAAGAGGTGGTTTGAAATTTTGACTTGTCTACTTAAAGATCACCAAAATTTGATCACAATGTCAATTACGTCCCCGGGTGGGATTGAACCACCAACCTTTCGGTTAACAGCCGAATGCGCTAACCGATTGCGCCACAGAGACAGCTTGCAAAAGCATGTACTGACAAAGGCTAAAAAGCATTCATCTAGAAAGTTTCCTAGAAAAAGGTTAAAAAGGCAATAATCTGGAGAGTTTTGCAAGATTTTTCTTCCATTGACCAACGAAGAAACACATTGGTACTTTCACATGATGAGTGAGTACTTCAGGATCTCTGACACTTACATGAGCAGCAGAGTGGCGCAGCGGAAGCGTGCTGGGCCCATAACCTAGAGGTCGGTGGATCGAAACCATCCTCTGCTATGTGCACTTATTTTTTTGTTAATTAAATTCTTCCAAAACTGGAATTGATATTTTGACTCTTTTATTTTTACTTAAAGTACAATAACTTTTAACATTTTAATTTGTTTTAATAGTATATTGACAGCATTGTTTTCTTTCAGAAGTCCACTTAATTTTCTTTACCCTATTACTGAAATGGTAATTGACAAAAACAAGCTACATTGTCACCAGAAGAGCAATGCAAAATGTACAATTGATATTTCAAAATCATCTTTCCATCTTGAATTTCAATGATGCATTGGGGCAACGATTTTGTGAGAAACATCTTCACCCTTAAAGAAAGATTTTCTTAACTTCTTACCTGTGTGCTGATTAGATATCACCTGGTTTTCACATTAAACAGATTCCCACTTGAGAAAGCAGCAAGGATGCAGTGAGGTTTATGTTTCCTGGTGTCAACCTGTATTATTTCAGTGGACATTGTAATGAGGATGCATCTTGCTGCCTTTCCAATGAAGCAAGTTTTAATCAGTAATAGGTGAAAAACCATTCCTACAAAGGTGTTAATCAGAGACTTGGCTTTGTGGACACTTTTCAGAGAGCAAATGTGTTAGCATAAAAATAAAGCCATAAAATGGAGAGCTGATTAATCACTCAATTGGATTTCTCTGCCTGCATAATTTTTTTTCTCTGCAACCCCATGCTAAATTGTGCTTCCTGTTTTTTATAAAATGACTTAATCAAATCTGACTCTGATTGCATCAGAGAAGGCCAGGTACCCTACACTATAAGAGGTGGTTTGAAATTTTGACTTGTCTACTTAAAGATCACCAAAATTTGATCACAAGGTCAATTACGTCCCCGGGTGGGATTGAACCACCAACCTTTCGGTTAACAGCCTAATGCGCTAACCGATTGCGCCACAGAGACAGCTTGCAAAAGCATGTACTGACAAAGGCTAAAAAGCATTCATCTAGAAAGTTTCCTAGAAAAAGGTTAAAAAGGCAATAATCTGGAGAGTTTTGCAAGATTTTTCTTCCATTGACCAACGAAGAAACACATTGGTACTTTCACATGATGAGTGAGTACTTCAGGATCTCTGACATTCACATGAGCAGCAGAGTGGCGCAGCGGAAGCGTGCTGGGCCCATAACCCAGAGGTCGGTGGATCGAAACCATCCTCTGCTATGTGCACTTATTTTTTTGTTAATTAAATTCTTCCAAAACTGGAATTGATATTTTGACTCTTTTATTTTTACTTAAAGTACAATAACTTTTAACATTTTAACTTGTTTTAATAGTATATTGACAGCATTGTTTTCTTTCAGAAATCCACTTAATTTTCTTTACCCTATTACTGAAATGGTAATTGACAAAAACAAGCTACATTGTCACCAGAAGAGCAATGCAAAATGTACAATTGATATTTCAAAATCATCTTTCCAGCTTGAATTTCAATGATGCATTGGGGCAACGATTTTGTGAGAAACATCTTCACCCTTAAAGAAAGATTTTCTTAACTCCTTACCTGTGTGCTGATTAGATATCACCTGGTTTTCACATTAAACAGATTCCCACTTGAGAAAGCAGCAAGGATGCAGTGAGGTTTATGTTTCCTGGTGTCAACCTGTATTATTTCAGTGGACATTGTAATGAGGATGCATCTTGCTGCCTTTCCAATGAAGCAAGTTTTAATCAGTAATAGGTGAAAAACCATTCCTACAAAGGTGTTAATCAGAGACTTGGCTTTGTGGACACTTTTCAGAGAGCAAATGTGTTAGCATAAAAATAAAGCCATAAAATGGAGAGCTGATTAATCAATCAATTGGATTTCTCTGCCTGCATAATTTTTTTTCTCTGCAACCCCATGCTAAATTGTGCTTCCTGTTTTTTATAAAATGACTTAATCAAATCTGACTCTGATTGCATCAGAGAAGGCCAGGTACCCTACACTATAAGAGGTGGTTTGAAATTTTGACTTGTCTACTTAAAGATCACCAAAATTTGATCACAAGGTCAATTACGTCCCCGGGTGGGATTGAACCACCAACCTTTCGGTTAACAGCCGAATGCGCTAACCGATTGCGCCACAGAGACAGCTTGCAAAAGCATGTACTGACAAAGGCTAAAAAGCATTCATCTAGAAAGTTTCCTAGAAAAAGGTTAAAAAGGCAATAATCTGGAGAGTTTTGCAAGATTTTTCTTCCATTGACCAACGAAGAAACACATTGGTACTTTCACATGATGAGTGAGTACTTCAGGATCTCTGACACTTACATGAGCAGCAGAGTGGCGCAGCGGAAGCGTGCTGGGCCCATAACCCAGAGGTCGGTGGATTGAAACCATCCTCTGCTATGTGCACTTATTTTTTTGTTAATTAAATTCTTCCAAAACTGGAATTGATATTTTGACTCTTTTATTTTTACTTAAAGTACAATAACTTTTAACATTTTAATTTGTTTTAATAGTATATTGACAGCATTGTTTTCTTTCAGAAATCCACTTAATTTTCTTTACCCTATTACTGAAATGGTAATTGACAAAAACAAGCTACATTGTCACCAGAAGAGCAATGCAACATGTACAATTGATATTTCAAAATCATCTTTCCATCTTGAATTTCAATGATGCATTGGGGCAACGATTTTGTGAGAAACATCTTCACCCTTAAAGAAAGATTTTCTTAACTTCTTACCTGTGTGCTGATTAGATATCACCTGGTTTTCACATTAAACAGATTCCCACTTGAGAAAGCAGCAAGGATGCAGTGAGGTTTATGTTTCCTGGTGTCAACCTGTATTATTTCAGTGGACATTGTAATGAGGATGCATCTTGCTGCCTTTCCAATGAAGCAAGTTTTAATCAGTAATAGGTGAAAAACCATTCCTACAAAGGTGTTAATCAGAGACTTGGCTTTGTGGACACTTTTCAGAGAGCAAATGTGTTAGCATAAAAATAAAGCCATAAAATGGAGAGCTGATTAATCACTCAATTGGATTTCTCTGCCTGCATAATTTTTTTTCTCTGCAACCCCATGCTAAATTGTGCTTCCTGTTTTTTATAAAATGACTTAATCAAATCTGACTCTGATTGCATCAGAGAAGGCCAGGTACCCTACACTATAAGATGTGGTTTGAAATTTTGACTTGTCTACTTAAAGATCACCAAAATTTGATCACAAGGTCAATTACGTCCTCGGGTGGGATTGAACCACCAACCTTTCGATTAACAGCCGAATGCGCTAACCGATTGCGCCACAGAGACAGCTTGTAAAAGCATGTACTGACAAAGGCTAAAAAGCATTCATCTAGAAAGTTTCCTAGAAAAAGGTTAAAAAGGCAATAATCTGGAGAGTTTTGCAAGATTTTTCTTCCATTGACCAACGAAGAAACACATTGGTACTTTCACATGATGAGTGAGTACTTCAGGATCTCTGACACTTACATGAGCAGCAGAGTGGCTCAGCGGAAGCGTGCTGGGCCCATAACCTAGAGGTCGGTGGATCGAAACCATCCTCTGCTATGTGCACTTATTTTTTTGTTAATTAAATTCTTCCAAAACTGGAATTGATATTTTGACTCTTTTATTTTTACTTAAAGTACAATAACTTTTAACATTTTAATTTGTTTTAATAGTATATTGACAGCATTGTTTTCTTTCAGAAATCCACTTAATTTTCTTTACCCTATTACTGAAATGGTAATTGACAAAAACAAGCTACATTGTCACCAGAAGAGCAATGCAAAATGTACAATTGATATTTCAAAATCATCTTTCCATCTTGAATTTCAATGATGCATTGGGGCAACGATTTTGTGAGAAACATCATCACCCTTAAAGAAAGATTTTCTTAACTTCTTACCTGTGTGCTGATTAGATATCACCTGGTTTTCACATTAAACAGATTCCCACTTGAGAAAGCAGCAAGGATGCAGTGAGGTTTATGTTTCCTGGTGTCAACCTGTATTATTTCAGTGGACATTGTAATGAGGATGCATCTTGCTGCCTTTCCAATGAAGCAAGTTTTAATCAGTAATAGGTGAAAAACCATTCCTACAAAGGTGTTAATCAGAGACTTGGCTTTGTGGACACTTTTCAGAGAGCAAATGTGTTAGCATAAAAATAAAGCCATAAAATGGAGAGCTGATTAATCACTCAATTGGATTTCTCTGCCTGCATAATTTTTTTTCTCTGCAACCCCATGCTAAATTGTGCTTCCGGTTTTTTATAAAATGACTTAATCAAATCTGACTGCATGAGAGAAGGCCAGGTACCCTACACTATAAGAGGTGGTTTGAAATTTTGACTTGTCTACTTAAAGATCACCAAAATTTGATCACAAGGTCAATTACGTCCCCGGGTGGGATTGAACCACCAACCTTTCGGTTAACAGCCGAATGTGCTAACCGATTGCGCCACAGAGACAGCTTGCAAAAGCATGTACTGACAAAGGCTTTAAAAGCATTCATCTAGAAAGTTTCCTAGAAAAAGGTTAAAAAGGCAATAATCTGGAGAGTTTTGCAAGATTTTTCTTCCATTGACCAACGAAGAAACACATTGGTACTTTCACATGATGAGTGAGTACTTCAGGATCTCTGACACTTACATGAGCAGCAGAGTGGCGCAGCGGAAGCGTGCTGGGCCCATAACCTAGAGGTCGGTGGATCGAAACCATCCTCTGCTATGTGCACTTATTTTTTTGTTAATTAAATTCTTCCAAAACTGGAATTGATATTTTGACTCTTTTATTTTTACTTAAAGTACAATAACTTTTTACATTTTAATTTGTTTTAATAGTATATTGACAGCATTGTATTCTTTCAGAAATCCACTTAATTTTCTTTACCCTATTACTGAAATGGTAATTGACAAAAACAAGCTACATTGTCACCAGAAGAGCAATGCAAAATGTACAATTGATATTTCAAAATCATCTTTCCATCTTGAATTTCAATGATGCATTGGGGCAACGATTTTGTGAGAAACATCTTCACCCTTAAAGAAAGATTTTCTTAACTTCTTACCTGTGTGCTGATTAGATATCACCTGGTTTTCACATTAAACAGATTCCCACTTGAGAAAGCAGCAAATATGCAGTGAGGTTTATGTTTCCTGGTGTCAACCTGTATTATTTCAGTGGACATTGTAATGAGGATGCATCTTGCTGCCTTTCCAATGAAGCAAGTTTTAATCAGTAATAGGTGAAAAACCATTCCTACAAAGGTGTTAATCAGAGACTTGGCTTTGTGGACACTTTTCAGAGAGCAAATGTGTTAGCATAAAAATAAAGCCATAAAATGGAGAGCTGATTAATCACTCAATTGGATTTCTCTGCCTGCATAATTTTTTTTCTCTGCAACCCCATGCTAAATTGTGCTTCCTGTTTTTTATAAAATGACTTAATCAAATCTGACTCTGATTGCATGAGAGAAGGCCAGGTACCCTACACTATAAGAGGTGATTTGAAATTTTGACTTGTCTACTTAAAGATCACCAAAATTTGATCACAAGGTCAATTACGTCCCCGGGTGGGGTTGAACCACCAACCTTTCGGTTAACAGCCAAATGCGCTAACCGATTGCGCCACAGAGACAGCTTGCAAAAGCATGTACTGACAAAGGCTAAAAAGCATTCATCTAGAAAGTTTCCTAGAAAAAGGTTAAAAAGGCAATAATCTGGAGAGTTTTGCAAGATTTTTCTTCCATTGACCAACAAAGAAACACATTGGTACTTTCACATGATGAGTGAGTACTTCAGGATCTCTGACACTTACATGAGCAGCAGAGTGGCGCAGCGGAAGCGTGCTGGGCCCATAACCCAGAGGTCGGTGGATTGAAACCATCCTCTGCTATGTGCACTTATTTTTTTGTTAATTAAATTCTTCCAAAACTGGAATTGATATTTTGACTCTTTTATTTTTACTTAAAGTACAATAACTTTTAACATTTTAATTTGTTTTAATAGTATATTGACAGCATTGTTTTCTTTCAGAAATCCACTTAATTTTCTTTACCCTATTACTGAAATGGTAATTGACAAAAACAAGCTACATTGTCACCAGAAGAGCAATGCAACATGTACAATTGATATTTCAAAATCATCTTTCCATCTTGAATTTCAATGATGCATTGGGGCAACGATTTTGTGAGAAACATCTTCACCCTTAAAGAAAGATTTTCTTAACTTCTTACCTGTGTGCTGATTAGATATCACCTGGTTTTCACATTAAACAGATTCCCACTTGAGAAAGCAGCAAGGATGCAGTGAGGTTTATGTTTCCTGGTGTCAACCTGTATTATTTCAGTGGACATTGTAATGAGGATGCATCTTGCTGCCTTTCCAATGAAGCAAGTTTTAATCAGTAATAGGTGAAAAACCATTCCTACAAAGGTGTTAATCAGAGACTTGGCTTTGTGGACACTTTTCAGAGAGCAAATGTGTTAGCATAAAAATAAAGCCATAAAATGGAGAGCTGATTAATCACTCAATTGGATTTCTCTGCCTGCATAATTTTTTTTCTCTGCAACCCCATGCTAAATTGTGCTTCCTGTTTTTTATAAAATGACTTAATCAAATCTGACTCTGATTGCATCAGAGAAGGCCAGGTACCCTACACTATAAGATGTGGTTTGAAATTTTGACTTGTCTACTTAAAGATCACCAAAATTTGATCACAAGGTCAATTACGTCCTCGGGTGGGATTGAACCACCAACCTTTCGATTAACAGCCGAATGCGCTAACCGATTGCGCCACAGAGACAGCTTGTAAAAGCATGTACTGACAAAGGCTAAAAAGCATTCATCTAGAAAGTTTCCTAGAAAAAGGTTAAAAAGGCAATAATCTGGAGAGTTTTGCAAGATTTTTCTTCCATTGACCAACGAAGAAACACATTGGTACTTTCACATGATGAGTGAGTACTTCAGGATCTCTGACACTTACATGAGCAGCAGAGTGGCTCAGCGGAAGCGTGCTGGGCCCATAACCTAGAGGTCGGTGGATCGAAACCATCCTCTGCTATGTGCACTTATTTTTTTGTTAATTAAATTCTTCCAAAACTGGAATTGATATTTTGACTCTTTTATTTTTACTTAAAGTACAATAACTTTTAACATTTTAATTTGTTTTAATAGTATATTGACAGCATTGTTTTCTTTCAGAAATCCACTTAATTTTCTTTACCCTATTACTGAAATGGTAATTGACAAAAACAAGCTACATTGTCACCAGAAGAGCAATGCAAAATGTACAATTGATATTTCAAAATCATCTTTCCATCTTGAATTTCAATGATGCATTGGGGCAACGATTTTGTGAGAAACATCATCACCCTTAAAGAAAGATTTTCTTAACTTCTTACCTGTGTGCTGATTAGATATCACCTGGTTTTCACATTAAACAGATTCCCACTTGAGAAAGCAGCAAGGATGCAGTGAGGTTTATGTTTCCTGGTGTCAACCTGTATTATTTCAGTGGACATTGTAATGAGGATGCATCTTGCTGCCTTTCCAATGAAGCAAGTTTTAATCAGTAATAGGTGAAAAACCATTCCTACAAAGGTGTTAATCAGAGACTTGGCTTTGTGGACACTTTTCAGAGAGCAAATGTGTTAGCATAAAAATAAAGCCATAAAATGGAGAGCTGATTAATCACTCAATTGGATTTCTCTGCCTGCATAATTTTTTTTCTCTGCAACCCCATGCTAAATTGTGCTTCCGGTTTTTTATAAAATGACTTAATCAAATCTGACTGCATGAGAGAAGGCCAGGTACCCTACACTATAAGAGGTGGTTTGAAATTTTGACTTGTCTACTTAAAGATCACCAAAATTTGATCACAAGGTCAATTACGTCCCCGGGTGGGATTGAACCACCAACCTTTCGGTTAACAGCCGAATGTGCTAACCGATTGCGCCACAGAGACAGCTTGCAAAAGCATGTACTGACAAAGGCGAAAAAGCATTCATCTAGAAAGTTTCCTAGAAAAAGGTTAAAAAGGCAATAATCTGGAGAGTTTTGCAAGATTTTTCTTCCATTGACCAACGAAGAAACACATTGGTACTTTCACATGATGAGTGAGTACTTCAGGATCTCTGACACTTACATGAGCAGCAGAGTGGCGCAGCGGAAGCGTGCTGGGCCCATAACCTAGAGGTCGGTGGATCGAAACCATCCTCTGCTATGTGCACTTATTTTTTTGTTAATTAAATTCTTCCAAAACTGGAATTGATATTTTGACTCTTTTATTTTTACTTAAAGTACAATAACTTTTTACATTTTAATTTGTTTTAATAGTATATTGACAGCATTGTATTCTTTCAGAAATCCACTTAATTTTCTTTACCCTATTACTGAAATGGTAATTGACAAAAACAAGCTACATTGTCACCAGAAGAGCAATGCAAAATGTACAATTGATATTTCAAAATCATCTTTCCATCTTGAATTTCAATGATGCATTGGGGCAACGATTTTGTGAGAAACATCTTCACCCTTAAAGAAAGATTTTCTTAACTTCTTACCTGTGTGCTGATTAGATATCACCTGGTTTTCACATTAAACAGATTCCCACTTGAGAAAGCAGCAAATATGCAGTGAGGTTTATGTTTCCTGGTGTCAACCTGTATTATTTCAGTGGACATTGTAATGAGGATGCATCTTGCTGCCTTTCCAATGAAGCAAGTTTTAATCAGTAATAGGTGAAAAACCATTCCTACAAAGGTGTTAATCAGAGACTTGGCTTTGTGGACACTTTTCAGAGAGCAAATGTGTTAGCATAAAAATAAAGCCATAAAATGGAGAGCTGATTAATCACTCAATTGGATTTCTCTGCCTGCATAATTTTTTTTCTCTGCAACCCCATGCTAAATTGTGCTTCCTGTTTTTTATAAAATGACTTAATCAAATCTGACTCTGATTGCATGAGAGAAGGCCAGGTACCCTACACTATAAGAGGTGATTTGAAATTTTGACTTGTCTACTTAAAGATCACCAAAATTTGATCACAAGGTCAATTACGTCCCCGGGTGGGGTTGAACCACCAACCTTTCGGTTAACAGCCAAATGCGCTAACCGATTGCGCCACAGAGACAGCTTGCAAAAGCATGTACTGACAAAGGCTAAAAAGCATTCATCTAGAAAGTTTCCTAGAAAAAGGTTAAAAAGGCAATAATCTGGAGAGTTTTGCAAGATTTTTCTTCCATTGACCAACAAAGAAACACATTGGTACTTTCACATGATGAGTGAGTACTTCAGGATCTCTGACACTTACATGAGCAGCAGAGTGGCGCAGCGGAAGCGTGCTGGGCCCATAACCTAGAGGTCGGTGGATCGAAACCATCCTCTGATATGTGCACTTATTTTTTTGTTAATTAAATTCTTCCAAAACTGGAATTGATATTTTGACTCTTTTATTTTTACTTAAAGTACAATAACTTTTAACATTTTAATTTGTTTTAATAGTATATTGACAGCATTGTTTTCTTTCAGAAATCCACTTAATTTTCTTTACCCTATTACTGAAATGGTAATTGACAAAAACAAGCTACATTGTCACCAGAAGAGCAATGCAAAATGTACAATTGATATTTCAAAATCATCTTTCCATCTTGAATTTCAATGATGCATTGGGGCAACGATTTTGTGAGAAACATCTTCACCCTTAAAGAAAGATTTTCTTAACTTCTTACCTGTGTGCTGATTAGATATCACCTGGTTTTCACATTAAACAGATTCCCACTTGAGAAAGCAGCAAATATGCAGTGAGGTTTATGTTTCCTGGTGTCAACCTGTATTATTTCAGTGGACATTGTAATGAGGATGCATCTTGCTGCCTTTCCAATGAAGCAAGTTTTAATCAGTAATAGGTGAAAAACCATTCCTACAAAGGTGTTAATCAGAGACTTGGCTTTGTGGACACTTTTCAGAGAGCAAATGTGTTAGCATAAAAATAAAGCCATAAAATGGAGAGCTGATTAATCACTCAATTGGATTTCTCTGCCTGCATAATTTTTTTTCTCTGCAACCCCATGCTAAATTGTGCTTCCTGTTTTTTATAAAATGACTTAATCAAATCTGACTCTGATTGCATCAGAGAAGGCCAGGTACCCTACACTATAAGAGGTGGTTTGAAATTTTGACTTGTCTACTTAAAGATCACCAAAATTTGATCACAAGGTCAATTACGTCCCCGGGTGGGATTGAACCACCAGCCTTTCGGTTAACAGCCGAATGCACTAACCTATTGCGCCACAGAGACAGCTTGCAAAAGCATGTACTGACAAAGGCTAAAAAGCATTCATCTAGAAAGTTTCCTAGAAAAAGGTTAAAAAGGCAATAATCTGGAGAGTTTTGCAAGATTTTTCTTCCATTGACCAACGAAGAAATACATTGGTACTTTCACATGATGAGTGAGTACTTCAGGATCTCTGACACTTACATGAGCAGCAGAGTGGCGCAGCGGAAGCGTGCTGGGCCCATAACCCAGAGGTCGGTTGATCGAAACCATTCTCTGCTATGTGCACTTATTTTTTTGTTAATTAAATTCTTCCAAAACTGGAATTGATATTTTGACTCTTTTATTTTTACTTAAAGTACAATAACTTTTAACATTTTAATTTGTTTTAATAGTATATTGACAGCATTGTTTTCTTTCAGAAATCCACTTAATTTTCTTTACCCTATTACTGAAATGGTAATTGACAAAAACAAGCTACATTGTCACCAGAAGAGCAATGCAAAATGTACAATTGATATTTCAAAATCATCTTTCCATCTTGAATTTCAATGATGCATTGGGGCAACGATTTTGTGAGAAACATCTTCACCCTTAAAGAAAGATTTTCTTAACTTCTTACCTGTGTGCTGATTAGATATCACCTGGTTTTCACATTAAACAGATTCCCACTTGAGAAAGCAGCAAGGATGCAGTGAGGTTTATGTTTCCTGGTGTCAACCTGTATTATTTCAGTGGACAGTGTAATGAGGATGCATCTTGCTGCCTTTCCAATGAAGCAAGTTTTAATCAGTAATAGGTGAAAAACCATTCCTACAAAGGTGTTAATCAGAGACTTGGCTTTGTGGACACTTTTCAGAGAGCAAATGTGTTAGCATAAAAATAAAGCCATAAAATGGAGAGCTGATTAATCACTCAATTGGATTTCTCTGCCTGCATAATTTTTTTTCTCTGCAACCCCATGCTAAATTGTGCTTCCTGTTTTTTATAAAATGACTTAATCAAATCTGACTCTGATTGCATCAGAGAAGGCCAGGTACCCTACACTATAAGAGGTGGTTTGAAATTTTGACTTGTCTACTTAAAGATCACCAAAATTTGATCACAAGGTCAATTACGTCCCCTGGGTGGGATTGAACCACCAACCTTTCGGTTAACAGCCGAATGCGCTAACCGATTGCGCCACAGAGACAGCTTGCAAAAGCATGTACTGACAGAGGCTAAAAAGCATTCATCTAGAAAGTTTCCTAGAAAAAGGTTAAAAAGGCAATAATCTGGATAGTTATGCAAGATTTTTCTTCCATTGACCAACGAAGAAACACATTGGTACTTTCACATGATGAGTGAGTACTTCAGGATCTCTGACATTCACATGAGTAGCAGAGTGGTGCAGCGGAAGCGTGCTGGGCCCATAACCCAGAGGTCGGTGGATCGAAACCATCCTCTGCTATGTGCACTTATGTTTTTGTTAATTAAATTCTTCCAAAACTGGAATTGATATTTTGACTCTTTTATTTTTACTTAAAGTACAATAACTTTTAACATTTTAATTTGTTTTAATAGTATATTGACAGCATTGTTTTCTTTCAGAAATCCACTTAATTTTCTTTACCCTATTACTGAAATGGTAATTGATAAAAACAAGCTACATTGTCACCAGAAGAGCAATGCAAAATGTACAATTGATATTTCAAAATCATCTTTCCATCTTGAATTTCAATGATGCATTGGGGCAACGATTTTGTGAGAAACATCTTCACCCTTAAAGAAAGATTTTCTTAACTTCTTACCTGTGTGCTGATTAGATATCACCTGGTTTTCACATTAAACAGATTCCCACTTGAGAAAGCAGCAAGGATGCAGTGAGGTTTATGTTTCCTGGTGTCAACCTGTATTATTTCAGTGGACATTGCAATGAGGATGCATCTTGCTGCCTTTCCAATGAAGCAAGTTTTAATCAGTAATAGGTGAAAAACCATTCCTACAAAGGTGTTAATCAGAGACTTGGCTTTATGGACACTTTTCAGAGAGCAAATGTGTTGGCATAAAAATAAAGCCATAAAATGGAGAGCTGATTAATCACTCAATTGGATTTCTCTGCCTGCATAATTTTTTTTCTCTGCAACCCCATGCTAAATTGTGCTTCCTGTTTTTTATAAAATGACTTAATCAAATCTGACTCTGATTGCATCAGAGAAGGCCAGGTACCCTACACTATAAGAGGTGGTTTGAAATTTTGACTTGTCTACTTAAAGATCACCAAAATTTGATCACAAGGTCAATTACGTCCCCGGGTGGGATTGAATCACCAACCTTTCGGTTAACAGCCGAATGCGCTAACCGATTGCGCCACAGAGACAGCTTGCAAAAGCATGTACTGACAGAGGCTAAAAAGCATTCATCTAGAAAGTTTCCTAGAAAAAGGTTAAAAAGGCAATAATCTGGAGAGTTTTGCAAGATTTTTCTTCCATTGACCAACGAAGAAACACATTGGTACTTTCACATGATGAGTGAGTACTTCAGGATCTCTGACACTTACATGAGCAGCAGAGTGGCGCAGCGGAAGCGTGCTGGGCCCATAACCCAGAGGTCGGTGGATCGAAACCATCCTCTGCTATGTGCACTTATTTTTTTGTTAATTAAATTCTTCCAAAACTGGAATTGATATTTTGACTCTTTTATTTTTACTTAAAGTACAATAACTTTTAACATTTTAATTTGTTTTAATAGTATATTGACAGCATTGTTTTCTTTCAGAAATCCACTTAATTTTCTTTACCCTATTACTGAAATGGTAATTGACAAAAACAAGCTACATTGTCACCAGAAGAGCAATGCAAAATGTACAATTGATATTTCAAAATCATCTTTCCATCTTGAATTTCAATGATGCATTGGGGCAACGATTTTGTGAGAAACATCTTCACCCTTAAAGAAAGATTTTCTTAACTTCTTACCTGTGTGCTGATTAGATATCACCTGGTTTTCACATTAAACAGATTCCCACTTGAGAAAGCAGCAAGGATGCAGTGAGGTTTATGTTTCCTGGTGTCAACCTGTATTATTTCAGTGGACATTGTAATGAGGATGCATCTTGCTGCCTTTCCAATGAAGCAAGTTTTAATCAGTAATAGGTGAAAAACCATTCCTACAAAGGTGTTAATCAGAGACTTGGCTTTGTGGACACTTTTCAGAGAGCAAATGTGTTAGCATAAAAATAAAGCCATAAAATGGAGAGCTGATTAATCACTCAATTGGATTTCTCTGCCTGCATAATTTTTTTTCTCTGCAACCCCATGCTAAATTGTGCTTCCTGTTTTTTATAAAATGACTTAATCAAATCTGACTCTGATTGCATGAGAGAAGGCCAGGTACCCTACACTATAAGAGGTGGTTTGAAATTTTGACTTGTCTACTTAAAGATCACCAAAATTTGATCACAAGGTCAATTACGTCCCCGGGTGGGATTGAACCACCAACCTTTCGGTTAACAGCCGAATGCGCTAACCGATTGCGCCACAGAGACAGCTTGCAAAAGCCTGTACTGACAAAGGCTAAAAAGCATTCATCTAGAAAGTTTCCTAGAAAAAGGTTAAAAAGGCAATAATCTGGAGAGTTTTGCAAGATTTTTCTTCCATTGACCAACGAAGAAACACATTGGTACTTTCACATGATGAGTGAGTACTTCAGGATCTCTGACACTTACATGAGCAGCAGAGTGGCGCAGCGGAAGCGTGCTGGGTCCATAACCCAGAGGTCGGTGGATCGAAACCATCCTCTGCTATGTGCACTTATTTTTTTGTTAATTAAATTCTTCCAAAACTGGAATTGATATTTTGACTCTTTTATTTTTACTTAAAGTACAATAACTTTTAACATTTTAATTTGTTTTAATAGTATATTGACAGCATTGTTTTCTTTCAGAAATCCACTTAATTTTCTTTACCCTATTACTGAAATGGTAATTGATAAAAACAAGCTACATTGTCACCAGAAGAGCAATGCAAAATGTACAATTGATATTTCAAAATCATCTTTCCATCTTGAATTTCAATGATGCATTGGGGCAACGATTTTGTGAGAAACATCTTCACCCTTAAAGAAAGATTTTCTTAACTTCTTACCTGTGTGCTGATTAGATATCACCTGGTTTTCACATTAAACAGATTCCCACTTGAGAAAGCAGCAAGGATGCAGTGAGGTTTATGTTTCCTGGTGTCAACCTGTATTATTTCAGTGGACATTGTAATGAGGATGCATCTTGCTGCCTTTCCAATGAAGCAAGTTTTAATCAGTAATAGGTGAAAAACCATTCCTACAAAGGTGTTAATCAGAGACTTGGCTTTGTGGACACTTTTCAGAGAGCAAATGTGTTAGCATAAAAATAAAGCCATAAAATGGAGAGCTGATTAATCACTCAATTTTTTTTCTCTGCAACCCCATGCTAAATTGTGCTTCCTGTTTTTTATAAAATGACTTAATCAAATCTGACTCTGATTGCATCAGAGAAGGCCAGGTACCCTACACTATAAGAGGTGGTTTGAAATTTTGACTTGTCTACTTAAAGATCACCAAAATTTGATCACAAGGTCAATTACGTCCCCGGGTGGGATTGAACCACCAACCTTTCGGTTAACAGCCGAATGCGCTAACCGATTGCGCCACAGAGACAGCTTGCAAAAGCATGTACTGACAAAGGCTAAAAAGCATTCATCTAGAAAGTTTCCTAGAAAAAGGTTAAAAAGGCAATAATCTGGAGAGTTTTGCAAGATTTTTCTTTCATTGACCAACGTAGAAACACATTGGTACTTTCACATGATGAGTGAGTACTTCAGGATCTCTGACACTTACATGAGCAGCAGAGTGGCGCAGCGGAAGCGTGCTGGGCCCATAACCCAGAGGTCGGTGGATCGAAACCATCCTCTGATATGTGCACTTATTTTTTTGTTAATTAAATTCTTCCAAAACTGGAATTGATATTTTGACTCTTTTATTTTTACTTAAAGTACAATAACTTTTAACATTTTAATTTGTTTTAATAGTATATTGACAGCATTGTTTTCTTTCAGAAATCCACTTAATTTTCTTTACCCTATTACTGAAATGGTAATTGACAAAAACAAGCTACATTGTCACCAGAAGAGCAATGCAAAATGTACAATTGATATTTCAAAATCATCTTTCCATCTTGAATTTCAATGATGCATTGGGGCAACGATTTTGTGAGAAACATCTTCACCCTTAAAGAAAGATTTTCTTAACTTCTTACCTGTGTGCTGATTAGATATCACCTGGTTTTCACATTAAACAGATTCCCACTTGAGAAAGCAGCAAGGATGCAGTGAGGTTTATGTTTCCTGGTGTCAACCTGTATTATTTCAGTGGACATTGTAATGAGGATGCATCTTGCTGCCTTTCCAATGAAGCAAGTTTTAATCAGTAATAGGTGAAAAACCATTCCTACAAAGGTGTTAATCAGAGACTTGGCTTTGTGGACACTTTTCAGAGAGCAAATGTGTTAGCATAAAAATAAAGCCATAAAATGGAGAGCTGATTAATCACTCAATTGGATTTCTCTGCCTGCATAATTTTTTTTCTCTGCAACCCCATGCTAAATTGTGCTTCCTGTTTTTTATAAAATGACTTAATCAAATCTGACTCTGATTGCATCAGAGAAGGCCAGGTACCCTACACTATAAGAGGTGGTTTGAAATTTTGACTTGTCTACTTAAAGATCACCAAAATTTGATAACAAGGTCAATTACGTCCCCGGGTGGGATTGAACCACCAACCTTTCGGTTAACAGCCGAATGCGCTAACCGATTGCGCCACAGAGACAGCTTGCAAAAGCATGTACTGACAAAGGCTAAAAAGCATTCATCTAGAAAGTTTCCTAGAAAAAGGTTAAAAAGGCAATAATCTGGAGAGTTTTGCAAGATTTTTCTTCCATTGACCAACGAAGAAACACATTGGTACTTTCACATGATGAGTGAGTACTTCAGGATCTCTGACACTTACATGAGCAGCAGAGTGGCGCAGCGGAAGCGTGCTGGGCCCATAACCCAGAGGTCGGTGGATCGAAACCATCCTCTGCTATGTGCACTTATTTTTTTGTTAATTAAATTCTTCCAAAACTGGAATTGATATTTTGACTCTTTTATTTTTACTTAAAGTACAATAACTTTTAACATTTTAATTTGTTTTAATAGTATATTGACAGCATTGTTTTCTTTCAGAAATCCACTTAATTTTCTTTACCCTATTACTGAAATGGTAATTGACAAAAACAAGCTACATTGTCACCAGAAGAGCAATGCAAAATGTACAATTGATATTTCAAAATCATCTTTCCATCTTGAATTTCAATGATGCATTGGGGCAACGATTTTGTGAGAAACATCTTCACCCTTAAAGAAAGATTTTCTTAACTTCTTACCTGTGTGCTGATTAGATATCACCTGGTTTTCACATTAAACAGATTCCCACGTGAGAAAGCAGCAAGGATGCAGTGAGGTTTATGTTTCCTGGTGTCAACCTGTATTATTTCAGTGGACATTGTAATGAGGATGCATCTTGCTGCCTTTCCAATGAAGCAAGTTTTAATCAGTAATAGGTGAAAAACCATTCCTACAAAGGTGTTAATCAGAGACTTGGCTTTGTGGACACTTTTCAGAGAGCAAATGTGTTAGCATAAAAATAAAGCCATAAAATGGAGAGCTGATTAATCACTCAATTGGATTTCTCTGCCTGCATAATTTTTTTTCTCTGCAACCCCATGCTAAATTGTGCTTCCTGTTTTTTATAAAATGACTTAATCAAATCTGACTCTGATTGCATCAGAGAAGGCCAGGTACCCTACACTATAAGAGGTGGTTTGAAATTTTGACTTGTCTACTTAAAGATCACCAAAATTTGATCACAAGGTCAATTACGTCCCCGGGTGGGATTGAACCACCAACCTTTCGGTTAACAGCCGAATGCGCTAACCGATTGCGCCACAGAGACAGCTTGCAAAAGCATGTACTGACAGAGGCTAAAAAGCATTCATCTAGAAAGTTTCCTAGAAAAAGGTTAAAAAGGCAATAATCTGGAGAGTTTTGCAAGATTTTTCTTCCATTGACCAACGAAGAAACACATTGGTACTTTCACATGATGAGTGAGTACTTCAGGATCTCTGACACTTACATGAGCAGCAGAGTGGCGTAGCGGAAGCGTGCTGGGCCCATAACCCAGAGGTCGGTGGATCGAAACCATCCTCTGCTATGTGCACTTATTTTTTTGTTAATTAAATTCTTCCAAAACTGGAATTGATATTTTGACTCTTTTATTTTTACTTAAAGTACAATAACTTTTAACATTTTAATTTGTTTTAATAGTATATTGACAGCATTGTTTTCTTTCAGAAATCCACTTAATTTTCTTTACCCTATTACTGAAATGGTAATTGACAAAAACAAGCTACATTGTCACCAGAAGAGCAATGCAAAATGTACAATTGATATTTCAAAATCATCTTTCCATCTTGAATTTCAATGATGCATTGGGGCAACGATTTTGTGAGAAACATCTTCACCCTTAAAGAAAGATTTTCTTAACTTCTTACCTGTGTGCTGATTAGATATCACCTGGTTTTCACATTAAACAGATTCCCACTTGAGAAAGCAGCAAGGATGCAGTGAGGTTTATGTTTCCTGGTGTCAACCTGTATTATTTCAGTGGACATTGTAATGAGGATGCATCTTGCTGCCTTTCCAATGAAGCAAGTTTTAATCAGTAATAGGTGAAAAACCATTCCTACAAAGGTGTTAATCAGAGACTTGGCTTTGTGGACACTTTTCAGAGAGCAAATGTGTTAGCATAAAAATAAAGCCATAAAATGGAGAGCTGATTAATCACTCAATTTTTTTTCTCTGCAACCCCATGCTAAATTGTGCTTCCTGTTTTTTATAAAATGACTTAATCAAATCTGACTCTGATTGCATCAGAGAAGGCCAGGTACCCTACACTATAAGAGGTGGTTTGAAATTTTGACTTGTCTACTTAAAGATCACCAAAATTTGATCACAAGGTCAATTACGTCCCCGGGTGGGATTGAACCACCAACCTTTCGGTTAACAGCCGAATGCGCTAACCGATTGCGCCACAGAGACAGCTTGGAAAAGCATGTACTGACAAAGGCTAAAAAGCATTCATCTAGAAAGTTTCCTAGAAAAAGGTTAAAAAGGCAATAATCTGGAGAGTTTTGCAAGATTTTTCTTTCATTGACCAACGAAGAAACACATTGGTACTTTCACATGATGAGTGAGTACTTCAGGATCTCTGACACTTACATGAGCAGCAGAGTGGCGCAGCGGAAGCGTGCTGGGCCCATAACCCAGAGGTCGGTGGATCGAAACCATCCTCTGATATGTGCACTTATTTTTTTGTTAATTAAATTCTTCCAAAACTGGAATTGATATTTTGACTCTTTTATTTTTACTTAAAGTACAATAACTTTTAACATTTTAATTTGTTTTAATAGTATATTGACAGCATTGTTTTCTTTCAGAAATCCACTTAATTTTCTTTACCCTATTACTGAAATGGTAATTGACAAAAACAAGCTACATTGTCACCAGAAGAGCAATGCAAAATGTACAATTGATATTTCAAAATCATCTTTCCATCTTGAATTTCAATGATGCATTGGGGCAACGATTTTGTGAGAAACATCTTCACCCTTAAAGAAAGATTTTCTTAACTTCTTACCTGTGTGCTGATTAGATATCACCTGGTTTTCACATTAAACAGATTCCCACTTGAGAAAGCAGCAAGGATGCAGTGAGGTTTATGTTTCCTGGTGTCAACCTGTATTATTTCAGTGGACATTGTAATGAGGATGCATCTTGCTGCCTTTCCAATGAAGCAAGTTTTAATCAGTAATAGGTGAAAAACCATTCCTACAAAGGTGTTAATCAGAGACTTGGCTTTGTGGACACTTTTCAGAGAGCAAATGTGTTAGCATAAAAATAAAGCCATAAAATGGAGAGCTGATTAATCACTCAATTTTTTTTCTCTGCAACCCCATGCTAAATTGTGCTTCCTGTTTTTTATAAAATGACTTAATCAAATCTGACTCTGATTGCATCAGAGAAGGCCAGGTACCCTACACTATAAGAGGTGGTTTGAAATTTTGACTTGTCTACTTAAAGATCACCAAAATTTGATCACAAGGTCAATTACGTCCCCGGGTGGGATTGAACCACCAACCTTTCGGTTAACAGCCGAATGCGCTAACCGATTGCGCCACAGAGACAGCTTGGAAAAGCATGTACTGACAAAGGCTAAAAAGCATTCATCTAGAAAGTTTCCTAGAAAAAGGTTAAAAAGGCAATAATCTGGAGAGTTTTGCAAGATTTTTCTTTCATTGACCAACGAAGAAACACATTGGTACTTTCACATGATGAGTGAGTACTTCAGGATCTCTGACACTTACATGAGCAGCAGAGTGGCGCAGCGGAAGCGTGCTGGGCCCATAACCCAGAGGTCGGTGGATCGAAACCATCCTCTGATATGTGCACTTATTTTTTTGTTAATTAAATTCTTCCAAAACTGGAATTGATATTTTGACTCTTTTATTTTTACTTAAAGTACAATAACTTTTAACATTTTAATTTGTTTTAATAGTATATTGACAGCATTGTTTTCTTTCAGAAATCCACTTAATTTTCTTTACCCTATTACTGAAATGGTAATTGACAAAAACAAGCTACATTGTCACCAGAAGAGCAATGCAAAATGTACAATTGATATTTCAAAATCATCTTTCCATCTTGAATTTCAATGATGCATTGGGGCAACGATTTTGTGAGAAACATCTTCACCCTTAAAGAAAGATTTTCTTAACTTCTTACCTGTGTGCTGATTAGATATCACCTGGTTTTCACATTAAACAGATTCCCACTTGAGAAAGCAGCAAGGATGCAGTGAGGTTTATGTTTCCTGGTGTCAACCTGTATTATTTCAGTGGACATTGTAATGAGGATGCATCTTGCTGCCTTTCCAATGAAGCAAGTTTTAATCAGTAATAGGTGAAAAACCATTCCTACAAAGGTGTTAATCAGAGACTTGGCTTTGTGGACACTTTTCAGAGAGCAAATGTGTTAGCATAAAAATAAAGCCATAAAATGGAGAGCTGATTAATCACTCAATTGGATTTCTCTGCCTGCATAATTTTTTTTCTCTGCAACCCCATGCTAAATTGTGCTTCCTGTTTTTTATAAAATGACTTAATCAAATCTGACTCTGATTGCATCAGAGAAGGCCAGGTACCCTACACTATAAGAGGTGGTTTGAAATTTTGACTTGTCTACTTAAAGATCACCAAAATTTGATCACAAGGTCAATTACGTCCCCGGGTGGGATTGAACCACCAACCTTTCGGTTAACAGCCGAATGCGCTAACCGATTGCGCCACAGAGACAGCTTGCAAAAGCATGTACTGACAAAGGCTAAAAAGCATTCATCTAGAAAGTTTCCTAGAAAAAGGTTAAAAAGGCAATAATCTGGAGAGTTTTGCAAGATTTTTCTTCCATTGACCAACGAAGAAACACATTGGTACTTTCACATGATGAGTGAGTACTTCAGGATCTCTGACACTTACATGAGCAGCAGAGTGGCGCAGCGGAAGCGTGCTGGGCCCATAACCCAGAGGTCGGTGGATCGAAACCATCCTCTGCTATGTGCACTTATTTTTTTGTTAATTAAATTCTTCCAAAACGGGAATTGATATTTTGACTCTTTTATTTTTACTTAAAGTACAATAACTTTTAACATTTTAATTTGTTTTAATAGTATATTGACAGCATTGTTTTCTTTCAGAAATCCACTTAATTTTCTTTACCCTATTACTGAAATGGTAATTGACAAAAACAAGCTACATTGTCACCAGAAGAGCAATGCAAAATGTACAATTGATATTTCAAAATCATCTTTCCATCTTGAATTTCAATGATGCATTGGGGCAACGATTTTGTGAGAAACATCTTCACCCTTAAAGAAAGATTTTCTTAACTTCTTACCTGTGTGCTGATTAGATATCACCTGGTTTTCACATTAAACAGATTCCCACGTGAGAAAGCAGCAAGGATGCAGTGAGGTTTATGTTTCCTGGTGTCAACCTGTATTATTTCAGTGGACATTGTAATGAGGATGCATCTTGCTGCCTTTCCAATGAAGCAAGTTTTAATCAGTAATAGGTGAAAAACCATTCCTACAAAGGTGTTAATCAGAGACTTGGCTTTGTGGACACTTTTCAGAGAGCAAATGTGTTAGCATAAAAATAAAGCCATAAAATGGAGAGCTGATTAATCACTCAATTGGATTTCTCTGCCTGCATAATTTTTTTTTCTCTGCAACCCCATGCTAAATTGTGCTTCCTGTTTTTTATAAAATGACTTAATCAAATATGACTCTGATTGCATCAGAGAAGGCCAGGTACCCTACACTATAAGAGGTGGTTTGAAATTTTGACTTGTCTACTTAAAGATCACCAAAATTTGATCACAAGGTCAATTACGTCCCCGGGTGGGATTGAACCACCAACCTTTCGGTTAACAGCCAAATGCGCTAACCGATTGCGCCACAGAGACAGCTTGCAAAAGCATGTACTGACAAAGGCTAAAAAGCATTCATCTAGAAAGTTTCCTAGAAAAAGGTTAAAAAGGCAATAATCTGGAGAGTTTTGCAAGATTTTTCTTCCATTGACCAACGAAGAAACACATTGGTACTTTCACATGATGAGTGAGTACTTCAGGATCTCTGACACTTACATGAGCAGCAGAGTGGCGCAGCGGAAGCGTGCTGGGCCCATAACCCAGAGGTCAGTGGATCGAAACCATCCTCTGCTATGTGCACTTATTTTTTTGTTAATTAAATTCTTCCAAAACTGGAATTGATATTTTGACTCTTTTATTTTTACTTAAAGTACAATAACTTTTAACATTTTAATTTGTTTTAATAGTATATTGACAGCATTGTTTTCTTTCAGAAATCCACTTAATTTTCTTTACCCTATTACTGAAATGGTAATTGACAAAAACAAGCTACATTATCACCAGAAGAGCAATGCAAAATGTACAATTGATATTTCAAAATCATCTTTCCATCTTGAATTTCAATGATGCATTGGGGCAACGATTTTGTGAGAAACATCTTCACCCTTAAAGAAAGATTTTCTTAACTTCTTACCTGTGTGCTGATTAGATATCACCTGGTTTTCACATTAAACAGATTCCCACTTGAGAAAGCAGCAAGGATGCAGTGAGGTTTATGTTTCCTGGTGTCAACCTGTATTATTTCAGTGGACATTGAAATGAGGATGCATCTTGCTGCCTTTCCAATGAAGCAAGTTTTAATCAGTAATAGGTGAAAAACCATTCCTACAAAGGTGTTAATCAGAGACTTGGCTTTGTGGACACTTTTCAGAGAGCAAATGTGTTAGCATAAAAATAAAGCCATAAAATGGAGAGCTGATTAATCACTCAATTGGATTTCTCTGCCTGCATAATTTTTTTTCTCTGCAACCCCATGCTAAATTGTGCTTCCTGTTTTTTATAAAATGACTTAATCAAATCTGACTCTGATTGCATCAGAGAAGGCCAGGTACCCTACACTATAAGAGGTGGTTTGAAATTTTGACTTGTCTACTTAAAGATCACCAAAATTTGATCACAAGGTCAATTACGTCCCCGGGTGGGATTGAACCACCAACCTTTCGGTTAACAGCCGAATGCGCTAACTGATTGCGCCACAGAGACAGCTTGCAAAAGCATGTACTGACAAAGGCTAAAAAGCATTCATCTAGAAAGTTTCCTAGAAAAAGGTTAAAAAGGCAATAATCTGGAGAGTTTTGCAAGATTTTTCTTCCATTGACCAACGAAGAAACACATTGGTACTTTCACATGATGAGTGAGTACTTCAGGATCTCTGACACTAACATGAGCAGCAGAGTGGCGCAGCGGAAGCGTGCTGGCCCCATAACTCAGAGGTTGGTGGATCGAAACCATCCTCTGCTGTGTGCACTTATTTTTTTGTTAATTAAATTCTTCCAAAACTGGAATTGATATTTTGACTCTTTTATTTTTACTTAAAGTACAATAACTTTTAACATTTTAATTTGTTTTAATAGTATATTGACAGCATTGTTTTCTTTCAGAAATCCACTTAATTTTCTTTACCCTATTACTGAAATGGTAATTGACAAAAACAAGCTACATTGTCACCAGAAGAGCAATGCAAAATGTACAATTGATATTTCAAAATCATCTTTCCATCTTGAATTTCAATGATGCATTGGGGCAACGATTTTGTGAGAAACATCTTCACCCTTAAAGAAAGATTTTCTTAACTTCTTACCTGTGTGCTGATTAGATATCACCTGGTTTTCACATTAAACAGATTCCCACTTGAGAAAGCAGCAAGGATGCAGTGAGGTTTATGTTTCCTGGTGTCAACCTGTATTATTTCAGTGGACATTGTAATGAGGATGCATCTTGCTGCCTTTCCAATGAAGCAAGTTTTAATCAGTAATAGGTGAAAAACCATTCCTACAAAGGTGTTAATCAGAGACTTGGCTTTGTGGACACTTTTCAGAGAGCAAATGTGTTAGCATAAAAATAAAGCCATAAAATGGAGAGCTGATTAATCACTCAATTGGATTTCTCTGCCTGCATAATTTTTTTTCTCTGCAACCCCATGCTAAATTGTGCTTCCTGTTTTTTATAAAATGACTTAATCAAATCTGACTCTGATTGCATCAGAGAAGGCCAGGTACCCTACACTATAAGAGGTGGTTTGAAATTTTGACTTGTCTACTTAAAGATCACCAAAATTTGATCACAAGGTCAATTACGTCACCGGGTGGGATTGAACCACCAACCTTTCGGTTAACAGCCGAATGCGCTAACTGATTGCGCCACAGAGACAGCTTGCAAAAGCATGTACTGACAAAGGCTAAAAAGCATTCATCTAGAAAGTTTCCTAGAAAAAGGTTAAAAAGGCAATAATCTGGAGAGTTTTGCAAGATTTTTCTTCCATTGACCAACGAAGAAACACATTGGTACTTTCACATGATGAGTGAGTACTTCATGATCTCTGACACTTACATGAGCAGCAGAGTGGCGCAGCGGAAGCGTGCTGGGCCCATAACCCAGAGGTCGGTGGATCGAAACCATCCTCTGCTATGTGCACTTATTTTTTTGTTAATTAAATTCTTCCAAAACTGGAATTGATATTTTGACTCTTTTATTTTTACTTAAAGTACAATAACTTTCAACATTTTAATTTGTTTTAATAGTATATTGACAGCATTGTTTTCTTTCAGAAATCCACTTAATTTTCTTTACCCTATTACTGAAATGGTAATTGACAAAAACAAGCTACATTGTCACCAGAAGAGCAATGCAAAATGTACAATTGATATTTCAAAATCATCTTTCCATCTTGAATTTCAATGATGCATTGGGGCAACGATTTTGTGAGAAACATCTTCACCCTTAAAGAAAGATTTTCTTAACTTCTTACCTGTGTGCTGATTAGATATCACCTGGTTTTCACATTAAACAGATTCCCATTTGAGAAAGCAGCAAGGATGCAGTGAGGTTTATGTTTCCTGGTGTCAACCTTTATTATTTCAGTGGACATTGTAATGAGGATGCATCTTGCTGCCTTTCCAATGAAGCAAGTTTTAATCAGTAATAGGTGAAAAACCATTCCTACAAAGGTGTTAATCAGAGACTTGGCTTTGTGGACACTTTTCAGAGAGCAAATGTGTTAGCATAAAAATAAAGCCATAAAATGGAGAGCTGATTAATCACTCAATTGGATTTCTCTGCCTGCATAATTTTTTTTCTCTGCAACCCCATGCTAAATTGTGCTTCCTGTTTTTTATAAAATGACTTAATCAAATCTGACTCTGATTGCATCAGAGAAGGCCAGGTACCCTACACTATAAGAGGTGGTTTGAAATTTTGACTTGTCTACTTAAAGATCACCAAAATTTGATCACAAGGTCAATTACGTCCCCGGGTGGGATTGAACCACCAACCTTTCGGTTAACAGCCGAATGCGCTAACTGATTGCGCCACAGAGACAGCTTGCAAAAGCATGTTCTGACAAAGGCTAAAAAGCATTCATCTAGAAAGTTTCCTAGAAAAAGGTTAAAAAGGCAATAATCTGGAGAGTTTTGCAAGATTTTTCTTCCATTGACCAACGAAGAAACACATTGGTACTTTCACATGATGAGTGAGTACTTCAGGATCTCTGACACTAACATGAGCAGCAGAGTGGCGCAGCGGAAGCGTGCTGGCCCCATAACTCAGAGGTTGGTGGATCGAAACCATCCTCTGCTGTGTGCACTTATTTTTTTGTTAATTAAATTCTTCCAAAACTGGAATTGATATTTTGACTCTTTTATTTTTACTTAAAGTACAATAACTTTTAACATTTTAATTTGTTTTAATAGTATATTGACAGCATTGTTTTCTTTCAGAAATCCACTTAATTTTCTTTACCCTATTACTGAAATGGTAATTGACAAAAACAAGCTACATTGTCACCAGAAGAGCAATGCAAAATGTACAATTGATATTTCAAAATCATCTTTCCATCTTGAATTTCAATGATGCATTGGGGCAACGATTTTGTGAGAAACATCTTCACACTTAAAGAAAGATTTTCTTAACTTCTTACCTGTGTGCTGATTAGATATCACCTGGTTTTCACATTAAACAGATTCCCACTTGAGAAAGCAGCAAGGATGCAGTGAGGTTTATGTTTCCTGGTGTCAACCTGTATTATTTCAGTGGACATTGTAATGAGGATGCATCTTGCTGCCTTTCCAATGAAGCAAGTTTTAATCAGTAATAGGTGAAAAACCATTCCTACAAAGGTGTTAATCAGAGACTTGGCTTTGTGGACACTTTTCAGAGAGCAAATGTGTTAGCATAAAAATAAAGCCATAAAATGGAGAGCTGATTAATCACTCAATTGGATTTCTCTGCCTGCATAATTTTTTTTCTCTGCAACCCCATGCTAAATTGTGCTTCCTGTTTTTTATAAAATGACTTAATCAAATCTGACTCTGATTGCATCAGAGAAGGCCAGGTACCCTACACTATAAGAGGTGGTTTGAAATTTTGACTTGTCTACTTAAAGATCACCAAAATTTGATCACAAGGTCAATTACGTCCCCGGGTGGGATTGAACCACCAACCTTTCGGTTAACAGCCGAATGCGCTAACTGATTTCGCCACAGAGACAGCTTGCAAAAGCATGTACTGACAAAGGCTAAAAAGCATTCATCTAGAAAGTTTCCTAGAAAAAGGTTAAAAAGGCAATAATCTGGAGAGTTTTGCAAGATTTTTCTTCCATTGACCAACGAAGAAACACATTGGTACTTTCACATGATGAGTGAGTACTTCATGATCTCTGACACTTACATGAGCAGCAGAGTGGCGCAGCGGAAGCGTGCTGGGCCCATAACCCAGAGGTCGGTGGATCGAAACCATCCTCTGCTATGTGCACTTATTTTTTTGTTAATTAAATTCTTCCAAAACTGGAATTGATATTTTGACTCTTTTATTTTTACTTAAAGTACAATAACTTTCAACATTTTAATTTGTTTTAATAGTATATTGACAGCATTGTTTTCTTTCAGAAATCCACTTAATTTTCTTTACCCTATTACTGAAATGGTAATTGACAAAAACAAGCTACATTGTCACCAGAAGAGCAATGCAAAATGTACAATTGATATTTCAAAATCATCTTTCCATCTTGAATTTCAATGATGCATTGGGGCAACGATTTTGTGAGAAACATCTTCACCCTTAAAGAAAGATTTTCTTAACTTCTTACCTGTGTGCTGATTAGATATCACCTGGTTTTCACATTAAACAGATTCCCACTTGAGAAAGCAGCAAGGATGCAGTGAGGTTTATGTTTCCTGGTGTCAACCTGTATTATTTCAGTGGACATTGAAATGAGGATGCATCTTGCTGCCTTTCCAATGAAGCAAGTTTTAATCAGTAATAGGTGAAAAACCATTCCTACAAAGGTGTTAATCAGAGACTTGGCTTTGTGGACACTTTTCAGAGAGCAAATGTGTTAGCATAAAAATAAAGCCATAAAATGGAGAGCTGATTAATCACTCAATTGGATTTCTCTGCCTGCATAATTTTTTTTCTCTGCAACCCCATGCTAAATTGTGCTTCCTGTTTTTTATAAAATGACTTAATCAAATCTGACTCTGATTGCATCAGAGAAGGCCAGGTACCCTACACTATAAGAGGTGGTTTGAAATTTTGACTTGTCTACTTAAAGATCACCAAAATTTGATCACAAGGTCAATTACGTCCCCGGGTGGGATTGAACCACCAACCTTTCGGTTAACAGCTGAATGCGCTAACTGATTGCGCCACAGAGACAGCTTGCAAAAGCACGTACTGACAAAGGCTAAAAAGCATTCATCTAGAAAGTTTCCTAGAAAAAGGTTAAAAAGGCAATAATCTGGAGAGTTTTGCAAGATTTTTCTTCCATTGACCAACGAAGAAACACATTGGTACTTTCACATGATGAGTGAGTACTTCAGGATCTCTGACACTAACATGAGCAGCAGAGTGGCGCAGCGGAAGCGTGCTGGCCCCATAACTCAGAGGTTGGTGGATCGAAACCATCCTCTGCTGTGTGCACTTATTTTTTTGTTAATTAAATTCTTCCAAAACTGGAATTGATATTTTGACTCTTTTATTTTTACTTAAAGTACAATAACTTTTAACATTTTAATTTGTTTTAATAGTATATTGACAGCATTGTTTTCTTTCAGAAATCCACTTAATTTTCTTTACCCTATTACTGAAATGGTAATTGACAAAAACAAGCTACATTGTCACCAGAAGAGCAATGCAAAATGTACAATTGATATTTCAAAATCATCTTTCCATCTTGAATTTCAATGATGCATTGGGGCAACGATTTTGTGAGAAACATCTTCACCCTTAAAGAAAGATTTTCTTAACTTCTTACCTGTGTGCTGATTAGATATCACCTGGTTTTCACATTAAACAGATTCCCACTTGAGAAAGCAGCAAGGATGCAGTGAGGTTTATGTTTCCTGGTGTCAACCTGTATTATTTCAGTGGACATTGTAATGAGGATGCATCTTGCTGCCTTTCCAATGAAGCAAGTTTTAATCAGTAATAGGTGAAAAACCATTCCTACAAAGGTGTTAATCAGAGACTTGGCTTTGTGGACACTTTTCAGAGAGCAAATGTGTTAGCATAAAAATAAAGCCATAAAATGGAGAGCTGATTAATCACTCAATTGGATTTCTCTGCCTGCATAATTTTTTTTCTCTGCAACCCCATGCTAAATTGTGCTTCCTGTTTTTTATAAAATGACTTAATCAAATCTGACTCTGATTGCATCAGAGAAGGCCAGGTACCCTACACTATAAGAGGTGGTTTGAAATTTTGACTTGTCTACTTAAAGATCACCAAAATTTGATCACAAGGTCAATTACGTCCCCGGGTGGGATTGAACCACCAACCTTTCGGTTAACAGCCGAATGCGCTAACTGATTTCGCCACAGAGACAGCTTGCAAAAGCATGTACTGACAAAGGCTAAAAAGCATTCATCTAGAAAGTTTCCTAGAAAAAGGTTAAAAAGGCAATAATCTGGAGAGTTTTGCAAGATTTTTCTTCCATTGACCAACGAAGAAACACATTGGTACTTTCACATGATGAGTGAGTACTTCATGATCTCTGACACTTACATGAGCAGCAGAGTGGCGCAGCGGAAGCGTGCTGGGCCCATAACCCAGAGGTCGGTGGATCGAAACCATCCTCTGCTATGTGCACTTATTTTTTTGTTAATTAAATTCTTCCAAAACTGGAATTGATATTTTGACTCTTTTATTTTTACTTAAAGTACAATAACTTTCAACATTTTAATTTGTTTTAATAGTATATTGACAGCATTGTTTTCTTTCAGAAATCCACTTAATTTTCTTTACCCTATTACTGAAATGGTAATTGACAAAAACAAGCTACATTGTCACCAGAAGAGCAATGCAAAATGTACAATTGATATTTCAAAATCATCTTTCCATCTTGAATTTCAATGATGCATTGGGGCAACGATTTTGTGAGAAACATCTTCACCCTTAAAGAAAGATTTTCTTAACTTCTTACCTGTGTGCTGATTAGATATCACCTGGTTTTCACATTAAACAGATTCCCACTTGAGAAAGCAGCAAGGATGCAGTGAGGTTTATGTTTCCTGGTGTCAACCTGTATTATTTCAGTGGACATTGAAATGAGGATGCATCTTGCTGCCTTTCCAATGAAGCAAGTTTTAATCAGTAATAGGTGAAAAACCATTCCTACAAAGGTGTTAATCAGAGACTTGGCTTTGTGGACACTTTTCAGAGAGCAAATGTGTTAGCATAAAAATAAAGCCATAAAATGGAGAGCTGATTAATCACTCAATTGGATTTCTCTGCCTGCATAATTTTTTTTCTCTGCAACCCCATGCTAAATTGTGCTTCCTGTTTTTTATAAAATGACTTAATCAAATCTGACTCTGATTGCATCAGAGAAGGCCAGGTACCCTACACTATAAGAGGTGGTTTGAAATTTTGACTTGTCTACTTAAAGATCACCAAAATTTGATCACAAGGTCAATTACGTCCCCGGGTGGGATTGAACCACCAACCTTTCGGTTAACAGCCGAATGCGCTAACTGATTGCGCCACAGAGACAGCTTGCAAAAGCATGTACTGACAAAGGCTAAAAAGCATTCATCTAGAAAGTTTCCTAGAAAAAGGTTAAAAAGGCAATAATCTGGAGAGTTTTGCAAGATTTTTCTTCCATTGACCAACGAAGAAACACATTGGTACTTTCACATGATGAGTGAGTACTTCAGGATCTCTGACACTAACATGAGCAGCAGAGTGGCGCAGCGGAAGCGTGCTGGCCCCATAACTCAGAGGTTGGTGGATCGAAACCATCCTCTGCTGTGTGCACTTATTTTTTTGTTAATTAAATTCTTCCAAAACTGGAATTGATATTTTGACTCTTTTATTTTTACTTAAAGTACAATAACTTTTAACATTTTAATTTGTTTTAATAGTATATTGACAGCATTGTTTTCTTTCAGAAATCCACTTAATTTTCTTTACCCTATTACTGAAATGGTAATTGACAAAAACAAGCTACATTGTCACCAGAAGAGCAATGCAAAATGTACAATTGATATTTCAAAATCATCTTTCCATCTTGAATTTCAATGATGCATTGGGGCAACGATTTTGTGAGAAACATCTTCACCCTTAAAGAAAGATTTTCTTAACTTCTTACCTGTGTGCTGATTAGATATCACCTGGTTTTCACATTAAACAGATTCCCACTTGAGAAAGCAGCAAGGATGCAGTGAGGTTTATGTTTCCTGGTGTCAACCTGTATTATTTCAGTGGACATTGTAATGAGGATGCATCTTGCTGCCTTTCCAATGAAGCAAGTTTTAATCAGTAATAGGTGAAAAACCATTCCTACAAAGGTGTTAATCAGAGACTTGGCTTTGTGGACACTTTTCAGAGAGCAAATGTGTTAGCATAAAAATAAAGCCATAAAATGGAGAGCTGATTAATCACTCAATTGGATTTCTCTGCCTGCATAATTTTTTTTCTCTGCAACCCCATGCTAAATTGTGCTTCCTGTTTTTTATAAAATGACTTAATCAAATCTGACTCTGATTGCATCAGAGAAGGCCAGGTACCCTACACTATAAGAGGTGGTTTGAAATTTTGACTTGTCTACTTAAAGATCACCAAAATTTGATCACAAGGTCAATTACGTCCCCGGGTGGGATTGAACCACCAACCTTTCGGTTAACAGCCGAATGCGCTAACTGATTTCGCCACAGAGACAGCTTGCAAAAGCATGTACTGACAAAGGCTAAAAAGCATTCATCTAGAAAGTTTCCTAGAAAAAGGTTAAAAAGGCAATAATCTGGAGAGTTTTGCAAGATTTTTCTTCCATTGACCAACGAAGAAACACATTGGTACTTTCACATGATGAGTGAGTACTTCATGATCTCTGACACTTACATGAGCAGCAGAGTGGCGCAGCGGAAGCGTGCTGGGCCCATAACCCAGAGGTCGGTGGATCGAAACCATCCTCTGCTATGTGCACTTATTTTTTTGTTAATTAAATTCTTCCAAAACTGGAATTGATATTTTGACTCTTTTATTTTTACTTAAAGTACAATAACTTTCAACATTTTAATTTGTTTTAATAGTATATTGACAGCATTGTTTTCTTTCAGAAATCCACTTAATTTTCTTTACCCTATTACTGAAATGGTAATTGACAAAAACAAGCTACATTGTCACCAGAAGAGCAATGCAAAATGTACAATTGATATTTCAAAATCATCTTTCCATCTTGAATTTCAATGATGCATTGGGGCAACGATTTTGTGAGAAACATCTTCACCCTTAAAGAAAGATTTTCTTAACTTCTTACCTGTGTGCTGATTAGATATCACCTGGTTTTCACATTAAACAGATTCCCATTTGAGAAAGCAGCAAGGATGCAGTGAGGTTTATGTTTCCTGGTGTCAACCTTTATTATTTCAGTGGACATTGTAATGAGGATGCATCTTGCTGCCTTTCCAATGAAGCAAGTTTTAATCAGTAATAGGTGAAAAACCATTCCTACAAAGGTGTTAATCAGAGACTTGGCTTTGTGGACACTTTTCAGAGAGCAAATGTGTTAGCATAAAAATAAAGCCATAAAATGGAGAGCTGATTAATCACTCAATTGGATTTCTCTGCCTGCATAATTTTTTTTCTCTGCAACCCCATGCTAAATTGTGCTTCCTGTTTTTTATAAAATGACTTAATCAAATCTGACTCTGATTGCATCAGAGAAGGCCAGGTACCCTACACTATAAGAGGTGGTTTGAAATTTTGACTTGTCTACTTAAAGATCACCAAAATTTGATCACAAGGTCAATTACGTCCCCGGGTGGGATTGAACCACCAACCTTTCGGTTAACAGCCGAATGCGCTAACTGATTGCGCCACAGAGACAGCTTGCAAAAGCCTGTACTGACAAAGGCTAAAAAGCATTCATCTAGAAAGTTTCCTAGAAAAAGGTTAAAAAGGCAATAATCTGGAGAGTTTTGCAAGATTTTTCTTCCATTGACCAACGAAGAAACACATTGGTACTTTCACATGATGAGTGAGTACTTCAGGATCTCTGACACTAACATGAGCAGCAGAGTGGCGCAGCGGAAGCGTGCTGGCCCCATAACTCAGAGGTTGGTGGATCGAAACCATCCTCTGCTGTGTGCACTTATTTTTTTGTTAATTAAATTCTTCCAAAACTGGAATTGATATTTTGACTCTTTTATTTTTACTTAAAGTACAATAACTTTTAACATTTTAATTTGTTTTAATAGTATATTGACAGCATTGTTTTCTTTCAGAAATCCACTTAATTTTCTTTACCCTATTACTGAAATGGTAATTGACAAAAACAAGCTACATTGTCACCAGAAGAGCAATGCAAAATGTACAATTGATATTTCAAAATCATCTTTCCATCTTGAATTTCAATGATGCATTGGGGCAACGATTTTGTGAGAAACATCTTCACCCTTAAAGAAAGATTTTCTTAACTTCTTACCTGTGTGCTGATTAGATATCACCTGGTTTTCACATTAAACAGATTCCCACTTGAGAAAGCAGCAAGGATGCAGTGAGGTTTATGTTTCCTGGTGTCAACCTGTATTATTTCAGTGGACATTGTAATGAGGATGCATCTTGCTGCCTTTCCAATGAAGCAAGTTTTAATCAGTAATAGGTGAAAAACCATTCCTACAAAGGTGTTAATCAGAGACTTGGCTTTGTGGACACTTTTCAGAGAGCAAATGTGTTAGCATAAAAATAAAGCCATAAAATGGAGAGCTGATTAATCACTCAATTGGATTTCTCTGCCTGCATAATTTTTTTTCTCTGCAACCCCATGCTAAATTGTGCTTCCTGTTTTTTATAAAATGACTTAATCAAATCTGACTCTGATTGCATCAGAGAAGGCCAGGTACCCTACACTATAAGAGGTGGTTTGAAATTTTGACTTGTCTACTTAAAGATCACCAAAATTTGATCACAAGGTCAATTACGTCCCCGGGTGGGATTGAACCACCAACCTTTCGGTTAACAGCCGAATGCGCTAACTGATTTCGCCACAGAGACAGCTTGCAAAAGCATGTACTGACAAAGGCTAAAAAGCATTCATCTAGAAAGTTTCCTAGAAAAAGGTTAAAAAGGCAATAATCTGGAGAGTTTTGCAAGATTTTTCTTCCATTGACCAACGAAGAAACACATTGGTACTTTCACATGATGAGTGAGTACTTCATGATCTCTGACACTTACATGAGCAGCAGAGTGGTGCAGCGGAAGCGTGCTGGGCCCATAACCCAGAGGTCGGTGGATTGAAACCATCCTCTGCTATGTGCACTTATTTTTTTGTTAATTAAATTCTTCCAAAACTGGAATTGATATTTTGACTCTTTTATTTTTACTTAAAGTACAATAACTTTCAACATTTTAATTTGTTTTAATAGTATATTGACAGCATTGTTTTCTTTCAGAAATCCACTTAATTTTCTTTACCCTATTACTGAAATGGTAATTGACAAAAACAAGCTACATTGTCACCAGAAGAGCAATGCAAAATGTACAATTGATATTTCAAAATCATCTTTCCATCTTGAATTTCAATGATGCATTGGGGCAACGATTTTGTGAGAAACATCTTCACCCTTAAAGAAAGATTTTCTTAACTTCTTACCTGTGTGCTGATTAGATATCACCTGGTTTTCACATTAAACAGATTCCCATTTGAGAAAGCAGCAAGGATGCAGTGAGGTTTATGTTTCCTGGTGTCAACCTTTATTATTTCAGTGGACATTGTAATGAGGATGCATCTTGCTGCCTTTCCAATGAAGCAAGTTTTAATCAGTAATAGGTGAAAAACCATTCCTACAAAGGTGTTAATCAGAGACTTGGCTTTGTGGACACTTTTCAGAGAGCAAATGTGTTAGCATAAAAATAAAGCCATAAAATGGAGAGCTGATTAATCACTCAATTGGATTTCTCTGCCTGCATAATTTTTTTTCTCTGCAACCCCATGCTAAATTGTGCTTCCTGTTTTTTATAAAATGACTTAATCAAATCTGACTCTGATTGCATCAGAGAAGGCCAGGTACCCTACACTATAAGAGGTGGTTTGAAATTTTGACTTGTCTACTTAAAGATCACCAAAATTTGATCACAAGGTCAATTACGTCCCCGGGTGGGATTGAACCACCAACCTTTCGGTTAACAGCCGAATGCGCTAACTGATTGCGCCACAGAGACAGCTTGCAAAAGCATGTACTGACAAAGGCTAAAAAGCATTCATCTAGAAAGTTTCCTAGAAAAAGGTTAAAAAGGCAATAATCTGGAGAGTTTTGCAAGATTTTTCTTCCATTGACCAACGAAGAAACACATTGGTACTTTCACATGATGAGTGAGTACTTCAGGATCTCTGACACTAACATGAGCAGCAGAGTGGCGCAGCGGAAGCGTGCTGGCCCCATAACTCAGAGGTTGGTGGATCGAAACCATCCTCTGCTGTGTGCACTTATTTTTTTGTTAATTAAATTCTTCCAAAACTGGAATTGATATTTTGACTCTTTTATTTTTACTTAAAGTACAATAACTTTTAACATTTTAATTTGTTTTAATAGTATATTGACAGCATTGTTTTCTTTCAGAAATCCACTTAATTTTCTTTACCCTATTACTGAAATGGTAATTGACAAAAACAAGCTACATTGTCACCAGAAGAGCAATGCAAAATGTACAATTGATATTTCAAAATCATCTTTCCATCTTGAATTTCAATGATGCATTGGGGCAACGATTTTGTGAGAAACATCTTCACCCTTAAAGAAAGATTTTCTTAACTTCTTACCTGTGTGCTGATTAGATATCACCTGGTTTTCACATTAAACAGATTCCCACTTGAGAAAGCAGCAAGGATGCAGTGAGGTTTATGTTTCCTGGTGTCAACCTGTATTATTTCAGTGGACATTGTAATGAGGATGCATCTTGCTGCCTTTCCAATGAAGCAAGTTTTAATCAGTAATAGGTGAAAAACCATTCCTACAAAGGTGTTAATCAGAGACTTGGCTTTGTGGACACTTTTCAGAGAGCAAATGTGTTAGCATAAAAATAAAGCCATAAAATGGAGAGCTGATTAATCACTCAATTGGATTTCTCTGCCTGCATAATTTTTTTTCTCTGCAACCCCATGCTAAATTGTGCTTCCTGTTTTTTATAAAATGACTTAATCAAATCTGACTGCATGAGAGAAGGCCAGGTACCCTACACTATAAGAGGTGGTTTGAAATTTTGACTTGTCTACTTAAAGATCACCAAAATTTGATCACAAGGTCAATTACGTCCCCGGGTGGGATTGAACCACCAACCTTTCGGTTAACAGCCGAATGCGCTAACCGATTGCGCCACAGAGACAGCTTGCAAAAGCCTGTACTGACAAAGGCTAAAAAGCATATATCTAGAAAGTTTCCTAGAAAAAGGTTAAAAAGGCAATAATCTGGAGAGTTTTGCAAGATTTTTCTTCCATTGACCAACGAAGAAACACATTGGTACTTTCACATGATGAGTGAGTACTTCAGGATCTCTGACACTTACATGAGCAGCAGAGTGGCGCAGCGGAAGCGTGCTGGGCCCATAACCCAGAGGTCGGTGGATCGAAACCATCCTCTGCTATGTGCACTTATTTTTTTGTTAATTAAATTCTTCCAAAACTGGAATTGATATTTTGACTCTTTTATTTTTACTTAAAGTACAATAACTTTTAACATTTTAATTTGTTTTAATAGTATATTGACAGCATTGTTTTCTTTCAGAAATCCACTTAATTTTCTTTACCCTATTACTGAAATGGTAATTGATAAAAACAAGCTACATTGTCACCAGAAGAGCAATGCAAAATGTACAATTGATATTTCAAAATCATCTTTCCATCTTGAATTTCAATGATGCATTGGGGCAACGATTTTGTGAGAAACATCTTCACCCTTAAAGAAAGATTTTCTTAACTTCTTACCTGTGTGCTGATTAGATATCACCTGGTTTTCACATTAAACAGATTCCCACTTGAGAAAGCAGCAAGGATGCAGTGAGGTTTATGTTTCCTGGTGTCAACCTGTATTATTTCAGTGGACATTGTAATGAGGATGCATCTTGCTGCCTTTCCAATGAAGCAAGTTTTAATCAGTAATAGGTGAAAAACCATTCCTACAAAGGTGTTAATCAGAGACTTGGCTTTGTGGACACTTTTCAGAGAGCAAATGTGTTAGCATAAAAATAAAGCCATAAAATGGAGAGCTAATTAATCACTCAATTTTTTTTCTCTGCAACCCCATGCTAAATTGTGCTTCCTGTTTTTTATAAAATGACTTAATCAAATCTGACTCTGATTGCATCAGAGAAGGCCAGGTACCCTACACTATAAGAGGTGGTTTGAAATTTTGACTTGTCTACTTAAAGATCACCAAAATTTGATCACAAGGTCAATTACGTCCCCGGGTGGGATTGAACCACCAACCTTTTGGTTAACAGCCGAATGCGCTAACCAAACGCGCCACAGAGACAGCTTGCAAAAGCATGTACTGACAAAGGCTAAAAAGCATTCATCTAGAAAGTTTCCTAGAAAAAGGTTAAAAAGGCAATAATCTGGAGAGTTTTGCAAGATTTTTCTTCCATTGACCAACGAAGAAACACATTGGTACTTTCACATGATGAGTGAGTACTTCAGGATCTCTGACACTTACATGAGCAGCAGAGTGGCGCAGCGGAAGCGTGCTGGGCCCATAACCCAGAGGTTGGTGGATCGAAACCATCCTCTGCTATGTGCACTTATTTTTTTGTTAATTAAATTCTTCCAAAACTGGAATTGATATTTTGACTCTTTTATTTTTATTTTAAGTACAATAACTTTTAACATTTTAATTTGTTTTAATAGTATATTGACAGCATTGTTTTCTTTCAGAAATCCACTTAATTTTCTTTACCCTATTACTGAAATGGTAATTGACAAAAACAAGCTACATTGTCACCAGAAGAGCAATGCAAAATGTACAATTGATATTTCAAAATCATCTTTCCATCTTGAATTTCAATGATGCATTGGGGCAACGATTTTGTGAGAAACATCTTCACCCTTAAAGAAAGATTTTCTTAACTTCTTACCTGTGTGCTGATTAGATATCACCTGGTTTTCACATTAAACAGATTCCCACTTGAGAAAGCAGCAAGGATGCAGTGAGGTTTATGTTTCCTGGTGTCAACCTGTATTATTTCAGTGGACATTGTAATGAGGATGCATCTTGCTGCCTTTCCAATGAAGCAAGTTTTAATCAGTAATAGGTGAAAAACCATTCCTACAAAGGTGTTAATCAGAGACTTGGCTTTGTGGACACTTTTCAGAGAGCAAATGTGTTAGCATAAAAATAAAGCCATAAAATGGAGAGCTGATTAATCACTCAATTTTTTTTCTCTGCAACCCCATGCTAAATTGTGCTTCCTGTTTTTTTATAAAATGACTTAATCAAATCTGACTCTGATTGCATCAGAGAAGGCCAGGTACCCTACACTATAAGAGGTGGTTTGAAATTTTGACTTGTCTACTTAAAGATCACCAAAATTTGATCACAAGGTCAATTACGTCCCCGGGTGGGATTGAACCACCAACCTTTCGGTTAACAGCCGAATGCGCTAACCGATTGCGCCACAGAGACAGCTTGCAAAAGCATGTACTGACAAAGGCTAAAAAGCATTCATCTAGAAAGTTTCCTAGAAAAAGGTTAAAAAGGCAATAATCTGGAGAGTTTTGCAAGATTTTTCTTTCATTGACCAACGAAGAAACACATTGGTACTTTCACATGATGAGTGAGTACTTCAGGATTTCTGACAACTACATGAGCAGCAGAGTGGCGCAGCGGAAGCGTGCTGGGCCCATAACCCAGAGGTCGGTGGATCGAAACCATCCTCTGATATGTGCACTTATTTTTTTGTTAATTAAATTCATCCAAAACTGGAATTGATATTTTGACTCTTTTATTTTTACTTAAAGTACAATAACTTTTAACATTTTAATTTGTTTTAATAGTATATTGACAGCATTGTTTTCTTTCAGAAATCCACTTAATTTTCTTTACCCTATTACTGAAATGGTAATTGACAAAAACAAGCTACATTGTCACCAGAAGAGCAATGCAAAATGTACAATTGATATTTCAAAATCATCTTTCCATCTTGAATTTCAATGATGCATTGGGGCAACGATTTTGTGAGAAACATCTTCACCCTTAAAGAAAGATTTTCTTAACTTCTTACCTGTGTGCTGATTAGATATCACCTGGTTTTCACATTAAACAGATTCCCACTTGAGAAAGCAGCAAGGATGCAGTGAGGTTTATGTTTCCTGGTGTCAACCTGTATTATTTCAGTGGACATTGTAATGAGGATGCATCTTGCTGCCTTTCCAATGAAGCAAGTTTTAATCAGTAATAGGTGAAAAACCATTCCTACAAAGGTGTTAATCAGAGACTTGGCTTTGTGGACACTTTTCAGAGAGCAAATGTGTTAGCATAAAAATAAAGCCATAAAATGGAGAGCTGATTAATCACTCAATTGGATTTCTCTGCCTGCATAATTTTTTTTCTCTGCAACCCCATGCTAAATTGTGCTTCCTGTTTTTTATAAAATGACTTAATCAAATCTGACTCTGATTGCATCAGAGAAGGCCAGGTACCCTACACTATAAGAGGTGGTTTGAAATTTTGACTAGTCTACTTAAAGATCACCAAAATTTGATCACAAGGTCAATTACGTCCCCGGGTGGGATTGAACCACCAACCTTTTGGTTAACAGCCGAATGCGCTAACCGATTGCGCCACAGAGACAGCTTGCAAAAGCATGTACTGACAAAGGCTAAAAAGCATTCATCTAGAAAGTTTCCTAGAAAAAGGTTAAAAAGGCAATAATCTGGAGAGTTTTGCAAGATTTTTCTTCCATTGACCAACGAAGAAACACATTGGTACTTTCACATGATGAGTGAGTACTTCAGGATCTCTGACACTTACATGAGCAGCAGAGTGGCGCAGCGGAAGCGTGCTGGGCCCATAACCCAGAGGTCGGTGGATCGAAACCATCCTCTGCTATGTGCACTTATTTTTTTGTTAATTAAATTCTTCCAAAACTGGAATTGATATTTTGACTCTTTTATTTTTACTTAAAGTACAATAACTTTTAACATTTTAATTTGTTTTAATAGTATATTGACAGCATTGTTTTCTTTCAGAAATCCACTTAATTTTCTTTACCCTATTACTGAAATGGTAATTGACAAAAACAAGCTACATTGTCACCAGAAGAGCAATGCAAAATGTACAATTGATATTTCAAAATCATCTTTCCATCTTGAATTTCAATGATGCATTGGGGCAACGATTTTGTGAGAAACATCTTCACCCTTAAAGAAAGATTTTCTTAACTTCTTACCTGTGTGCTGATTAGATATCACCTGGTTTTCACATTAAATAGATTCCCACTTGAGAAAGCAGCAAGGATGCAGTGAGGTTTATGTTTCCTGGTGTCAACCTGTATTATTTCAGTGGACATTGTAATGAGGATGCATCTTGCTGCCTTTCCAATGAAGCAAGTTTTAATCAGTAATAGGTGAAAAACCATTCCTACAAAGGTGTTAATCAGAGACTTGGCTTTGTGGACACTTTTCAGAGAGCAAATGTGTTAGCATAAAAATAAAGCCATAAAATGGAGAGCTGATTAATCACTCAATTTTTTTTCTCTGCAACCCCATGCTAAATTGTGCTTCCTGTTTTTTATAAAATGACTTAATCAAATCTGACTCTGATTGCATCAGAGAAGGCCAGGTACCCTACACTATAAGAGGTGGTTTGAAATTTTGACTTGTCTACTTAAAGATCACCAAAATTTGATCACAAGGTCAATTACGTCCCCGGGTGGGATTGAACCACCAACCTTTTGGTTAACAGCCGAATGCGCTAACCAATTGCGCCACAGAGACAGCTTGCAAAAGCATGTACTGACAAAGGCTAAAAAGCATTCATCTAGAAAGTTTCCTAGAAAAAGGTTAAAAAGGCAATAATCTGGAGAGTTTTGCAAGATTTTTCTTCCATTGACCAACGAAGAAACACATTGGTACTTTCACATGATGAGTGAGTACTTCAGGATCTCTGACACTTACATGAGCAGCAGAGTGGCGCAGCGGAAGCGTGCTGGGCCCATAACCCAGAGGTCGGTGGATCGAAACCATCCTCTGCTATGTGCACTTATTTTTTTGTTAATTAAATTCTTCCAAAACTGGAATTGATATTTTGACTCTTTTATTTTTATTTTAAGTACAATAACTTTTAACATTTTAATTTGTTTTAATAGTATATTGACAGCATTGTTTTCTTTCAGAAATCCACTTAATTTTCTTTACCCTATTACTGAAATGGTAATTGACAAAAACAAGCTACATTGTCACCAGAAGAGCAATGCAAAATGTACAATTGATATTTCAAAATCATCTTTCCATCTTGAATTTCAATGATGCATTGGGGCAACGATTTTGTGAGAAACATCTTCACCCTTAAAGAAAGATTTTCTTAACTTCTTACCTGTGTGCTGATTAGATATCACCTGGTTTTCACATTAAACAGATTCCCACTTGAGAAAGCAGCAAGGATGCAGTGAGGTTTATGTTTCCTGGTGTCAACCTGTATTATTTCAGTGGACATTGTAATGAGGATGCATCTTGCTGCCTTTCCAATGAAGCAAGTTTTAATCAGTAATAGGTGAAAAACCATTCCTACAAAGGTGTTAATCAGAGACTTGGCTTTGTGGACACTTTTCAGAGAGCAAATGTGTTAGCATAAAAATAAAGCCATAAAATGGAGAGCTGATTAATCACTCAATTTTTTTTCTCTGCAACCCCATGCTAAATTGTGCTTCCTGTTTTTTTATAAAATGACTTAATCAAATCTGACTCTGATTGCATCAGAGAAGGCCAGGTACCCTACACTATAAGAGGTGGTTTGAAATTTTGACTTGTCTACTTAAAGATCACCAAAATTTGATCACAAGGTCAATTACATCCCCGGGTGGGATTGAACCACCAACCTTTCGGTTAACAGCCGAATGCGCTAACCGATTGCGCCACAGAGACAGCTTGCAAAAGCATGTACTGACAAAGGCTAAAAAGCATTCATCTAGAAAGTTTCCTAGAAAAAGGTTAAAAAGGCAATAATCTGGAGAGTTTTGCAAGATTTTTCTTTCATTGACCAACGAAGAAACACATTGGTACTTTCACATGATGAGTGAGTACTTCAGGATCTCTGACACTTACATGAGCAGCAGAGTGGCGCAGCGGAAGCGTGCTGGGCCCATAACCCAGAGGTCGGTGGATCGAAACCATCCTCTGATATGTGCACTTATTTTTTTGTTAATTAAATTCTTCCAAAACTGGAATTGATATTTTGACTCTTTTATTTTTACTTAAAGTACAATAACTTTTAACATTTTAATTTGTTTTAATAGTATATTGACAGCATTGTTTTCTTTCAGAAATCCACTTAATTTTCTTTACCCTATTACTGAAATGGTAATTGACAAAAACAAGCTACATTGTCACCAGAAGAGCAATGCAAAATGTACAATTGATATTTCAAAATCATCTTTCCATCTTGAATTTCAATGATGCATTGGGGCAACGATTTTGTGAGAAACATCTTCACCCTTAAAGAAAGATTTTCTTAACTTCTTACCTGTGTGCTGATTAGATATCACCTGGTTTTCACATTAAACAGATTCCCACTTGAGAAAGCAGCAAGGATGCAGTGAGGTTTATGTTTCCTGGTGTCAACCTGTATTATTTCAGTGGACATTGTAATGAGGATGCATCTTGCTGCCTTTCCAATGAAGCAAGTTTTAATCAGTAATAGGTGAAAAACCATTCCTACAAAGGTGTTAATCAGAGACTTGGCTTTGTGGACACTTTTCAGAGAGCAAATGTGTTAGCATAAAAATAAAGCCATAAAATGGAGAGCTGATTAATCACTCAATTGGATTTCTCTGCCTGCATAATTTTTTTTCTCTGCAACCCCATGCTAAATTGTGCTTCCTGTTTTTTATAAAATGACTTAATCAAATCTGACTCTGATTGCATCAGAGAAGGCCAGGTACCCTACACTATAAGAGGTGGTTTGAAATTTTGACTTGTCTACTTAAAGATCACCAAAATTTGATCACAAGGTCAATTACGTCCCCGGGTGGGATTGAACCACCAACCTTTTGGTTAACAGCCGAATGCGCTAACCGATTGCGCCACAGAGACAGCTTGCAAAAGCATGTACTGACAAAGGCTAAAAAGCATTCATCTAGAAAGTTTCCTAGAAAAAGGTTAAAAAGGCAATAATCTGGAGAGTTTTGCAAGATTTTTCTTCCATTGACCAACGAAGAAACACATTGGTACTTTCACATGATGAGTGAGTACTTCAGGATCTCTGACACTTACATGAGCAGCAGAGTGGCGCAGCGGAAGCGTGCTAGTCCATAACCCAGAGGTCGGTGGATCGAAACCATCCTCTGCTATGTGCACTTATTTTTTTGTTAATTAAATTCTTCCAAAACTGGAATTGATATTTTGACTCTTTTATTTTTACTTAAAGTACAATAACTTTTAACATTTTAATTTGTTTTAATAGTATATTGAAAGCATTGTTTTCTTTCAGAAATCCACTTAATTTTCTTTACCCTATTACTGAAATGGTAATTGACAAAAACAAGCTACATTGTCACCAGAAGAGCAATGCAAAATGTACAATTGATATTTCAAAATCATCTTTCCATCTTGAATTTCAATGATGCATTGGGGCAACGATTTTGTGAGAAACATCTTCACCCTTAAAGAAAGATTTTCTTAACTTCTTACCTGTGTGCTGATTAGATATCACCTGGTTTTCACATTAAATAGATTCCCACTTGAGAAAGCAGCAAGGATGCAGTGAGGTTTATGTTTCCTGGTGTCAACCTGTATTATTTCAGTGGACATTGTAATGAGGATGCATCTTGCTGCCTTTCCAATGAAGCAAGTTTTAATCAGTAATAGGTGAAAAACCATTCCTACAAAGGTGTTAATCAGAGACTTTGCTTTGTGGACACTTTTCAGAGAGCAAATGTGTTAGCATAAAAATAAAGCCATAAAATGGAGAGCTGATTAATCACTCAATTTTTTTTCTCTGCAACCCCATGCTAAATTGTGCTTCCTGTTTTTTATAAAATGACTTAATCAAATCTGACTCTGATTGCATCAGAGAAGGCCAGGTACCCTACACTATAAGAGGTGGTTTGAAATTTTGACTTGTCTACTTAAAGATCACCAAAATTTGATCACAAGGTCAATTACGTCCCCGGGTGGGATTGAACCACCAACCTTTCGGTTAACAGCCGAATGCGCTAACCGATTGCGCCACAGAGACAGCTTGCAAAAGCATGTACTGACAAAGGCTAAAAAGCATTCATCTAGAAAGTTTCCTAGAAAAAGGTTAAAAAGGCAATAATCTGGAGAGTTTTGCAAGATTTTTCTTCCATTGACCAACGAAGAAACACATTGGTACTTTCACATGATGAGTGAGTACTTCAGGATCTCTGACACTTACATGAGCAGCAGAGTGGCGCAGTGGAAGCGTGCTGGGCCCATAACCCAGAGGTCGGTGGATCGAAACCATCCTCTGCTATGTGCACTTATTTTTTTGTTAATTAAATTCTTCCAAAACTGGAATTGATATTTTGACTCTTTTATTTTTACTTAAAGTACAATAACTTTTAACATTTTAATTTGTTTTAATAGTATATTGACAGCATTGTTTTCTTTCAGAAATCCACTTAATTTTCTTTACCCTATTACTGAAATGGTAATTGACAAAAGCAAGCTACATTGTCACCAGAAGAGCAATGCAAAATGTACAATTGATATTTCAAAATCATCTTTCAATCTTGAATTTCAATGATGCATTGGGGCAACGATTTTGTGAGAAACATCTTCACCCTTAAAGAAAGATTTTCTTAACTTCTTACCTGTGTGCTGATTAGATATCACCTGGTTTTCACATTAAACAGATTCCCACTTGAGAAAGCAGCAAGGATGCAGTGAGGTTTATGTTTCCTGGTGTCAACCTGTATTATTTCAGTGGACATTGTAATGAGGATGCATCTTGCTGCCTTTCCAATGAAGCAAGTTTTAATCAGTAATAGGTGAAAAACCATTCCTACAAAGGTGTTAATCAGAGACTTGGCTTTGTGGACACTTTTCAGAGAGCAAATGTGTTAGCATAAAAATAAAGCCATAAAATGGAGAGCTGATTAATCACTCAATTGGATTTCTCTGCCTGCATAATTTTTTTTCTCTGCAACCCCATGCTAAATTGTGCTTCCTGTTTTTTATAAAATGACTTAATCAAATCTGACTCTGATTGCATCAGAGAAGGCCAGGTACCCTACACTATAAGAGGTGGTTTGAAATTTTGACTTGTCTACTTAAAGATCACCAAAATTTGATCACAAGGTCAATTACGTCCCCGGGTGGGATTGAACCACCAACCTTTTGGTTAACAGCCGAATGCGCTAACCGATTGCGCCACAGAGACAGCTTGCAAAAGCATGTACTGACAAAGGCTAAAAAGCATTCATCTAGAAAGTTTCCTAGAAAAAGGTTAAAAAGGCAATAATCTGGAGAGTTTTGCAAGATTTTTCTTCCATTGACCAACGAAGAAACACATTGGTACTTTCACATGATGAGTGAGTACTTCAGGATCTCTGACACTTACATGAGCAGCAGAGTGGCGCAGCGGAAGCGTGCTGGGCCCATAACCCAGAGGTCGGTGGATCGAAACCATCCTCTGCTATGTGCACTTATTTTTTTGTTAATTAAATTCTTCCAAAACTGGAATTGATATTTTGACTCTTTTATTTTTACTTAAAGTACAATAACTTTTAACATTTTAATTTGTTTTAATAGTATATTGACAGCATTGTTTTCTTTCAGAAATCCACTTAATTTTCTTTACCCTATTACTGAAATGGTAATTGACAAAAACAAGCTACATTGTCACCAGAAGAGCAATGCAAAATGTACAATTGATATTTCAAAATCATCTTTCCATCTTGAATTTCAATGATGCATTGGGGCAACGATTTTGTGAGAAACATCTTCACCCTTAAAGAAAGATTTTCTTAACTTCTTACCTGTGTGCTGATTAGATATCACCTGGTTTTCACATTAAACAGATTCCCACTTGAGAAAGCAGCAAGGATGCAGTGAGGTTTATGTTTCCTGGTGTCAACCTGTATTATTTCAGTGGACATTGTAATGAGGATGCATCTTGCTGCCTTTCCAATGAAGCAAGTTTTAATCAGTAATAGGTGAAAAACCATTCCTACAAAGGTGTTAATCAGAGACTTGGCTTTGTGGACACTTTTCAGAGAGCAAATGTGTTAGCATAAAAATAAAGCCATAAAATGGAGAGCTGATTAATCACTCAATTGGATTTCTCTGCCTGCATAATTTTTTTTCTCTGCAACCCCATGCTAAATTGTGCTTCCTGTTTTTTATAAAATGACTTAATCAAATCTGACTCTGATTGCATCAGAGAAGGCCAGGTACCCTACACTATAAGAGGTGGTTTGAAATTTTGACTTGTCTACTTAAAGATCACCAAAATTTGATCACAAGGTCAATTACGTCCCCGGGTGGGATTGAACCACCAACCTTTACGGTTAACAGCCGAATGCGCCTACCGATTGCGCCACAGAGACAGCTTGCAAAAGCATGTACTGACAAAGGCTAAAAAGCATTCATCTAGAAAGTTTCCTAGAAAAAGGTTAAAAAGGCAATAATCTGGAGAGTTTTGCAAGATTTTTCTTCCATTGACCAACGAAGAAACACATTGGTACTTTCACATGATGAGTGAGTACTTCAGGATCTCTGACACTTACATGAGCAGCAGAGTGGCGCAGCGGAAGCGTGCTGGGCCCATAACCCAGCGGTCGGTGGATCGAAACCATCCTCTGCTATGTGCACTTATTTTTTTGTTAATTAAATTCTTCCAAAACTGGAATTGATATTTTGACTCTTTTATTTTTACTTAAAGTACAATAACTTTTAACATTTTAATTTGTTTTAATAGTATATTGACAGCATTGTTTTCTTTCAGAAATCCACTTAATTTTCTTTACCCTATTACTGAAATGGTAATTGACAAAAGCAAGCTACATTGTCACCAGAAGAGCAATGCAAAATGTACAATTGATATTTCAAAATCATCTTTCCATCTTGAATTTCAATGATGCATTGGGGCAACGATTTTGTGAGAAACATCTTCACCCTTAAAGAAAGATTTTCTTAACTTCTTACCTGTGTGCTGATTAGATATCACCTGGTTTTCACATTAAACAGATTCCCACTTGAGAAAGCAGCAAGGATGCAGTGAGGTTTATGTTTCCTGGTGTCAACCTGTATTATTTCAGTGGACATTGTAATGAGGATGCATCTTGCTGCCTTTCCAATGAAGCAAGTTTTAATCAGTAATAGGTGAAAAACCATTCCTACAAAGGTGTTAATCAGAGACTTGGCTTTGTGGACACTTTTCAGAGAGCAAATGTGTTAGCATAAAAATAAAGCCATAAAATGGAGAGCTGATTAATCACTCAATTGGATTTCTCTGCCTGCATAATTTTTTTTCTCTGCAACCCCATGCTAAATTGTGCTTCCTGTTTTTTATAAAATGACTTAATCAAATCTGACTCTGATTGCATCAGAGAAGGCCAGGTACCCTACACTATAAGAGGTGGTTTGAAATTTTGACTTGTCTACTTAAAGATCACCAAAATTTGATCACAAGGTCAATTACGTCCCCGGGTGGGATTGAACCACCAACCTTTCGGTTAACAGCCGAATGCGCTAACCGATTGCGCCACAGAGACAGCTTGCAAAAGCATGTACTGACAAAGGCTAAAAAGCATTCATCTAGAAAGTTTCCTAGAAAAAGGTTAAAAAGGCAATAATCTGGAGAGTTTTGCAAGATTTTTCTTCCATTGACCAACGAAGAAACACATTGGTACTTTCACATGATGAGTGAGTACTTCAGGATCTCTGACACTTACATGAGCAGCAGAGTGGCGCAGCGGAAGCGTGCTGGGCCCATAACCCAGAGGTCGGTGGATCGAAACCATCCTCTGCTATGTGCACTTATTTTTTTGTTAATTAAATTCTTCCAAAACTGGAATTGATATTTTGACTCTTTTATTTTTACTTAAAGTACAATAACTTTTAACATTTTAATTTGTTTTAATAGTATATTGACAGCATTGTTTTCTTTCAGAAATCCACTTAATTTTCTTTTCCCTATTGCTGAAATGGTAATTGACAAAAGCAAGCTACATTGTCACCAGAAGAGCAATGCAAAATGTACAATTGATATTTCAAAATCATCTTTCCATCTTGAATTTCAATGATGCATTGGGGCAACGATTTTGTGAGAAACATCTTCACCCTTAAAGAAAGATTTTCTTAACTTCTTACCTGTGTGCTGATTAGATATCACCTGGTTTTCACATTAAACAGATTCCCACTTGAGAAAGCAGCAAGGATGCAGTGAGGTTTATGTTTCCTGGTGTCAAACTGTATTATTTCAGTGGACATTGTAATGAGGATGCATCTTGCTGCCTTTCCAATGAAGCAAGTTTTAATCAGTAATAGGTGAAAAACCATTCCTACAAAGGTGTTAATCAGAGACTTGGCTTTGTGGACACTTTTCAGAGAGCAAATGTGTTAGCATAAAAATAAAGCCATAAAATGGAGAGCTGATTAATCACTCAATTGGATTTCTCTGCCTGCATAATTTTTTTTCTCTGCAACCCCATGCTAAATTGTGCTTCCTGTTTTTTATAAAATGACTTAATCAAATCTGACTCTGATTGCATCAGAGAAGGCCAGGTACCCTACACTATAAGAGGTGGTTTGAAATTTTGACTTGTCTACTTAAAGATCACCAAAATTTGATCACAAGGTCAATTACGTCCCCGGGTGGGATTGAACCACCAACCTTTCGGTTAACAGCCGAATGCGCTAACCGATTGCGCCACAGAGACAGCTTGCAAAAGCATGTACTGACAAAGGCTAAAAAGCATTCATCTAGAAAGTTTCCTAGAAAAAGGTTAAAAAGGCAATAATCTGGAGAGTTTTGCAAGATTTTTCTTCCATTGACCAACGAAGAAACACATTGGTACTTTCACATGATGAGTGAGTACTTCAGGATCTCTGACACTTACATGAGCAGCAGAGTGGCGCAGCGGAAGCGTGCTGGGCCCATAACCCAAAGGTCGGTGGATCGAAACCATCCTCTGCTATGTGCACTTATTTTTTTGTTAATTAAATTCTTCCAAAACTGGAATTGATATTTTGACTCTTTTATTTTTACTTAAAGTACAATAACTTTTAACATTTTAATTTGTTTTAATAGTATATTGACAGCATTGTTTTCTTTCAGAAATCCACTTAATTTTCTTTACCCTATTACTGAAATGGTAATTGACAAAAGCAAGCTACATTGTCACCAGAAGAGCAATGCAAAATGTACAATTGATATTTCAAAATCATCTTTCCATCTTGAATTTCAATGATGCATTGGGGCAACGATTTTGTGAGAAACATCTTCACCCTTAAAGAAAGATTTTCTTAACTTCTTACCTGTGTGCTGATTAGATATCACCTGGTTTTCACATTAAACAGATTCCCACTTGAGAAAGCAGCAAGGATGCAGTGAGGTTTATGTTTCCTGGTGTCAACCTGTATTATTTCAGTGGACATTGTAATGAGGATGCATCTTGCTGCCTTTCCAATGAAGCAAGTTTTAATCAGTAATAGGTGAAAAACCATTCCTACAAAGGTGTTAATCAGAGACTTGGCTTTGTGGACACTTTTCAGAGAGCAAATGTGTTAGCATAAAAATAAAGCCATAAAATGGAGAGCTGATTAATCACTCAATTTTTTTTCTCTGCAACCCCATGCTAAATTGTGCTTCCTGTTTTTTATAAAATGACTTAATCAAATCTGACTCTGATTGCATCAGAGAAGGCCAGGTACCCTACACTATAAGAGGTGGTTTGAAATTTTGACTTGTCTACTTAAAGATCACCAAAATTTGATCACAAGGTCAATTACGTCCCCGGGTGGGATTGAACCACCAACCTTTCGGTTAACAGCCGAATGCGCTAACCGATTGCGCCACAGAGACAGCTTGCAAAAGCATGTACTGACAAAGGCTAAAAAGCATTCATCTAGAAAGTTTCCTAGAAAAAGGTTAAAACGGCAATAATCTGGAGAGTTTTGCAAGATTTTTCTTTCATTGACCAACGAAGAAACACATTGGTACTTTCACATGATGAGTGAGTACTTCAGGATCTCTGACACTTACATGAGCAGCAGAGTGGCGCAGCGGAAGCGTGCTGGGCCCATAACCCAGAGGTCGGTGGATCGAAACCATCCTCTGCTAGGTGCACTTATTTTTTTGTTAATTAAATTCTTCCAAAACTGGAATTGATATTTTGACTCTTTTATTTTTACTTAAAGTACAATAACTTTTAACATTTTAATTTGTTTTAATAGTATATTGACAGCATTGTTTTCTTTCAGAAATCCACTTAATTTTCTTTACCCTATTACTGAAATGGTAATTGACAAAAGCAAGCTACATTGTCACCAGAAGAGCAATGCAAAATGTACAATTGATATTTCAAAATCATCTTTCCATCTTGAATTTCAATGATGCATTGGGGCAACGATTTTGTGAGAAACATCTTCACCCTTAAAGAAAGATTTTCTTAACTTCTTACCTGTGTGCTGATTAGATATCACCTGGTTTTCACATTAAACAGATTCCCCCTTGAGAAAGCAGCAAGGATGCAGTGAGGTTTATGTTTCCTGGTGTCAACCTGTATTATTTCAGTGGACATTGTAATGAGGATGCATCTTGCTGCCTTTCCAATGAAGCAAGTTTTAATCAGTAATAGGTGAAAAACCATTCCTACAAAGGTGTTAATCAGAGACTTGGCTTTGTGGACACTTTTCAGAGAGCAAATGTGTTAGCATAAAAATAAAGCCATAAAATGGAGAGCTGATTAATCACTCAATTGGATTTCTCTGCCTGCATAATTTTTTTTCTCTGCAACCCCATGCTGAATTGTGCTTCCTGTTTTTTATAAAATGACTTAATCAAATCTGACTCTGATTGCATCAGAGAAGGCCAGGTACCCTACACTATAAGAGGTGGTTTGAAATTTTGACTTGTCTACTTAAAGATCACCAAAATTTGATCACAAGGTCAATTACGTCCCCGGGTGGGATTGAACCACCAACCTTTTGGTTAACAGCCGAATGCGCTAACCGATTGCGCCACAGAGACAGCTTGCAAAAGCATGTACTGACAAAGGCTAAAAAGCATTCATCTAGAAAGTTTCCTAGAAAAAGGTTAAAAAGGCAATAATCTGGAGAGTTTTGCAAGATTTTTCTTCCATTGACCAACGAAGAAACACATTGGTACTTTCACATGATGAGTGAGTAATTCAGGATCTCTGACACTTACATGAGCAGCAGAGTGGCGCAGCGGAAGCGTGCTGGGCCCATAACCCAGAGGTCGGTGGATCGAAACCATCCTCTGCTATGTGCACTTATTTTTTTGTTAATTAAATTCTTCCAAAACTGGAATTTATATTTTGACTCTTTTATTTTTACTTAAAGTACAATAACTTTTAACATTTTAATTTGTTTTAATAGTATATTGACAGCATTGTTTTCTTTCAGAAATCCACTCAATTTTCTTTACCCTATTACTGAAATGGTAATTGACAAAAGCAAGCTACATTGTCACCAGAAGAGCAATGCAAAATGTACAATTGATATTTCAAAATCATCTTTCCATCTTGAATTTCAATGATGCATTGGGGCAACGATTTTGTGAGAAACATCTTCACCCTTAAAGAAAGATTTTCTTAACTTCTTACCTGTGTGCTGATTAGATATCACCTGGTTTTCACATTAAACAGATTCCCACTTGAGAAAGCAGCAAGGATGCAGTGAGGTTTATGTTTCCTGGTGTCAACCTGTATTATTTCAGTGGACATTGTAATGAGGATGCATCTTGCTGCCTTTCCAATGAAGCAAGTTTTAATCAGTAATAGGTGAAAAACCATTCCTACAAAGGTGTTAATCAGAGACTTGGCTTTGTGGACACTTTTCAGAGAGCAAATGTGTTAGCATAAAAATAAAGCCATAAAATGGAGAGCTGATTAATCACTCAATTTTTTTTCTCTGCAACCCCATGCTAAATTGTGCTTCCTGTTTTTTATAAAATGACTTAATCAAATCTGACTCTGATTGCATCAGAGAAGGCCAGGTACCCTACACTATAAGAGGTGGTTTGAAATTTTGACTTGTCTACTTAAAGATCACCAAAATTTGATCACAAGGTCAATTACGTCCCCGGGTGGGATTGAACCACCAACCTTTCGGTTAACAGCCGAATGCGCTAACCGATTGCGCCACAGAGACAGCTTGCAAAAGCATGTACTGACAAAGGCTAAAAAGCATTCATCTAGAAAGTTTCCTAGAAAAAGGTTAAAAAGGCAATAATCTGGAGAGTTTTGCAAGATTTTTCTTTCATTGACCAACGAAGAAACACATTGGTACTTTCACATGATGAGTGAGTACTTCAGGATCTCTGACACTTACATGAGCAGCAGAGTGGCGCAGCGGAAGTGTGCTGGGCCCATAACCCAGAGGTCGGTGGATCGAAACCATCCTCTGATAGGTGCACTTATTTTTTTGTTAATTAAATTCTTCCAAAACTGGAATTGATATTTTGACTCTTTTATTTTTACTTAAAGTACAATAACTTTTAACATTTTAATTTGTTTTAATAGTATATTGACAGCATTGTTTTCTTTCAGAAATCCACTTAATTTTCTTTACCCTATTACTGAAATGGTAATTGACAAAAACAAGCTACATTGTCACCAGAAGAGCAATGTAAAATGTACAATTGATATTTCAAAATCATCTTTCCATCTTGAATTTCAATGATGCATTGGGGCAACGATTTTGTGAGAAACATCTTCACCCTTAAAGAAAGATTTTCTTAACTTCTTACCTGTGTGCTGATTAGATATCACCTGGTTTTCACATTAAACAGATTCCCACTTGAGAAAGCAGCAAGGATGCAGTGAGGTTTATGTTTCCTGGTGTCAACCTGTATTATTTCAGTGGACATTGTAATGAGGATGCATCTTGCTGCCTTTCCAATGAAGCAAGTTTTAATCAGTAATAGGTGAAAAACCATTCCTACAAAGGTGTTAATCAGAGACTTGGCTTTGTGGACACTTTTCAGAGAGCAAATGTGTTAGCATAAAAATAAAGCCATAAAATGGAGAGCTGATTAATCACTCAATTGGATTTCTCTGCCTGCATAATTTTTTTTCTCTGCAACCCCATGCTAAATTGTGCTTCCTGTTTTTTATAAAATGACTTAATCAAATCTGACTCTGATTGCATCAGAGAAGGCCAGGTACCCTACACTATAAGAGGTGGTTTGAAATTTTGACTTGTCTACTTAAAGATCACCAAAATTTGATCACAAGGTCAATTACATCCCCGGGTGGGATTGAACCACCAACCTTTCGGTTAACAGCCGAATGCGCTAACCGATTGCGCCACAGAGACAGCTTGCAAAAGCATGTACTGACAAAGGCTAAAAAGCATTCATCTAGAAAGTTTCCTAGAAAAAGGTTAAAAAGGCAATAATCTGGAGAGTTTTGCAAGATTTTTCTTTCATTGACCAACGAAGAAACACATTGGTACTTTCACATGATGAGTGAGTACTTCAGGATCTCTGACACTTACATGAGCAGCAGAGTGGCGCAGCGGAAGCGTGCTGGGCCCATAACCCAGAGGTCGGTGGATCGAAACCATCCTCTGCTATGTGCACTTATTTTTTTGTTAATTAAATTCTTCCAAAACTGGAATTGATATTTTGACTCTTTTATTTTAACTTAAAGTACAATAACTTTTAACATTTTAATTTGTTTTAATAGTATATTGACAGCATTGTTTTCTTTCAGAAATCCACTTAATTTTCTTTACCCTATTACTGAAATGGTAATTGACAAAAGCAAGCTACATTGTCACCAGAAGAGCAATGCAAAATGTACAATTGATATTTCAAAATCATCTTTCAATCTTGAATTTCAATGATGCATTGGGGCAACGATTTTGTGAGAAACATCTTCACCCTTAAAGAAAGATTTTCTTAACTTCTTACCTGTGTGCTGATTAGATATCACCTGGTTTTCACATTAAACAGATTCCCACTTGAGAAAGCAGCAAGGATGCAGTGAGGTTTATGTTTCCTGGTGTCAACCTGTATTATTTCAGTGGACATTGTAATGAGGATGCATCTTGCTGCCTTTCCAATGAAGCAAGTTTTAATCAGTAATAGGTGAAAAACCATTCCTACAAAGGTGTTAATCAGAGACTTGGCTTTGTGGACACTTTTCAGAGAGCAAATGTGTTAGCATAAAAATAAAGCCATAAAATGGAGAGCTGATTAATCACTCAATTTGATTTCTCTGCCTGCATAATTTTTTTTCTCTGCAACCCCATGCTAAATTGTGCTTCCTGTTTTTTATAAAATGACTTAATCAAATCTGACTCTGATTGCATCAGAGAAGGCCAGGTACCCTACACTATAAGAGGTGGTTTGAAATTTTGACTTGTCTACTTAAAGATCACCAAAATTTGATCACAAGGTCAATTACGTCCCCGGGTGGGATTGAACCACCAACCTTTTGGTTAACAGCCGAATGCGCTAACCGATTGCGCCACAGAGACAGCTTGCAAAAGCATGTACTGACAAAGGCTAAAAAGCATTCATCTAGAAAGTTTCCTAGAAAAAGGTTAAAAAGGCAATAATCTGGAGAGTTTTGCAAGATTTTTCTTCCATTGACCAACGAAGAAACACATTGGTACTTTCACATGATGAGTGAGTACTTCAGGATCTCTGACACTTACATGAGCAGCAGAGTGGCGCAGCGGAAGCGTGCTGGGCCCATAACCCAGAGGTCGGTGGATCGAAACCATCCTCTGCTATGTGCACTTATTTTTTTGTTAATTAAATTCTTCCAAAACTGGAATTGATATTTTGACTCTTTTATTTTTACTTAAAGTACAATAACTTTTAACATTTTAATTTGTTTTAATAGTATATTGACAGCATTGTTTTCTTTCAGAAATCCACTTAATTTTCTTTACCCTATTACTGAACTGGTAATTGACAAAAACAAGCTACATTGTCACCAGAAGAGCAATGCAAAATGTACAATTGATATTTCAAAATCATCTTTCCATCTTGAATTTCAATGATGCATTGGGGCAACGATTTTGTGAGAAACATCTTCACCCTTAAAGAAAGATTTTCTTAACTTCTTACCTGTGTGCTGATTAGATATCACCTGGTTTTCACATTAAACAGATTCCCACTTGAGAAAGCAGCAAGGATGCAGTGAGGTTTATGTTTCCTGGTGTCAACCTGTATTATTTCAGTGGACATTGTAATGAGAATGCATCTTGCTTCCTTTCCAATGAAGCAAGTTTTAATCAGTAATAGGTGAAAAACCATTCCTACAAAGGTGTTAATCAGAGACTTGGCTTTGTGGACACTTTTCAGAGAGCAAATGTGTTAGCATAAAAATAAAGCCATAAAATGGAGAGCTGATTAATCACTCAATTGGATTTCTCTGCCTGCATAATTTTTTTTCTCTGCAACCCCATGCTAAATTGTGCTTCCTGTTTTTTATAAAATGACTTAATCAAATCTGACTCTGATTGCATCAGAGAAGGCCAGGTACCCTACACTATAAGAGGTGGTTTGAAATTTTGACTTGTCTACTTAAAGATCACCAAAATTTGATCACAAGGTCAATTACGTCCCCGGGTGGGATTGAACCACCAACCTTTACGGTTAACAGCCGAATGCGCCTACCGATTGCGCCACAGAGACAGCTTGCAAAAGCATGTACTGACAAAGGCTAAAAAGCATTCATCTAGAAAGTTTCCTAGAAAAAGGTTAAAAAGGCAATAATCTGGAGAGTTTTGCAAGATTTTTCTTCCATTGACCAACGAAGAAACACATTGGTACTTTCACATGATGAGTGAGTACTTCAGGATCTCTGACACTTACATGAGCAGCAGAGTGGCGCAGCGGAAGCGTGCTGGGCCCATAACCCAGCGGTCGGTGGATCGAAACCATCCTCTGCTATGTGCACTTATTTTTTTGTTAATTAAATTCTTCCAAAACTGGAATTGATATTTTGACTCTTTTATTTTTACTTAAAGTACAATAACTTTTAACATTTTAATTTGTTTTAATAGTATATTGACAGCATTGTTTTCTTTCAGAAATCCACTTAATTTTCTTTACCCTATTACTGAAATGGTAATTGACAAAAGCAAGCTACATTGTCACCAGAAGAGCAATGCAAAATGTACAATTGATATTTCAAAATCATCTTTCCATCTTGAATTTCAATGATGCATTGGGGCAACGATTTTGTGAGAAACATCTTCACCCTTAAAGAAAGATTTTCTTAACTTCTTACCTGTGTGCTGATTAGATATCACCTGGTTTTCACATTAAACAGATTCCCACTTGAGAAAGCAGCAAGGATGCAGTGAGGTTTATGTTTCCTGGTGTCAACCTGTATTATTTCAGTGGACATTGTAATGAGGATGCATCTTGCTGCCTTTCCAATGAAGCAAGTTTTAATCAGTAATAGGTGAAAAACCATTCCTACAAAGGTGTTAATCAGAGACTTGGCTTTGTGGACACTTTTCAGAGAGCAAATGTGTTAGCATAAAAATAAAGCCATAAAATGGAGAGCTGATTAATCACTCAATTGGATTTCTCTGCCTGCATAATTTTTTTTCTCTGCAACCCCATGCTAAATTGTGCTTCCTGTTTTTTATAAAATGACTTAATCAAATCTGACTCTGATTGCATCAGAGAAGGCCAGGTACCCTACACTATAAGAGGTGGTTTGAAATTTTGACTTGTCTACTTAAAGATCACCAAAATTTGATCACAAGGTCAATTACGTCCCCGGGTGGGATTGAACCACCAACCTTTTGGTTAACAGCCGAATGCGCTAACCGATTGCGCCACAGAGACAGCTTGCAAAATCATGTACTGACAAAGGCTAAAAAGCATTCATCTAGAAAGTTTCCTAGAAAAAGGTTAAAAAGGCAATAATCTGGAGAGTTTTGCAAGATTTTTCTTCCATTGACCAACGAAGAAACACATTGGTACTTTCACATGATGAGTGAGTACTTCAGGATCTCTGACACTTACATGAGCAGCAGAGTGGCGCAGCGGAAGCGTGCTGGGCCCATAACCCAGAGGTCGGTGGATCGAAACCATCCTCTGCTATGTGCACTTATTTTTTTGTTAATTAAATTCTTCCAAAACTGGAATTGATATTTTGACTCTTTTATTTTTACTTAAAGTACAATAACTTTTAACATTTTAATTTGTTTTAATAGTATATTGACAGCATTGTTTTCTTTCAGAAATCCACTTAATTTTCTTTACCCTATTACTGAAATGGTAATTGACAAAAACAAGCTACATTGTCACCAGAAGAGCAATGCAAAATGTACAATTGATATTTCAAAATCATCTTTCCATCTTGAATTTCAATGATGCATTGGGGCAACGATTTTGTGAGAAACATCTTCACCCTTAAAGAAAGATTTTCTTAACTTCTTACCTGTGTGCTGATTAGATATCACCTGGTTTTCACATTAAACAGATTCCCACTTGAGAAAGCAGCAAGGATGCAGTGAGGTTTATGTTTCCTGGTGTCAACCTGTATTATTTCAGTGGACATTGTAATGAGGATGCATCTTGCTTCCTTTCCAATGAAGCAAGTTTTAATCAGTAATAGGTGAAAAACCATTCCTACAAAGGTGTTAATCAGAGACTTGGCTTTGTGGACACTTTTCAGAGAGCAAATGTGTTAGCATAAAAATAAAGCCATAAAATGGAGAGCTGATTAATCACTCAATTGGATTTCTCTGCCTGCATAATTTTTTTTCTCTGCAACCCCATGCTAAATTGTGCTTCCTGTTTTTTATAAAATGACTTAATCAAATCTGACTCTGATTGCATCAGAGAAGGCCAGGTACCCTACACTATAAGAGGTGGTTTGAAATTTTGACTTGTCTACTTAAAGATCACCAAAATTTGATCACAAGGTCAATTACGTCCCCGGGTGGGATTGAACCACCAACCTTTACGGTTAACAGCCGAATGCGCCTACCGATTGCGCCACAGAGACAGCTTGCAAAAGTATGTACTGACAAAGGCTAAAAAGCATTCATCTAGAAAGTTTCCTAGAAAAAGGTTAAAAAGGCAATAATCTGGAGAGTTTTGCAAGATTTTTCTTCCATTGACCAACGAAGAAACACATTGGTACTTTCACATGATGAGTGAGTACTTCAGGATCTCTGACACTTACATGAGCAGCAGAGTGGCGCAGCGGAAGCGTGCTGGGCCCATAACCCAGCGGTCGGTGGATCGAAACCATCCTCTGCTATGTGCACTTATTTTTTTGTTAATTAAATTCTTCCAAAACTGGAATTGATATTTTGACTCTTTTATTTTTACTTAAAGTACAATAACTTTTAACATTTTAATTTGTTTTAATAGTATATTGACAGCATTGTTTTCTTTCAGAAATCCACTTAATTTTCTTTACCCTATTACTGAAATGGTAATTGACAAAAGCAAGCTACATTGTCACCAGAAGAGCAATGCAAAATGTACAATTGATATTTCAAAATCATCTTTCCATCTTGAATTTCAATGATGCATTGGGGCAACGATTTTGTGAGAAACATCTTCACCCTTAAAGAAAGATTTTCTTAACTTCTTACCTGTGTGCTGATTAGATATCACCTGGTTTTCACATTAAACAGATTCCCACTTGAGAAAGCAGCAAGGATGCAGTGAGGTTTATGTTTCCTGGTGTCAACCTGTATTATTTCAGTGGACATTGTAATGAGGATGCATCTTGCTGCCTTTCCAATGAAGCAAGTTTTAATCAGTAATAGGTGAAAAACCATTCCTACAAAGGTGTTAATCAGAGACTTGGCTTTGTGGACACTTTTCAGAGAGCAAATGTGTTAGCATAAAAATAAAGCCATAAAATGGAGAGCTGATTAATCACTCAATTGGATTTCTCTGCCTGCATAATTTTTTTTCTCTGCAACCCCATGCTAAATTGTGCTTCCTGTTTTTTATAAAATGACTTAATCAAATCTGACTCTGATTGCATCAGAGAAGGCCAGGTACCCTACACTATAAGAGGTGGTTTGAAATTTTGACTTGTCTACTTAAAGATCACCAAAATTTGATCACAAGGTCAATTACGTCCCCGGGTGGGATTGAACCACCAACCTTTCGGTTAACAGCCGAATGCGCTAACCGATTGCGCCACAGAGACAGCTTGCAAAAGCATGTACTGACAAAGGCTAAAAAGCATTCATCTAGAAAGTTTCCTAGAAAAAGGTTAAAAAGGCAATAATCTGGAGAGTTTTGCAAGATTTTTCTTCCATTGACCAACGAAGAAACACATTGGTACTTTCACATGATGAGTGAGTACTTCAGGATCTCTGACACTTACATGAGCAGCAGAGTGGCGCAGCGGAAGCGTGCTGGGCCCATAACCCAGAGGTCGGTGGATCGAAACCATCCTCTGCTAGGTGCACTTATTTTTTTGTTAATTAAATTCTTCCAAAACTGGAATTGATATTTTGACTCTTTTATTTTTACTTAAAGTACAATAACTTTTAACATTTTAATTTGTTTTAATAGTATATTGACAGCATTGTTTTCTTTCAGAAATCCACTTAATTTTCTTTACCCTATTACTGAAATGGTAATTGACAAAAGCAAGCTACATTGTCACCAGAAGAGCAATGCAAAATGTACAATTGATATTTCAAAATCATCTTTCCATCTTGAATTTCAATGATGCATTGGGGCAACGATTTTGTGAGAAACATCTTCACCCTTAAAGAAAGATTTTCTTAACTTCTTACCTGTGTGCTGATTAGATATCACCTGGTTTTCACATTAAACAGATTCCCACTTGAGAAAGCAGCAAGGATGCAGTGAGGTTTATGTTTCCTGGTGTCAACCTGTATTATTTCAGTGGACATTGTAATGAGGATGCATCTTGCTTCCTTTCCAATGAAGCAAGTTTTAATCAGTAATAGGTGAAAAACCATTCCTACAAAGGTGTTAATCAGAGACTTGGCTTTGTGGACACTTTTCAGAGAGCAAATGTGTTAGCATAAAAATAAAGCCATAAAATGGAGAGCTGATTAATCACTCAATTGGATTTCTCTGCCTGCATAATTTTTTTTCTCTGCAACCCCATGCTAAATTGTGCTTCCTGTTTTTTATAAAATGACTTAATCAAATCTGACTCTGATTGCATCAGAGAAGGCCAGGTACCCTACACTATAAGAGGTGGTTTGAAATTTTGACTTGTCTACTTAAAGATCACCAAAATTTGATCACAAGGTCAATTACGTCCCCGGGTGGGATTGAACCACCAACCTTTACGGTTAACAGCCGAATGCGCCTACCGATTGCGCCACAGAGACAGCTTGCAAAAGTATGTACTGACAAAGGCTAAAAAGCATTCATCTAGAAAGTTTCCTAGAAAAAGGTTAAAAAGGCAATAATCTGGAGAGTTTTGCAAGATTTTTCTTCCATTGACCAACGAAGAAACACATTGGTACTTTCACATGATGAGTGAGTACTTCAGGATCTCTGACACTTACATGAGCAGCAGAGTGGCGCAGCGGAAGCGTGCTGGGCCCATAACCCAGCGGTCGGTGGATCGAAACCATCCTCTGCTATGTGCACTTATTTTTTTGTTAATTAAATTCTTCCAAAACTGGAATTGATATTTTGACTCTTTTATTTTTACTTAAAGTACAATAACTTTTAACATTTTAATTTGTTTTAATAGTATATTGACAGCATTGTTTTCTTTCAGAAATCCACTTAATTTTCTTTACCCTATTACTGAAATGGTAATTGACAAAAGCAAGCTACATTGTCACCAGAAGAGCAATGCAAAATGTACAATTGATATTTCAAAATCATCTTTCCATCTTGAATTTCAATGATGCATTGGGGCAACGATTTTGTGAGAAACATCTTCACCCTTAAAGAAAGATTTTCTTAACTTCTTACCTGTGTGCTGATTAGATATCACCTGGTTTTCACATTAAACAGATTCCCACTTGAGAAAGCAGCAAGGATGCAGTGAGGTTTATGTTTCCTGGTGTCAACCTGTATTATTTCAGTGGACATTGTAATGAGGATGCATCTTGCTGCCTTTCCAATGAAGCAAGTTTTAATCAGTAATAGGTGAAAAACCATTCCTACAAAGGTGTTAATCAGAGACTTGGCTTTGTGGACACTTTTCAGAGAGCAAATGTGTTAGCATAAAAATAAAGCCATAAAATGGAGAGCTGATTAATCACTCAATTGGATTTCTCTGCCTGCATAATTTTTTTTCTCTGCAACCCCATGCTAAATTGTGCTTCCTGTTTTTTATAAAATGACTTAATCAAATCTGACTCTGATTGCATCAGAGAAGGCCAGGTACCCTACACTATAAGAGGTGGTTTGAAATTTTGACTTGTCTACTTAAAGATCACCAAAATTTGATCACAAGGTCAATTACGTCCCCGGGTGGGATTGAACCACCAACCTTTCGGTTAACAGCCGAATGCGCTAACCAATTGCGCCACAGAGACAGCTTGCAAAAGCATGTACTGACAAAGGCTAAAAAGCATTCATCTAGAAAGTTTCCTAGAAAAAGGTTAAAAAGGCAATAATCTGGAGAGTTTTGCAAGATTTTTCTTCCATTGACCAACGAAGAAACACATTGGTACTTTCACATGATGAGTGAGTACTTCAGGATCTCTGACACTTACATGAGCAGCAGAGTCGCGCAGCGGAAGCGTGCTGGGCCCATAACCCAGAGGTCGGTGGATCGAAACCATCCTCTGCTAGGTGCACTTATTTTTTTGTTAATTAAATTCTTCCAAAACTGGAATTGATATTTTGACTCTTTTATTTTTACTTAAAGTACAATAACTTTTAACATTTTAATTTGTTTTAATAGTATATTGACAGCATTGTTTTCTTTCAGAAATCCACTTAATTTTCTTTACCCTATTACTGAAATGGTAATTGACAAAAGCAAGCTACATTGTCAGCAGAAGAGCAATGCAAAATGTACAATTGATATTTCAAAATCATCCTTCCATCTTGAATTTCAATGATGCATTGGGGCAACGATTTTGTGAGAAACATCTTCACCCTTAAAGAAAGATTTTCTTAACTTCTTACCTGTGTGCTGATTAGATATCACCTGGTTTTCACATTAAACAGATTCCCACTTGAGAAAGCAGCAAGGATGCAGTGAGGTTTATGTTTCCTGGTGTCAAACTGTATTATTTCAGTGGACATTGTAATGAGGATGCATCTTGCTGCCTTTCCAATGAAGCAAGTTTTAATCAGTAATAGGTGAAAAACCATTCCTACAAAGGTGTTAATCAGAGACTTGGCTTTGTGGACACTTTTCAGAGAGCAAATGTGTTAGCATAAAAATAAAGCCATAAAATGGAGAGCTGATTAATCACTCAATTGGATTTCTCTGCCTGCATAATTTTTTTTCTCTGCAACCCCATGCTAAATTGTGCTTCCTGTTTTTTATAAAATGACTTAATCAAATCTGACTCTGATTGCATCAGAGAAGGCCAGGTACCCTACACTATAAGAGGTGGTTTGAAATTTTGACTTGTCTACTTAAAGATCACCAAAATTTGATCACAAGGTCAATTACGTCCCCGGGTGGGATTGAACCACCAACCTTTCGGTTAACAGCCGAATGCGCTAACCGATTGCGCCACAGAGACAGCTTGCAAAAGCATGTACTGACAAAGGCTAAAAAGCATTCATCTAGAAAGTTTCCTAGAAAAAGGTTAAAAAGGCAATAATCTGGAGAGTTTTGCAAGATTTTTCTTCCATTGACCAACGAAGAAACACATTGGTACTTTCACATGATGAGTGAGTACTTCAGGATCTCTGACACTTACATGAGCAGCAGAGTGGCGCAGCGGAAGCGTGCTGGGCCCATAACCCAGAGGTCGGTGGATCGAAACCATCCTCTGCTAGGTGCACTTATTTTTTTGTTAATTAAATTCTTCCAAAACTGGAATTGATATTTTGACTCTTTTATTTTTACTTAAAGTACAATAACTTTTAACATTTTAATTTGTTTTAATAGTATATTGACAGCATTGTTTTCTTTCAGAAATCCACTTAATTTTCTTTACCCTATTACTGAAATGGTAATTGACAAAAGCAAGCTACATTGTCACCAGAAGAGCAATGCAAAATGTACAATTGATATTTCAAAATCATCTTTCCATCTTGAATTTCAATGATGCATTGGGGCAACGATTTTGTGAGAAACATCTTCACCCTTAAAGAAAGATTTTCTTAACTTCTTACCTGTGTGCTGATTAGATATCACCTGGTTTTCACATTAAACAGATTCCCACTTGAGAAAGCAGCAAGGATGCAGTGAGGTTTATGTTTCCTGGTGTCAACCTGTATTATTTCAGTGGACATTGTAATGAGGATGCATCTTGCTTCCTTTCCAATGAAGCAAGTTTTAATCAGTAATAGGTGAAAAACCATTCCTACAAAGGTGTTAATCAGAGACTTGGCTTTGTGGACACTTTTCAGAGAGCAAATGTGTTAGCATAAAAATAAAGCCATAAAATGGAGAGCTGATTAATCACTCAATTGGATTTCTCTGCCTGCATAATTTTTTTTCTCTGCAACCCCATGCTAAATTGTGCTTCCTGTTTTTTATAAAATGACTTAATCAAATCTGACTCTGATTGCATCAGAGAAGGCCAGGTACCCTACACTATAAGAGGTGGTTTGAAATTTTGACTTGTCTACTTAAAGATCACCAAAATTTGATCACAAGGTCAATTACGTCCCCGGGTGGGATTGAACCACCAACCTTTACGGTTAACAGCCGAATGCGCCTACCGATTGCGCCACAGAGACAGCTTGCAAAAGTATGTACTGACAAAGGCTAAAAAGCATTCATCTAGAAAGTTTCCTAGAAAAAGGTTAAAAAGGCAATAATCTGGAGAGTTTTGCAAGATTTTTCTTCCATTGACCAACGAAGAAACACATTGGTACTTTCACATGATGAGTGAGTACTTCAGGATCTCTGACACTTACATGAGCAGCAGAGTGGCGCAGCGGAAGCGTGCTGGGCCCATAACCCAGCGGTCGGTGGATCGAAACCGTCCTCTGCTATGTGCACTTATTTTTTTGTTAATTAAATTCTTCCAAAACTGGAATTGATATTTTGACTCTTTTATTTTTACTTAAAGTACAATAACTTTTAACATTTTAATTTGTTTTAATAGTATATTGACAGCATTGTTTTCTTTCAGAAATCCACTTAATTTTCTTTACCCTATTACTGAAATGGTAATTGACAAAAGCAAGCTACATTGTCACCAGAAGAGCAATGCAAAATGTACAATTGATATTTCAAAATCATCTTTCCATCTTGAATTTCAATGATGCATTGGGGCAACGATTTTGTGAGAAACATCTTCACCCTTAAAGAAAGATTTTCTTAACTTCTTACCTGTGTGCTGATTAGATATCACCTGGTTTTCACATTAAACAGATTCCCACTTGAGAAAGCAGCAAGGATGCAGTGAGGTTTATGTTTCCTGGTGTCAACCTGTATTATTTCAGTGGACATTGTAATGAGGATGCATCTTGCTGCCTTTCCAATGAAGCAAGTTTTAATCAGTAATAGGTGAAAAACCATTCCTACAAAGGTGTTAATCAGAGACTTGGCTTTGTGGACACTTTTCAGAGAGCAAATGTGTTAGCATAAAAATAAAGCCATAAAATGGAGAGCTGATTAATCACTCAATTGGATTTCTCTGCCTGCATAATTTTTTTTCTCTGCAACCCCATGCTAAATTGTGCTTCCTGTTTTTTATAAAATGACTTAATCAAATCTGACTCTGATTGCATCAGAGAAGGCCAGGTACCCTACACTATAAGAGGTGGTTTGAAATTTTGACTTGTCTACTTAAAGATCACCAAAATTTGATCACAAGGTCAATTACGTCCCCGGGTGGGATTGAACCACCAACCTTTCGGTTAACAGCCGAATGCGCTAACCGATTGCGCCACAGAGACAGCTTGCAAAAGCATGTACTGACAAAGGCTAAAAAGCATTCATCTAGAAAGTTTCCTAGAAAAAGGTTAAAAAGGCAATAATCTGGAGAGTTTTGCAAGATTTTTCTTCCATTGACCAACGAAGAAACACATTGGTACTTTCACATGATGAGTGAGTACTTCAGGATCTCTGACACTTACATGAGCAGCAGAGTCGCGCAGCGGAAGCGTGCTGGGCCCATAACCCAGAGGTCGGTGGATCGAAACCATCCTCTGCTAGGTGCACTTATTTTTTTGTTAATTAAATTCTTCCAAAACTGGAATTGATATTTTGACTCTTTTATTTTTACTTAAAGTACAATAACTTTTAACATTTTAATTTGTTTTAATAGTATATTGACAGCATTGTTTTCTTTCAGAAATCCACTTAATTTTCTTTACCCTATTACTGAAATGGTAATTGACAAAAGCAAGCTACATTGTCAGCAGAAGAGCAATGCAAAATGTACAATTGATATTTCAAAATCATCCTTCCATCTTGAATTTCAATGATGCATTGGGGCAACGATTTTGTGAGAAACATCTTCACCCTTAAAGAAAGATTTTCTTAACTTCTTACCTGTGTGCTGATTAGATATCACCTGGTTTTCACATTAAACAGATTCCCACTTGAGAAAGCAGCAAGGATGCAGTGAGGTTTATGTTTCCTGGTGTCAAACTGTATTATTTCAGTGGACATTGTAATGAGGATGCATCTTGCTGCCTTTCCAATGAAGCAAGTTTTAATCAGTAATAGGTGAAAAACCATTCCTACAAAGGTGTTAATCAGAGACTTGGCTTTGTGGACACTTTTCAGAGAGCAAATGTGTTAGCATAAAAATAAAGCCATAAAATGGAGAGCTGATTAATCACTCAATTGGATTTCTCTGCCTGCATAATTTTTTTTCTCTGCAACCCCATGCTAAATTGTGCTTCCTGTTTTTTATAAAATGACTTAATCAAATCTGACTCTGATTGCATCAGAGAAGGCCAGGTACCCTACACTATAAGAGGTGGTTTGAAATTTTGACTTGTCTACTTAAAGATCACCAAAATTTGATCACAAGGTCAATTACGTCCCCGGGTGGGATTGAACCACCAACCTTTCGGTTAACAGCCGAATGCGCTAACCGATTGCGCCACAGAGACAGCTTGCAAAAGCATGTACTGACAAAGGCTAAAAAGCATTCATCTAGAAAGTTTCCTAGAAAAAGGTTAAAAAGGCAATAATCTGGAGAGTTTTGCAAGATTTTTCTTCCATTGACCAACGAAGAAACACATTGGTACTTTCACATGATGAGTGAGTACTTCAGGATCTCTGACACTTACATGAGCAGCAGAGTGGCGCAGCGGAAGCGTGCTGGGCCCATAACCCAGAGGTCGGTGGATCGAAACCATCCTCTGCTATGTGCACTTATTTTTTTGTTAATTAAATTCTTCCAAAACTGGAATTGATATTTTGACTCTTTTATTTTTACTTAAAGTACAATAACTTTTAACATTTTAATTTGTTTTAATAGTATATTGACAGCATTGTTTTCTTTCAGAAATCCACTTAATTTTCTTTACCCTATTACTGAAATGGTAATTGACAAAAACAAGCTACATTGTCACCAGAAGAGCAATGCAAAATGTACAATTGATATTTCAAAATCATCTTTCCATCTTGAATTTCAATGATGCATTGGGGCAACGATTTTGTGAGAAACATCTTCACCCTTAAAGAAAGATTTTCTTAACTTCTTACCTGTGTGCTGATTAGATATCACCTGGTTTTCACATTAAACAGATTCCCACTTGAGAAAGCAGCAAGGATGCAGTGAGGTTTATGTTTCCTGGTGTCAACCTGTATTATTTCAGTGGACATTGTAATGAGGATGCATCTTGCTGCCTTTCCAATGAAGCAAGTTTTAATCAGTAATAGGTGAAAAACCATTCCTACAAAGGTGTTAATCAGAGACTTGGCTTTGTGGACACTTTTCAGAGAGCAAATGTGTTAGCATAAAAATAAAGCCATAAAATGGAGAGCTGATTAATCACTCAATTGGATTTCTCTGCCTGCATAATTTTTTTTCTCTGCAACCCCATGCTAAATTGTGCTTCCTGTTTTTTATAAAATGACTTAATCAAATCTGACTGCATCAGAGAAGGCCAGGTACCCTACACTATAAGAGGTGGTTTGAAATTTTGACTTGTCTACTTAAAGATCACCAAAATTTGATCACAAGGTCAATTACGTCCCCGGGTGGGATTGAACCACCAACCTTTCGGTTAACAGCCGAATGCGCCTACCGATTGCGCCACAGAGACAGCTTGCAAAAGCATGTACTGACAAAGGCTAAAAAGCATTCATCTAGAAAGTTTCCTAGAAAAAGGTTAAAAAGGCAATAATCTGGAGAGTTTTGCAAGATTTTTCTTCCATTGACCAACGAAGAAACACATTGGTACTTTCACATGATGAGTGAGTACTTCAGGATCTCTGACACTTACATGAGCAGCAGAGTGGCGCAGCGGAAGCGTGCTGGGCCCATAACCCAGAGGTCGGTGGATCGAAACCATCCTCTGCTATGTGCACTTATTTTTTTGTTAATTATATTCTTCCAAAACGGGAATTGATATTTTGACTCTTTTATTTTTACTTAAAGTACAATAACTTTTAACATTTTAATTTGTTTTAATAGTATATTGACAGCATTGTTTTCTTTCAGAAATCCACTTAATTTTCTTTACCCTATTACTGAAATGGTAATTGACAAAAACAAGCTACATTGTCACCAGAAGAGCAATGCAAAATGTACAATTAATATTTCAAAATCATCTTTCCATCTTGAATTTCAATGATGCATTGGGGCAACGATTTTGTGAGAAACATCTTCACCCTTAAAGAAAGATTTTCTTAACTTCTTACCTGTGTGCTGATTAGATATCACCTGGTTTTCACATTAAACAGATTCCCACTTGAGAAAGCAGCAAGGATGCAGTGAGGTTTATGTTTCCTGGTGTCAACCTGTATTATTTCAGTGGACATTGTAATGAGGATGCATCTTGCTGCCTTTCCAATGAAGCAAGTTTTAATCAGTAATAGGTGAAAAACCATTCCTACAAAGGTGTTAATCAGAGACTTGGCTTTGTGGACACTTTTCAGAGAGCAAATGTGTTAGCATAAAAATAAAGCCATAAAATGGAGAGCTGATTAATCACTTAATTGGATTTCTCTGCCTGCATAATTTTTTTTCTCTGCAACCCCATGCTAAATTGTGCTTCCTGTTTTTTATAAAATGACTTAATCAAATCTGACTCTGATTGCATCAGAGAAGGCCAGGTACCCTACACTATAAGAGGTGGTTTGAAATTTTGACTTGTCTACTTAAAGATCACTAAAATTTGATCACAAGGTCAATTACGTCCCCGGGTGGGATTGAACCACCAACCTTTCGGTTAACAGCCGAATGCGCTAACCGATTGCGCCACAGAGACAGCTTGCAAAAGCATGTACTGACAAAGGCTAAAAAGCATTCATCTAGAAAGTTTCCTAGAAAAAGGTTAAAAAGGCAATAATCTGGAGAGTTTTGCAAGATTTTTCTTCCATTGACCAACGAAGAAACACATTGGTACTTTCACATGATGAGTGAGTACTTCAGGATCTCTGACACTTACATGAGCAGCAGAGTAGCGCAGCGGAAGCGTGCTGGGCCCATAACCCAGAGGTCGGTGGATCGAAACCATCCTCTGCTATGTGCACTTATTTTTTTGTTAATTAAATTCTTCCAAAACTGGAATTGATATTTTGACTCTTTTATTTTTACTTAAAGTACAATAACTTTTAACATTTTAATTTGTTTTAATAGTATATTGACAGCATTGTTTTCTTTCAGAAATCCACTTAATTTTCTTTACCCTATTACTGAAATGGTAATTGACAAAAACAAGCTACATTGTCACCAGAAGAGCAATGCAAAATGTACAATTGATATTTCAAAATCATCTTTCCATCTTGAATTTCAATGATGCATTGGGGCAACGATTTTGTGAGAAACATCTTCACCCTTAAAGAAAGATTTTCTTAACTTCTTACCTGTGTGCTGATTAGATATCACCTGGTTTTCACATTAAACAGATTCCCACTTGAGAAAGCAGCAAGGATGCAGTGAGGTTTATGTTTCCTGGTGTCAACCTGTATTATTTCAGTGGACATTGTAATGAGGATGCATCTTGCTGCCTTTCCAATGAAGCAAGTTTTAATCAGTAATAGGTGAAAAACCATTCCTACAAAGGTGTTAATCAGAGACTTGGCTTTGTGGACACTTTTCAGAGAGCAAATGTGTTAGCATAAAAATAAAGCCATAAAATGGAGAGCTGATTAATCACTCAATTGGATTTCTCTGCCTGCATAATTTTTTTTCTCTGCAACCCCATGCTAAATTGTGCTTCCTGTTTTTTATAAAATGACTTAATCAAATCTGACTCTGATTGCATCAGAGAAGGCCAGGTACCCTACACTATAAGAGGTGGTTTGAAATTTTGACTTGTCTACTTAAAGATCACCAAAATTTGATCACAAGGTCAATTACGTCCCCGGGTGGGATTGAACCACCAACCTTTCGTTTAACAGCCGAATGCGCTAACCGATTGCGCCACAGAGACAGCTTGCAAAAGCATGTACTGACAAAGGCTAAAAAGCATTCATCTAGAAAGTTTCCTAGAAAAAGGTTAAAAAGGCAATAATCTGGAGAGTTTTGCAAGATTTTTCTTCCATTGACCAACGAAGAAACACATTGGTACTTTCACATGATGAGTGAGTACTTCAGGATCTCTGACACTTACATGAGCAGCAGAGTGGCGCAGCGGAAGCGTGCTGGGCCCATAACCCAGAGGTCGGTTGATCGAAACCATCCTCTGCTATGTGCACTTATTTTTTTGTTAATTAAATTCTTCCAAAACGGGAATTGATATTTTGACTCTTTTATTTTTACTTAAAGTACAATAACTTTTAACATTTTAATTTGTTTTAATAGTATATTGACAGCATTGTTTTCTTTCAGAAATCCACTTAATTTTCTTTACCCTATTACTGAAATGGTAATTGACAAAAACAAGCTACATTGTCACCAGAAGAGCAATGCAAAATGTACAATTGATTTTTCAAAATCATCTTTCCATCTTGAATTTCAATGATGCATTGGGGCAACGATTTTGTGAGAAACATCTTCACCCTTAAAGAAAGATTTTCTTAACTTCTTACCTGTGTGCTGATTAGATATCACCTGGTTTTCACATTAAACAGATTCCCACTTGAGAAAGCAGCAAGGATGCAGTGAGGTTTATGTTTCCTGGTGTCAACCTGTATTATTTCAGTGGACATTGTAATGAGGATGCATTGCCTTTCCAATGAAGCAAGTTTTAATCAGTAATAGGTGAAAAACCATTCCTACAAAGGTGTTAATCAGAGACTTGGCTTTGTGGACACTTTTCAGAGAGCAAATGTGTTAGCATAAAAATAAAGCCATAAAATGGAGAGCTGATTAATCACTCAATTGGATTTCTCTGCCTGCATAATTTTTTTTCTCTGCAACCCCATGCTAAATTGTGCTTCCTGTTTTTTATAAAATGACTTAATCAAATCTGACTCTGATTGCATCAGAGAAGGCCAGGTACCCTACACTATAAGAGGTGGTTTGAAATTTTTACTTGTCTACTTAAAGATCACCAAAATTTGATCACAAGGTCAATTACGTCCCCGGGTGGGATTGAACCACCAACCTTTCGGTTAACAGCCGAATGCGCTAACCGATTGCGCCACAGAGACAGCTTGCAAAAGCATGTACTGACAAAGGCTAAAAAGCATTCATCTAGAAAGTTTCCTAGAAAAAGGTTAAAAAGGCAATAATCTGGAGAGTTTTGCAAGATTTTTCTTCCATTGACCAACGAAGAAACACATTGGTACTTTCACATGATGAGTGAGTACTTCAGGATCTCTGATACTTACATGAGCAGCAGAGTAGCGCAGCGGAAGCGTGCTGGGCCCATGACCCAGAGGTCGGTGGATCGAAACCATCCTCTGCTATGTGCACTTATGTTTTTGTTAATTAAATTCTTCCAAAACGGGAATTGATATTTTGACTCTTTTATTTTTACTTAAAGTACAATAACTTTTAACATTTTAATTTGTTTTAATAGTATATTGACAGCATTGTTTTCTTTCAGAAATCCACTTAATTTTCTTTACCCTATTACTGAAATGGTAATTGACAAAAACAAGCTACATTGTCACCAGAAGAGCAATGCAAAATGTACAATTAATATTTCAAAATCATCTTTCCATCTTGAATTTCAATGATGCATTGGGGCAACGATTTTGTGAGAAACATCTTCACCCTTAAAGAAAGATTTTCTTAACTTCTTACCTGTGTGCTGATTAGATATCACCTGGTTTTCACATTAAACAGATTCCCACTTGAGAAAGCAGCAAGGATGCAGTGAGGTTTATGTTTCCTGGTGTCAACCTGTATTATTTCAGTGGACATTGTAATGAGGATGCATCTTGCTGCCTTTCCAATGAAGCAAGTTTTAATCAGTAATAGGTGAAAAACCATTCCTACAAAGGTGTTAATCAGAGACTTGGCTTTGTGGACACTTTTCATAGAGCAAATGTGTTAGCATAAAAATAAAGCCATAAAATGGAGAGCTGATTAATCACTCAATTGGATTTCTCTGCCTGCATAATTTTTTTTCTCTGCAACCCCATGCTAAATTGTGCTTCCTGTTTTTTATAAAATGACTTAATCAAATCTGACTCTGATTGCATCAGAGAAGCCCAGGTACCCTACACTATAAGAGGTTGTTTGAAATTTTGACTTGTCTACTTAAAGATCACCAAAATTTGATCACAATGTCAATTACATCCCCGGGTGGGATTGAACCACCAACCTTTCGGTTAACAGCCGAATGCGCTAACTGATTGCGCCACAGAGACAGCTTGCAAAAGCATGTACTGACAATGGCAAAAAAGCATTCATCTAGAAAGTTTCCTAGAAAAAGGTTAAAAAGGCAATAATCTGGAGAGTTTTGCAAGATTTTTCTTCCATTGACCAACGAAGAAACACATTGGTACTTTCACATGATGAGTGAGTACTTCAGGATCTCTGACACTTACATGAGCAGCAGAGTAGCGCAGCGGAAGCGTGCTGGGCCCATAACTCAGAGGTCGGTGGATCGAAACCATCCTCTGCTATGTGCACTTATTTTTTTGTTAATTAAATTCTTCCAAAACTGGAATTGATATTTTGACTCTTTTATTTTTACTTAAAGTACAATAACTTTTAACATTTTAATTTGTTTTAATAGTATATTGACAGCATTGTTTTCTTTCAGAAATCCACTTAATTTTCTTTACCCTATTACTGAAATGGTAATTGACAAAAACAAGCTACATTGTCACCAGAAGAGCAATGCAAAATGTACAATTGATATTTCAAAATCATCTTTCCATCTTGAATTTCAATGATGCATTGGGGCAACGATTTTGTGAGAAACATCTTCACCCTTAAAGAAAGATTTTCTTAACTTCTTACCTGTGTGCTGATTAGATATCACCTGGTTTTCACATTAAACAGATTCCCACTTGAGAAAGCAGCAAGGATGCAGTGAGGTTTATGTTTCCTGGTGTCAACCTGTATTATTTCAGTGGACATTGTAATGAGGATGCATCTTGCTGCCTTTCCAATGAAGCAAGTTTTAATCAGTAATAGGTGAAAAACCATTCCTACAAAGGTGTTAATCAGAGACTTGGCTTTGTGGACACTTTTCAGAGAGCAAATGTGTTAGCATAAAAATAAAGCCATAAAATGGAGAGCTGATAAATCACTAAATTGGATTTCTCTGCCTGCATAATTTTTTTTCTCTGCAACCCCATGCTAAATTGTGCTTCCTGTTTTTTATAAAATGACTTAATCAAATCTGACTCTGATTGCATCAGAGAAGGCCAGGTACCCTACACTATAAGAGGTGGTTTGAAATTTTGACTTGTCTACTTAAAGATCACCAAAATTTGATCACAAGGTCAATTACGTCCCCGGGTGGGATTGAACCACCAACCTTTCGGTAAACAGCCGAATGCGCTAACCGATTGCGCCACAGAGACAGCTTGCAAAAGCATGTACTGACAAAGGCTAAAAAGCATTCATCTAGAAAGTTTCCTAGAAAAAGGTTAAAAAGGCAATAATCTGGAGAGTTCTGCAAGATTTTTCTTCCATTGACCAACGAAGAAACACATTGGTACTTTCACATGATGAGTGAGTACTTCAGGATCTCTGACACTTACATGAGCAGCAGAGTGGTGCAGCGGAAGCGTGCTGGGCCCATAACCCAGAGGTCGGTGGATCGAAACCATCCTCTGCTATGTGCACTTATTTTTTTGTTAATTAAATTCTTCCAAAACTGGAATTGATATTTTGACTCTTTTATTTTTACTTAAAGTACAATAACTTTTAACATTTTAATTTGTTTTAATAGTATATTGACAGCATTGTTTTCTTTCAGAAATCCACTTAATTTTCTTTACCCTATTACTGAAATGGTAATTGACAAAAACAAGCTACATTGTCACCAGAACGAGCAATGCAAAATGTACAATTGATATTTCAAAATCATCTTTCCATCTTGAATTTCAATGATGCATTGGGGTAACGATTTTGTGAGAAACATCTTCACCCTTAAAGAAAGATTTTCTTAACTTCTTACCTGTGTGCTGATTAGATATCACCTGGTTTTCACATTAAACAGATTCCCACTTGAGAAAGCAGCAAGGATGCAGTGAGGTTTATGTTTCCTGGTGTCAACCTGTATTATTTCAGTGGACATTGTAATGAGGATGCATCTTGCTGCCTTTCCAATGAAGCAAGTTTTAATCAGTAATAGGTGAAAAACCATTCCTACAAAGGTGTTAATCAGAGACTTGGCTTTGTGGACACTTTTCAGAGAGCAAATGTGTTAGCATAAAAATAAAGCCATAAAATGGAGAGCTGATTAATCACTCAATTGGATTTCTCTGCCTGCATATTTTTTTTTCTCTGCAACCCCATGCTAAATTGTGCTTCCTGTTTTTTATAAAATGACTTAATCAAATCTGACTCTGATTGCATCAGAGAAGGCCAGGTACCCTACACTATAAGAGGTGGTTTGAAATTTTGACTTGTCTACTTAAAGATCACCAAAATTTGATCACAATGTCAATTACGTCCCCGGGTGGGATTGAACCACCAACCTTTCGGTTAACAGCCGAATGCGCTAACCGATTGCGCCACAGAGACAGCTTGCAAAAGCATGTACTGACAAAGGCTAAAAAGCATTCATCTAGAAAGTTTCCTAGAAAAAGGTTAAAAAGGCAATAATCTGGAGAGTTTTGCAAGATTTTTCTTCCATTGACCAACGAAGAAACACATTGGTACTTTCACATGATGAGTGAGTACTTCAGGATCTCTGACACTTACATGAGCAGCAGAGTGGCGCAGCGGAAGCGTGCTGGGCCCATAACCTAGAGGTCGGTGGATCGAAACCATCCTCTGCTATGTGCACTTATTTTTTTGTTAATTAAATTCTTCCAAAACTGGAATTGATATTTTGACTCTTTTATTTTTACTTAAAGTACAATAACTTTTAACATTTTAACTTGTTTTAATAGTATATTGACAGCATTGTTTTCTTTCAGAAATCCACTTAATTTTCTTTACCCTATTACTGAAATGGTAATTGACAAAAACAAGCTACATTGTCACCAGAAGAGCAATGCAAAATGTACAATTGATATTTCAAAATCATCTTTCCAGCTTGAATTTCAATGATGCATTGGGGCAACGATTTTGTGAGAAACATCTTCACCCTTAAAGAAAGATTTTCTTAACTCCTTACCTGTGTGCTGATTAGATATCACCTGGTTTTCACATTAAACAGATTCCCACTTGAGAAAGCAGCAAGGATGCAGTGAGGTTTATGTTTCCTGGTGTCAACCTGTATTATTTCAGTGGACATTGTAATGAGGATGCATCTTGCTGCCTTTCCAATGAAGCAAGTTTTAATCAGTAATAGGTGAAAAACCATTCCTACAAAGGTGTTAATCAGAGACTTGGCTTTGTGGACACTTTTCAGAGAGCAAATGTGTTAGCATAAAAATAAAGCCATAAAATGGAGAGCTGATTAATCAATCAATTGGATTTCTCTGCCTGCATAATTTTTTTTCTCTGCAACCCCATGCTAAATTGTGCTTCCTGTTTTTTATAAAATGACTTAATCAAATCTGACTCTGATTGCATCAGAGAAGGCCAGGTACCCTACACTATAAGAGGTGGTTTGAAATTTTGACTTGTCTACTTAAAGATCACCAAAATTTGATCACAAGGTCAATTACGTCCCCGGGTGGGATTGAACCACCAACCTTTCGGTTAACAGCCGAATGCGCTAACCGATTGCGCCACAGAGACAGCTTGCAAAAGCATGTACTGACAAAGGCTAAAAAGCATTCATCTAGAAAGTTTCCTAGAAAAAGGTTAAAAAGGCAATAATCTGGAGAGTTTTGCAAGATTTTTCTTCCATTGACCAACGAAGAAACACATTGGTACTTTCACATGATGAGTGAGTACTTCAGGATCTCTGACACTTACATGAGCAGCAGAGTGGCGCAGCGGAAGCGTGCTGGGCCCATAACCCAGAGGTCGGTGGATTGAAACCATCCTCTGCTATGTGCACTTATTTTTTTGTTAATTAAATTCTTCCAAAACTGGAATTGATATTTTGACTCTTTTATTTTTACTTAAAGTACAATAACTTTTAACATTTTAATTTGTTTTAATAGTATATTGACAGCATTGTTTTCTTTCAGAAATCCACTTAATTTTCTTTACCCTATTACTGAAATGGTAATTGACAAAAACAAGCTACATTGTCACCAGAAGAGCAATGCAACATGTACAATTGATATTTCAAAATCATCTTTCCATCTTGAATTTCAATGATGCATTGGGGCAACGATTTTGTGAGAAACATCTTCACCCTTAAAGAAAGATTTTCTTAACTTCTTACCTGTGTGCTGATTAGATATCACCTGGTTTTCACATTAAACAGATTCCCACTTGAGAAAGCAGCAAGGATGCAGTGAGGTTTATGTTTCCTGGTGTCAACCTGTATTATTTCAGTGGACATTGTAATGAGGATGCATCTTGCTGCCTTTCCAATGAAGCAAGTTTTAATCAGTAATAGGTGAAAAACCATTCCTACAAAGGTGTTAATCAGAGACTTGGCTTTGTGGACACTTTTCAGAGAGCAAATGTGTTAGCATAAAAATAAAGCCATAAAATGGAGAGCTGATTAATCACTCAATTGGATTTCTCTGCCTGCATAATTTTTCTTCTCTGCAACCCCATGCTAAATTGTGCTTCCTGTTTTTTATAAAATGACTTAATCAAATCTGACTCTGATTGCATCAGAGAAGGCCAGGTACCCTACACTATAAGATGTGGTTTGAAATTTTGACTTGTCTACTTAAAGATCACCAAAATTTGATCACAAGGTCAATTACGTCCTCGGGTGGGATTGAACCACCAACCTTTCGATTAACAGCCGAATGCGCTAACCGATTGCGCCACAGAGACAGCTTGTAAAAGCATGTACTGACAAAGGCTAAAAAGCATTCATCTAGAAAGTTTCCTAGAAAAAGGTTAAAAAGGCAATAATCTGGAGAGTTTTGCAAGATTTTTCTTCCATTGACCAACGAAGAAACACATTGGTACTTTCACATGATGAGTGAGTACTTCAGGATCTCTGACACTTACATGAGCAGCAGAGTGGCTCAGCGGAAGCGTGCTGGGCCCATAACCTAGAGGTCGGTGGATCGAAACCATCCTCTGCTATGTGCACTTATTTTTTTGTTAATTAAATTCTTCCAAAACTGGAATTGATATTTTGACTCTTTTATTTTTACTTAAAGTACAATAACTTTTAACATTTTAATTTGTTTTAATAGTATATTGACAGCATTGTTTTCTTTCAGAAATCCACTTAATTTTCTTTACCCTATTACTGAAATGGTAATTGACAAAAACAAGCTACATTGTCACCAGAAGAGCAATGCAAAATGTACAATTGATATTTCAAAATCATCTTTCCATCTTGAATTTCAATGATGCATTGGGGCAACGATTTTGTGAGAAACATCATCACCCTTAAAGAAAGATTTTCTTAACTTCTTACCTGTGTGCTGATTAGATATCACCTGGTTTTCACATTAAACAGATTCCCACTTGAGAAAGCAGCAAGGATGCAGTGAGGTTTATGTTTCCTGGTGTCAACCTGTATTATTTCAGTGGACATTGTAATGAGGATGCATCTTGCTGCCTTTCCAATGAAGCAAGTTTTAATCAGTAATAGGTGAAAAACCATTCCTACAAAGGTGTTAATCAGAGACTTGGCTTTGTGGACACTTTTCAGAGAGCAAATGTGTTAGCATAAAAATAAAGCCATAAAATGGAGAGCTGATTAATCACTCAATTGGATTTCTCTGCCTGCATAATTTTTTTTCTCTGCAACCCCATGCTAAATTGTGCTTCCTGTTTTTTATAAAATGACTTAATCAAATCTGACTCTGATTGCATCAGAGAAGGCCAGGTACCCTACACTATAAGAGGTGGTTTGAAATTTTGACTTGTCTACTTAAAGATCACCAAAATTTGATCACAAGGTCAATTACGTCCTCGGGTGGGATTGAACCACCAACCTTTCGATTAACAGCCGAATGCGCTAACCGATTGCGCCACAGAGACAGCTTGTAAAAGCATGTACTGACAAAGGCTAAAAAGCATTCATCTAGAAAGTTTCCTAGAAAAAGGTTAAAAAGGCAATAATCTGGAGAGTTTTGCAAGATTTTTCTTCCATTGACCAACGAAGAAACACATTGGTACTTTCACATGATGAGTGAGTACTTCAGGATCTCTGACACTTACATGAGCAGCAGAGTGGCGCAGCGGTAGCGTGCTGGGCCCATAACCCAGAGGTCGGTGGATCGAAACCATCCTCTGCTATGTGCACTTATTTTTTTGTTAATTAAATTCTTCCAAAACTGGAATTGATATTTTGACTCTTTTATTTTTACTTAAAGTACAATAACTTTTAACATTTTAATTTGTTTTAATAGTATATTGACAGCATTGTTTTCTTTCAGAAATCCACTTAATTTTCTTTACCCTATTACTGAAATGGTAATTGACAAAAACAAGCTACATTGTCACCAGAAGAGCAATGCAAAATGTACAATTGATATTTCAAAATCATCTTTCCATCTTGAATTTCAATGATGCATTGGGGCAACGATTTTGTGAGAAACATCTTCACCCTTAAAGAAAGATTTTCTTAACTTCTTACCTGTGTGCTGATTAGATATCACCTGGTTTTCACATTAAACAGATTCCCACTTGAGAAAGCAGCAAGGATGCAGTGAGGTTTATGTTTCCTGGTGTCAACCTGTATTATTTCAGTGGACATTGTAATGAGGATGCATCTTGCTGCCTTTCCAATGAAGCAAGTTTTAATCAGTAATAGGTGAAAAACCATTCCTACAAAGGTGTTAATCAGAGACTTGGCTTTGTGGACACTTTTCAGAGAGCAAATGTGTTAGCATAAAAATAAAGCCATAAAATGGAGAGCTGATTAATCACTCAATTGGATTTCTCTGCCTGCATAATTTTTTTTCTCTGCAACCCCATGCTAAATTGTGCTTCCTGTTTTTTATAAAATGACTTAATCAAATCTGACTCTGATTGCATCAGAGAAGGCCAGGTACCCTACACTATAAGAGGTGGTTTGAAATTTTGACTTGTCTACTTAAAGATCACCAAAATTTGATCACAAGGTCAATTACGTCCCCGGGTGGGATTGAACCACCAGCCTTTCGGTTAACAGCCGAATGCACTAACCTATTGCGCCACAGAGACAGCTTGCAAAAGCATGTACTGACAAAGGCTAAAAAGCATTCATCTAGAAAGTTTCCTAGAAAAAGGTTAAAAAGGCAATAATCTGGAGAGTTTTGCAAGATTTTTCTTCCATTGACCAACGAAGAAATACATTGGTACTTTCACATGATGAGTGAGTACTTCAGGATCTCTGACACTTACATGAGCAGCAGAGTGGCGCAGCGGAAGCGTGCTGGGCCCATAACCCAGAGGTCGGTTGATCGAAACCATTCTCTGCTATGTGCACTTATTTTTTTGTTAATTAAATTCTTCCAAAACTGGAATTGATATTTTGACTCTTTTATTTTTACTTAAAGTACAATAACTTTTAACATTTTAATTTGTTTTAATAGTATATTGACAGCATTGTTTTCTTTCAGAAATCCACTTAATTTTCTTTACCCTATTACTGAAATGGTAATTGACAAAAACAAGCTACATTGTCACCAGAAGAGCAATGCAAAATGTACAATTGATATTTCAAAATCATCTTTCCATCTTGAATTTCAATGATGCATTGGGGCAACGATTTTGTGAGAAACATCTTCACCCTTAAAGAAAGATTTTCTTAACTTCTTACCTGTGTGCTGATTAGATATCACCTGGTTTTCACATTAAACAGATTCCCACTTGAGAAAGCAGCAAGGATGCAGTGAGGTTTATGTTTCCTGGTGTCAACCTGTATTATTTCAGTGGACAGTGTAATGAGGATGCATCTTGCTGCCTTTCCAATGAAGCAAGTTTTAATCAGTAATAGGTGAAAAACCATTCCTACAAAGGTGTTAATCAGAGACTTGGCTTTGTGGACACTTTTCAGAGAGCAAATGTGTTAGCATAAAAATAAAGCCATAAAATGGAGAGCTGATTAATCACTCAATTGGATTTCTCTGCCTGCATAATTTTTTTTCTCTGCAACCCCATGCTAAATTGTGCTTCCTGTTTTTTATAAAATGACTTAATCAAATCTGACTCTGATTGCATCAGAGAAGGCCAGGTACCCTACACTATAAGAGGTGGTTTGAAATTTTGACTTGTCTACTTAAAGATCACCAAAATTTGATCACAAGGTCAATTACGTCCCCAGGTGGGATTGAATCACCAACCTTTCGGTTAACAGCCGAATGCGCTAACCGATTGCGCCACAGAGACAGCTTGCAAAAGCATGTACTGACAGAGGCTAAAAAGCATTCATCTAGAAAGTTTCCTAGAAAAAGGTTAAAAAGGCAATAATCTGGAGAGTTTTGTAAGATTTTTCTTCCATTGACCAACGAAGAAACACATTGGTACTTTCACATGATGAGTGAGTACTTCAGGATCTCTGACACTTACATGAGCAGCAGAGTGGCGCAGCGGAAGCGTGCTGGGCCCATAACCCAGAGGTCGGTGGATCGAAACCATCCTCTGCTATGTGCACTTATTTTTTTGTTAATTAAATTCTTCCAAAACTGGAATTGATATTTTGACTCTTTTATTTTTACTTAAAGTACAATAACTTTTAACATTTTAATTTGTTTTAATAGTATATTGACAGCATTGTTTTCTTTCAGAAATCCACTTAATTTTCTTTACCCTATTACTGAAATGGTAATTGACAAAAACAAGCTACATTGTCACCAGAAGAGCAATGCAAAATGTACAATTGATATTTCAAAATCATCTTTCCATCTTGAATTTCAATGATGCATTGGGGCAACGATTTTGTGAGAAACATCTTCACCCTTAAAGAAAGATTTTCTTAACTTCTTACCTGTCTGCTGATTAGATATCACCTGGTTTTCACATTAAACAGATTCCCACTTGAGAAAGCAGCAAGGATGCAGTGAGGTTTATGTTTCCTGGTGTCAACCTGTATTATTTCAGTGGACATTGTAATGAGGATGCATCTTGCTGCCTTTCCAATGAAGCAAGTTTTAATCAGTAATAGGTGAAAAACCATTCCTACAAAGGTGTTAATCAGAGACTTGGCTTTGTGGACACTTTTCAGAGAGCAAATGTGTTAGCATAAAAATAAAGCCATAAAATGGAGAGCTGATTAATCACTCAATTTTTTTTTCTGCAACCCCATGCTAAATTGTGCTTCCTGTTTTTTATAAAATGACTTAATCAAATCTGACTCTGATTGCATCAGAGAAGGCCAGGTACCCTACACTATAAGAGGTGGTTTGAAATTTTGACTTGTCTACTTAAAGATCACCAAAATTTGATCACAAGGTCAATTACGTCCCCGGGTGGGATTGAACCACCAACCTTTCGGTTAACAGCCGAATGCGCTAACCGATTGCGCCACAGAGACAGCTTGCAAAAGCATGTACTGACAAAGGCTAAAAAGCATTCATCTAGAAAGTTTCCTAGAAAAAGGTTAAAAAGGCAATAATCTGGAGAGTTTTGCAAGATTTTTCTTTCATTGACCAACGAAGAAACACATTGGTACTTTCACATGATGAGTGAGTACTTCAGGATCTCTGACACTTACATGAGCAGCAGAGTGGCGCAGCGGAAGCGTGCTGGGCCCATAACCCAGAGGTCGGTGGATCGAAACCATCCTCTGCTATGTGCACTTATTTTTTTGTTAATTAAATTCTTCCAAAACTGGAATTGATATTTTGACTCTTTTATTTTTACTTAAAGTACAATAACTTTTAACATTTTAATTTGTTTTAATAGTATATTGACAGCATTGTTTTCTTTCAGAAATCCACTTAATTTTCTTTACCCTATTACTGAACTGGTAATTGACAAAAACAAGCTACATTGTCACCAGAAGAGCAATGCAAAATGTACAATTGATATTTCAAAATCATCTTTCCATCTTGAATTTCAATGATGCATTGGGGCAACGATTTTGTGAGAAACATCTTCACCCTTAAAGAAAGATTTTCTTAACTTCTTACCTGTGTGCTGATTAGATATCACCTGGTTTTCACATTAAACAGATTCCCACTTGAGAAAGCAGCAAGGATGCAGTGAGGTTTATGTTTCCTGGTGTCAACCTGTATTATTTCAGTGGACATTGTAATGAGGATGCATCTTGCTGCCTTTCCAATGAAGCAAGTTTTAATCAGTAATAGGTGAAAAACCATTCCTACAAAGGTGTTAATCAGAGACTTGGCTTTGTGGACACTTTTCAGAGAGCAAATGTGTTAGCATAAAAATAAAGCCATAAAATGGAGAGCTGATTAATCACTCAATTTTTTTTCTCTGCAACCCCATGCTAAATTGTGCTTCCTGTTTTTTATAAAATGACTTAATCAAATCTGACTCTGATTGCATCAGAGAAGGCCAGGTACCCTACACTATAAGAGGTGGTTTGAAATTTTGACTTGTCTACTTAAAGATCACCAAAATTTGATCACAAGGTCAATTACGTCCCCGGGTGGGATTGAACCACCAACCTTTCGGTTAACAGCCGAATGCGCTAACCGATTGCGCCACAGAGACAGCTTGCAAAAGCATGTACTGACAAAGGCTAAAAAGCATTCATCTAGAAAGTTTCCTAGAAAAAGGTTAAAAAGGCAATAATCTGGAGAGTTTTGCAAGATTTTTCTTTCATTGACCAACGTAGAAACACATTGGTACTTTCACATGATGAGTGAGTACTTCAGGATCTCTGACACTTACATGAGCAGCAGAGTGGCGCAGCGGAAGCGTGCTGGGCCCATAACCCAGAGGTCGGTGGATCGAAACCATCCTCTGATATGTGCACTTATTTTTTTGTTAATTAAATTCTTCCAAAACTGGAATTGATATTTTGACTCTTTTATTTTTACTTAAAGTACAATAACTTTTAACATTTTAATTTGTTTTAATAGTATATTGACAGCATTGTTTTCTTTCAGAAATCCACTTAATTTTCTTTACCCTATTACTGAAATGGTAATTGACAAAAACAAGCTACATTGTCACCAGAAGAGCAATGCAAAATGTACAATTGATATTTCAAAATCATCTTTCCATCTTGAATTTCAATGATGCATTGGGGCAACGATTTTGTGAGAAACATCTTCACCCTTAAAGAAAGATTTTCTTAACTTCTTACCTGTGTGCTGATTAGATATCACCTGGTTTTCACATTAAACAGATTCCCACGTGAGAAAGCAGCAAGGATGCAGTGAGGTTTATGTTTCCTGGTGTCAACCTGTATTATTTCAGTGGACATTGTAATGAGGATGCATCTTGCTGCCTTTCCAATGAAGCAAGTTTTAATCAGTAATAGGTGAAAAACCATTCCTACAAAGGTGTTAATCAGAGACTTGGCTTTGTGGACACTTTTCAGAGAGCAAATGTGTTAGCATAAAAATAAAGCCATAAAATGGAGAGCTGATTAATCACTCAATTGGATTTCTCTGCCTGCATAATTTTTTTTCTCTGCAACCCCATGCTAAATTGTGCTTCCTGTTTTTTATAAAATGACTTAATCAAATCTGACTCTGATTGCATCAGAGAAGGCCAGGTACCCTACACTATAAGAGGTGGTTTGAAATTTTGACTTGTCTACTTAAAGATCACCAAAATTTGATCACAAGGTCAATTACGTCCCCGGGTGGGATTGAACCACCAACTTTTCGGTTAACAGCCGAATGCGCTAACCGATTGCGCCACAGAGACAGCTTGCAAAAGCATGTACTGACAGAGGCTAAAAAGCATTCATCTAGAAAGTTTCCTAGAAAAAGGTTAAAAAGGCAATAATCTGGAGAGTTTTGCAAGATTTTTCTTCCATTGACCAACGAAGAAACACATTGGTACTTTCACATGATGAGTGAGTACTTCAGGATCTCTGACACTTACATGAGCAGCAGAGTGGCGCAGCGGAAGCGTGCTGGGCCCATAACCCAGAGGTCGGTGGATCGAAACCATCCTCTGCTATGTGCACTTATTTTTTTGTTAATTAAATTCTTCCAAAACTGGAATTGATATTTTGACTCTTTTATTTTTACTTAAAGTACAATAACTTTTAACATTTTAATTTGTTTTAATAGTATATTGACAGCATTGTTTTCTTTCAGAAATCCACTTAATTTTCTTTACCCTATTACTGAAATGGTAATTGACAAAAACAAGCTACATTGTCACCAGAAGAGCAATGCAAAATGTACAATTGATATTTCAAAATCATCTTTCCATCTTGAATTTCAATGATGCATTGGGGCAACGATTTTGTGAGAAACATCTTCACCCTTAAAGAAAGATTTTCTTAACTTCTTACCTGTGTGCTGATTAGATATCACCTGGTTTTCACATTAAACAGATTCCCACTTGAGAAAGCAGCAAGGATGCAGTGAGGTTTATGTTTCCTGGTGTCAACCTGTATTATTTCAGTGGACATTGTAATGAGGATGCATCTTGCTGCCTTTCCAATGAAGCAAGTTTTAATCAGTAATAGGTGAAAAACCATTCCTACAAAGGTGTTAATCAGAGACTTGGCTTTGTGGACACTTTTCAGAGAGCAAATGTGTTAGCATAAAAATAAAGCCATAAAATGGAGAGCTGATTAATCACTCAATTTTTTTTCTCTGCAACCCCATGCTAAATTGTGCTTCCTGTTTTTTATAAAATGACTTAATCAAATCTGACTCTGATTGCATCAGAGAAGGCCAGGTACCCTACACTATAAGAGGTGGTTTGAAATTTTGACTTGTCTACTTAAAGATCACCAAAATTTGATCACAAGGTCAATTACGTCCCCGGGTGGGATTGAACCACCAACCTTTCGGTTAACAGCCGAATGCGCTAACCGATTGCGCCACAGAGACAGCTTGGAAAAGCATGTACTGACAAAGGCTAAAAAGCATTCATCTAGAAAGTTTCCTAGAAAAAGGTTAAAAAGGCAATAATCTGGAGAGTTTTGCAAGATTTTTCTTTCATTGACCAACGAAGAAACACATTGGTACTTTCACATGATGAGTGAGTACTTCAGGATCTCTGACACTTACATGAGCAGCAGAGTGGCGCAGCGGAAGCGTGCTGGGCCCATAACCCAGAGGTCGGTGGATCGAAACCATCCTCTGATATGTGCACTTATTTTTTTGTTAATTAAATTCTTCCAAAACTGGAATTGATATTTTGACTCTTTTATTTTTACTTAAAGTACAATAACTTTTAACATTTTAATTTGTTTTAATAGTATATTGACAGCATTGTTTTCTTTCAGAAATCCACTTAATTTTCTTTACCCTATTACTGAAATGGTAATTGACAAAAACAAGCTACATTGTCACCAGAAGAGCAATGCAAAATGTACAATTGATATTTCAAAATCATCTTTCCATCTTGAATTTCAATGATGCATTGGGGCAACGATTTTGTGAGAAACATCTTCACCCTTAAAGAAAGATTTTCTTAACTTCTTACCTGTGTGCTGATTAGATATCACCTGGTTTTCACATTAAACAGATTCCCACTTGAGAAAGCAGCAAGGATGCAGTGAGGTTTATGTTTCCTGGTGTCAACCTGTATTATTTCAGTGGACATTGTAATGAGGATGCATCTTGCTGCCTTTCCAATGAAGCAAGTTTTAATCAGTAATAGGTGAAAAACCATTCCTACAAAGGTGTTAATCAGAGACTTGGCTTTGTGGACACTTTTCAGAGAGCAAATGTGTTAGCATAAAAATAAAGCCATAAAATGGAGAGCTGATTAATCACTCAATTGGATTTCTCTGCCTGCATAATTTTTTTTCTCTGCAACCCCATGCTAAATTGTGCTTCCTGTTTTTTATAAAATGACTTAATCAAATCTGACTCTGATTGCATCAGAGAAGGCCAGGTACCCTACACTATAAGAGGTGGTTTGAAATTTTGACTTGTCTACTTAAAGATCACCAAAATTTGATCACAAGGTCAATTACGTCCCCGGGTGGGATTGAACCACCAACCTTTCAGTTAACAGCCGAATGGGCTAACCGATTGCGCCACAGAGACAGCTTGCAAAAGCATGTACTGACAAAGGCTAAAAAGCATTCATCTAGAAAGTTTCCTAGAAAAAGGTTAAAAAGGCAATAATCTGGAGAGTTTTGCAAGATTTTTCTTCCATTGACCAACGAAGAAACACATTGGTACTTTCACATGATGAGTGAGTACTTCAGGATCTCTGACACTTACATGAGCAGCAGAGTGGCGCAGCGGAAGCGTGCTGGGCCCATAACCCAGATGTCGGTGGATCGAAACCATCCTCTGCCATGTGCACTTATTTTTTTGTTAATTAAATTCTTCCAAAACTGGAATTGATATTTTGACTCTTTTATTTTTACTTAAAGTACAATAACTTTTAACATTTTAATTTGTTTTAATAGTATATTGACAGCATTGTTTTCTTTCAGAAATCCACTTAATTTTCTTTACCCTATTACTGAAATGGTAATTGACAAAAGCAAGCTACATTGTCACCAGAAGAGCAATGCAAAATGTACAATTGATATTTCAAAATCATCTTTCCATCTTGAATTTCAATGATGCATTGGGGCAACGATTTTGTGAGAAACATCTTCACCCTTAAAGAAAGATTTTCTTAACTTCTTACCTGTGTGCTGATTAGATATCACCTGGTTTTCACATTAAACAGATTCCCACTTGAGAAAGCAGCAAGGATGCAGTGAGGTTTATGTTTCCTGGTGTCAACCTGTATTATTTCAGTGGACATTGTAATGAGGATGCATCTTGCTGCCTTTCCAATGAAGCAAGTTTTAATCAGTAATAGGTGAAAAACCATTCCTACAAAGGTGTTAATCAGAGACTTGGCTTTGTGGACACTTTTCAGAGAGCAAATGTGTTAGCATAAAAATAAAGCCATAAAATGGAGAGCTGATTAATCACTCAATTGGATTTCTCTGCCTGCATAATTTTTTTTCTCTGCAACCCCATGCTAAATTGTGCTTCCTGTTTTTTATAAAATGACTTAATCAAATCTGACTCTGATTGCATCAGAGAAGGCCAGGTACCCTACACTATAAGAGGTGGTTTGAAATTTTGACTTGTCTACTTAAAGATCACCAAAATTTGATCACAAGGTCAATTACGTCCCCGGGTGGGATTGAACCACCAACCTTTCGGTTAACAGCCGAATGCGCTAACCGATTGCGCCACAGAGACAGCTTGCAAAAGCATGTACTGACAAAGGCTAAAAAGCATTCATCTAGAAAGTTTCCTAGAAAAAGGTTAAAAAGGCAATAATCTGGAGAGTTTTGCAAGATTTTTCTTCCATTGACCAACGAAGAAACACATTGGTACTTTCACATGATGAGTGAGTACTTCAGGATCTCTGACACTTACATGAGCAGCAGAGTGGCGCAGCGGAAGCGTGCTGGGCCCATAACCCAGAGGTCGGTGGATCGAAACCATCCTCTGCTATGTGCACTTATTTTTTTGTTAATTAAATTCTTCCAAAACGGGAATTGATATTTTGACTCTTTTATTTTTACTTAAAGTACAATAACTTTTAACATTTTAATTTGTTTTAATAGTATATTGACAGCATTGTTTTCTTTCAGAAATCCACTTAATTTTCTTTACCCTATTACTGAAATGGTAATTGACAAAAACAAGCTACATTGTCACCAGAAGAGCAATGCAAAATGTACAATTGATATTTCAAAATCATCTTTCCATCTTGAATTTCAATGATGCATTGGGGCAACGATTTTGTGAGAAACATCTTCACCCTTAAAGAAAGATTTTCTTAACTTCTTACCTGTGTGCTGATTAGATATCACCTGGTTTTCACATTAAACAGATTCCCACGTGAGAAAGCAGCAAGGATGCAGTGAGGTTTATGTTTCCTGGTGTCAACCTGTATTATTTCAGTGGACATTGTAATGAGGATGCATCTTGCTGCCTTTCCAATGAAGCAAGTTTTAATCAGTAATAGGTGAAAAACCATTCCTACAAAGGTGTTAATCAGAGACTTGGCTTTGTGGACACTTTTCAGAGAGCAAATGTGTTAGCATAAAAATAAAGCCATAAAATGGAGAGCTGATTAATCACTCAATTGGATTTCTCTGCCTGCATAATTTTTTTTTCTCTGCAACCCCATGCTAAATTGTGCTTCCTGTTTTTTATAAAATGACTTAATCAAATATGACTCTGATTGCATCAGAGAAGGCCAGGTACCCTACACTATAAGAGGTGGTTTGAAATTTTGACTTGTCTACTTAAAGATCACCAAAATTTGATCACAAGGTCAATTACGTCCCCGGGTGGGATTGAACCACCAACCTTTCGGTTAACAGCCAAATGCGCTAACCGATTGCGCCACAGAGACAGCTTGCAAAAGCATGTACTGACAAAGGCTAAAAAACATTCATCTAGAAAGTTTCCTAGAAAAAGGTTAAAAAGGCAATAATCTGGAGAGTTTTGCAAGATTTTTCTTCCATTGACCAACGAAGAAACACATTGGTACTTTCACATGATGAGTGAGTACTTCAGGATCTCTGACACTTACATGAGCAGCAGAGTGGCGCAGCGGAAGCGTGCTGGGCCCATAACCCAGAGGTCAGTGGATCGAAACCATCCTCTGCTATGTGCACTTATTTTTTTGTTAATTAAATTCTTCCAAAACTGGAATTGATATTTTGACTCTTTTATTTTTACTTAAAGTACAATAACTTTTAACATTTTAATTTGTTTTAATAGTATATTGACAGCATTGTTTTCTTTCAGAAATCCACTTAATTTTCTTTACCCTATTACTGAAATGGTAATTGACAAAAACAAGCTACATTATCACCAGAAGAGCAATGCAAAATGTACAATTGATATTTCAAAATCATCTTTCCATCTTGAATTTCAATGATGCATTGGGGCAACGATTTTGTGAGAAACATCTTCACCCTTAAAGAAAGATTTTCTTAACTTCTTACCTGTGTGCTGATTAGATATCACCTGGTTTTCACATTAAACAGATTCCCACTTGAGAAAGCAGCAAGGATGCAGTGAGGTTTATGTTTCCTGGTGTCAACCTGTATTATTTCAGTGGACATTGAAATGAGGATGCATCTTGCTGCCTTTCCAATGAAGCAAGTTTTAATCAGTAATAGGTGAAAAACCATTCCTACAAAGGTGTTAATCAGAGACTTGGCTTTGTGGACACTTTTCAGAGAGCAAATGTGTTAGCATAAAAATAAAGCCATAAAATGGAGAGCTGATTAATCACTCAATTGGATTTCTCTGCCTGCATAATTTTTTTTCTCTGCAACCCCATGCTAAATTGTGCTTCCTGTTTTTTATAAAATGACTTAATCAAATCTGACTCTGATTGCATCAGAGAAGGCCAGGTACCCTACACTATAAGAGGTGGTTTGAAATTTTGACTTGTCTACTTAAAGATCACCAAAATTTGATCACAAGGTCAATTACGTCCCCGGGTGGGATTGAACCACCAACCTTTCGGTTAACAGCCGAATGCGCTAACTGATTGCGCCACAGAGACAGCTTGCAAAAGCATGTACTGACAAAGGCTAAAAAGCATTCATCTAGAAAGTTTCCTAGAAAAAGGTTAAAAAGGCAATAATCTGGAGAGTTTTGCAAGATTTTTCTTCCATTGACCAACGAAGAAACACATTGGTACTTTCACATGATGAGTGAGTACTTCAGGATCTCTGACACTAACATGAGCAGCAGAGTGGCGCAGCGGAAGCGTGCTGGCCCCATAACTCAGAGGTTGGTGGATCGAAACCATCCTCTGCTGTGTGCACTTATTTTTTTGTTAATTAAATTCTTCCAAAACTGGAATTGATATTTTGACTCTTTTATTTTTACTTAAAGTACAATAACTTTTAACATTTTAATTTGTTTTAATAGTATATTGACAGCATTGTTTTCTTTCAGAAATCCACTTAATTTTCTTTACCCTATTACTGAAATGGTAATTGACAAAAACAAGCTACATTGTCACCAGAAGAGCAATGCAAAATGTACAATTGATATTTCAAAATCATCTTTCCATCTTGAATTTCAATGATGCATTGGGGCAACGATTTTGTGAGAAACATCTTCACCCTTAAAGAAAGATTTTCTTAACTTCTTACCTGTGTGCTGATTAGATATCACCTGGTTTTCACATTAAACAGATTCCCACTTGAGAAAGCAGCAAGGATGCAGTGAGGTTTATGTTTCCTGGTGTCAACCTGTATTATTTCAGTGGACATTGTAATGAGGATGCATCTTGCTGCCTTTCCAATGAAGCAAGTTTTAATCAGTAATAGGTGAAAAACCATTCCTACAAAGGTGTTAATCAGAGACTTGGCTTTGTGGACACTTTTCAGAGAGCAAATGTGTTAGCATAAAAATAAAGCCATAAAATGGAGAGCTGATTAATCACTCAATTGGATTTCTCTGCCTGCATAATTTTTTTTCTCTGCAACCCCATGCTAAATTGTGCTTCCTGTTTTTTATAAAATGACTTAATCAAATCTGACTCTGATTGCATCAGAGAAGGCCAGGTACCCTACACTATAAGAGGTGGTTTGAAATTTTGACTTGTCTACTTAAAGATCACCAAAATTTGATCACAAGGTCAATTACGTCCCCGGGTGGGATTGAACCACCAACCTTTCGGTTAACAGCCGAATGCGCTAACTGATTGCGCCACAGAGACAGCTTGCAAAAGCATGTACTGACAAAGGCTAAAAAGCATTCATCTAGAAAGTTTCCTAGAAAAAGGTTAAAAAGGCAATAATCTGGAGAGTTTTGCAAGATTTTTCTTCCATTGACCAACGAAGAAACACATTGGTACTTTCACATGATGAGTGAGTACTTCATGATCTCTGACACTTACATGAGCAGCAGAGTGGCGCAGCGGAAGCGTGCTGGGCCCATAACCCAGAGGTCGGTGGATCGAAACCATCCTCTGCTATGTGCACTTATTTTTTTGTTAATTAAATTCTTCCAAAACTGGAATTGATATTTTGACTCTTTTATTTTTACTTAAAGTACAATAACTTTCAACATTTTAATTTGTTTTAATAGTATATTGACAGCATTGTTTTCTTTCAGAAATCCACTTAATTTTCTTTACCCTATTACTGAAATGGTAATTGACAAAAACAAGCTACATTGTCACCAGAAGAGCAATGCAAAATGTACAATTGATATTTCAAAATCATCTTTCCATCTTGAATTTCAATGATGCATTGGGGCAACGATTTTGTGAGAAACATCTTCACCCTTAAAGAAAGATTTTCTTAACTTCTTACCTGTGTGCTGATTAGATATCACCTGGTTTTCACATTAAACAGATTCCCATTTGAGAAAGCAGCAAGGATGCAGTGAGGTTTATGTTTCCTGGTGTCAACCTTTATTATTTCAGTGGACATTGTAATGAGGATGCATCTTGCTGCCTTTCCAATGAAGCAAGTTTTAATCAGTAATAGGTGAAAAACCATTCCTACAAAGGTGTTAATCAGAGACTTGGCTTTGTGGACACTTTTCAGAGAGCAAATGTGTTAGCATAAAAATAAAGCCATAAAATGGAGAGCTGATTAATCACTCAATTGGATTTCTCTGCCTGCATAATTTTTTTTCTCTGCAACCCCATGCTAAATTGTGCTTCCTGTTTTTTATAAAATGACTTAATCAAATCTGACTCTGATTGCATCAGAGAAGGCCAGGTACCCTACACTATAAGAGGTGGTTTGAAATTTTGACTTGTCTACTTAAAGATCACCAAAATTTGATCACAAGGTCAATTACGTCCCCGGGTGGGATTGAACCACCAACCTTTCGGTTAACAGCCGAATGCGCTAACTGATTGCGCCACAGAGACAGCTTGCAAAAGCATGTTCTGACAAAGGCTAAAAAGCATTCATCTAGAAAGTTTCCTAGAAAAAGGTTAAAAAGGCAATAATCTGGAGAGTTTTGCAAGATTTTTCTTCCATTGACCAACGAAGAAACACATTGGTACTTTCACATGATGAGTGAGTACTTCAGGATCTCTGACACTAACATGAGCAGCAGAGTGGCGCAGCGGAAGCGTGCTGGCCCCATAACTCAGAGGTTGGTGGATCGAAACCATCCTCTGCTGTGTGCACTTATTTTTTTGTTAATTAAATTCTTCCAAAACTGGAATTGATATTTTGACTCTTTTATTTTTACTTAAAGTACAATAACTTTTAACATTTTAATTTGTTTTAATAGTATATTGACAGCATTGTTTTCTTTCAGAAATCCACTTAATTTTCTTTACCCTATTACTGAAATGGTAATTGACAAAAACAAGCTACATTGTCACCAGAAGAGCAATGCAAAATGTACAATTGATATTTCAAAATCATCTTTCCATCTTGAATTTCAATGATGCATTGGGGCAACGATTTTGTGAGAAACATCTTCACCCTTAAAGAAAGATTTTCTTAACTTCTTACCTGTGTGCTGATTAGATATCACCTGGTTTTCACATTAAACAGATTCCCACTTGAGAAAGCAGCAAGGATGCAGTGAGGTTTATGTTTCCTGGTGTCAACCTGTATTATTTCAGTGGACATTGTAATGAGGATGCATCTTGCTGCCTTTCCAATGAAGCAAGTTTTAATCAGTAATAGGTGAAAAACCATTCCTACAAAGGTGTTAATCAGAGACTTGGCTTTGTGGACACTTTTCAGAGAGCAAATGTGTTAGCATAAAAATAAAGCCATAAAATGGAGAGCTGATTAATCACTCAATTGGATTTCTCTGCCTGCATAATTTTTTTTCTCTGCAACCCCATGCTAAATTGTGCTTCCTGTTTTTTATAAAATGACTTAATCAAATCTGACTCTGATTGCATCAGAGAAGGCCAGGTACCCTACACTATAAGAGGTGGTTTGAAATTTTGACTTGTCTACTTAAAGATCACCAAAATTTGATCACAAGGTCAATTACGTCCCCGGGTGGGATTGAACCACCAACCTTTCGGTTAACAGCCGAATGCGCTAACTGATTGCGCCACAGAGACAGCTTGCAAAAGCATGTACTGACAAAGGCTAAAAAGCATTCATCTAGAAAGTTTCCTAGAAAAAGGTTAAAAAGGCAATAATCTGGAGAGTTTTGCAAGATTTTTCTTCCATTGACCAACGAAGAAACACATTGGTACTTTCACATGATGAGTGAGTACTTCAGGATCTCTGACACTAACATGAGCAGCAGAGTGGTGCAGCGGAAGCGTGCTGGCCCCATAACTCAGAGGTTGGTGGATCGAAACCATCCTCTGCTGTGTGCACTTATTTTTTTGTTAATTAAATTCTTCCAAAACTGGAATTGATATTTTGACTCTTTTATTTTTACTTAAAGTACAATAACTTTTAACATTTTAATTTGTTTTAATAGTATATTGACAGCATTGTTTTCTTTCAGAAATCCACTTAATTTTCTTTACCCTATTACTGAAATGGTAATTGACAAAAACAAGCTACATTGTCACCAGAAGAGCAATGCAAAATGTACAATTGATATTTCAAAATCATCTTTCCATCTTGAATTTCAATGATGCATTGGGGCAACGATTTTGTGAGAAACATCTTCACCCTTAAAGAAAGATTTTCTTAACTTCTTACCTGTGTGCTGATTAGATATCACCTGGTTTTCACATTAAACAGATTCCCACTTGAGAAAGCAGCAAGGATGCAGTGAGGTTTATGTTTCCTGGTGTCAACCTGTATTATTTCAGTGGACATTGTAATGAGGATGCATCTTGCTGCCTTTCCAATGAAGCAAGTTTTAATCAGTAATAGGTGAAAAACCATTCCTACAAAGGTGTTAATCAGAGACTTGGCTTTGTGGACACTTTTCAGAGAGCAAATGTGTTAGCATAAAAATAAAGCCATAAAATGGAGAGCTGATTAATCACTCAATTGGATTTCTCTGCCTGCATAATTTTTTTTCTCTGCAACCCCATGCTAAATTGTGCTTCCTGTTTTTTATAAAATGACTTAATCAAATCTGACTCTGATTGCATCAGAGAAGGCCAGGTACCCTACACTATAAGAGGTGGTTTGAAATTTTGACTTGTCTACTTAAAGATCACCAAAATTTGATCACAAGGTCAATTACGTCCCCGGGTGGGATTGAACCACCAACCTTTCGGTTAACAGCCGAATGCGCTAACTGATTTCGCCACAGAGACAGCTTGCAAAAGCATGTACTGACAAAGGCTAAAAAGCATTCATCTAGAAAGTTTCCTAGAAAAAGGTTAAAAAGGCAATAATCTGGAGAGTTTTGCAAGATTTTTCTTCCATTGACCAACGAAGAAACACATTGGTACTTTCACATGATGAGTGAGTACTTCATGATCTCTGACACTTACATGAGCAGCAGAGTGGCGCAGCGGAAGCGTGCTGGGCCCATAACCCAGAGGTCGGTGGATCGAAACCATCCTCTGCTATGTGCACTTATTTTTTTGTTAATTAAATTCTTCCAAAACTGGAATTGATATTTTGACTCTTTTATTTTTACTTAAAGTACAATAACTTTCAACATTTTAATTTGTTTTAATAGTATATTGACAGCATTGTTTTCTTTCAGAAATCCACTTAATTTTCTTTACCCTATTACTGAAATGGTAATTGACAAAAACAAGCTACATTGTCACCAGAAGAGCAATGCAAAATGTACAATTGATATTTCAAAATCATCTTTCCATCTTGAATTTCAATGATGCATTGGGGCAACGATTTTGTGAGAAACATCTTCACCCTTAAAGAAAGATTTTCTTAACTTCTTACCTGTGTGCTGATTAGATATCACCTGGTTTTCACATTAAACAGATTCCCATTTGAGAAAGCAGCAAGGATGCAGTGAGGTTTATGTTTCCTGGTGTCAACCTTTATTATTTCAGTGGACATTGTAATGAGGATGCATCTTGCTGCCTTTCCAATGAAGCAAGTTTTAATCAGTAATAGGTGAAAAACCATTCCTACAAAGGTGTTAATCAGAGACCTGGCTTTGTGGACACTTTTCAGAGAGCAAATGTGTTAGCATAAAAATAAAGCCATAAAATGGAGAGCTGATTAATCACTCAATTGGATTTCTCTGCCTGCATAATTTTTTTTCTCTGCAACCCCATGCTAAATTGTGCTTCCTGTTTTTTATAAAATGACTTAATCAAATCTGACTCTGATTGCATCAGAGAAGGCCAGGTATCCTACACTATAAGAGGTGGTTTGAAATTTTGACTTGTCTACTTAAAGATCACCAAAATTTGATCACAAGGTCAATTACGTCCCCGGGTGGGATTGAACCACCAACCTTTCGGTTAACAGCCGAATGCGCTAACTGATTGCGCCACAGAGACAGCTTGCAAAAGCCTGTACTGACAAAGGCTAAAAAGCATTCATCTAGAAAGTTTCCTAGAAAAAGGTTAAAAAGGCAATAATCTGGAGAGTTTTGCAAGATTTTTCTTCCATTGACCAACGAAGAAACACATTGGTACTTTCACATGATGAGTGAGTACTTCAGGATCTCTGACACTAACATGAGCAGCAGAGTGGCGCAGCGGAAGCGTGCTGGCCCCATAACTCAGAGGTTGGTGGATCGAAACCATCCTCTGCTGTGTGCACTTATTTTTTTGTTAATTAAATTCTTCCAAAACTGGAATTGATATTTTGACTCTTTTATTTTTACTTAAAGTACAATAACTTTTAACATTTTAATTTGTTTTAATAGTATATTGACAGCATTGTTTTCTTTCAGAAATCCACTTAATTTTCTTTACCCTATTACTGAAATGGTAATTGACAAAAACAAGCTACATTGTCACCAGAAGAGCAATGCAAAATGTACAATTGATATTTCAAAATCATCTTTCCATCTTGAATTTCAATGATGCATTGGGGCAACGATTTTGTGAGAAACATCTTCACCCTTAAAGAAAGATTTTCTTAACTTCTTACCTGTGTGCTGATTAGATATCACCTGGTTTTCACATTAAACAGATTCCCACTTGAGAAAGCAGCAAGGATGCAGTGAGGTTTATGTTTCCTGGTGTCAACCTGTATTATTTCAGTGGACATTGTAATGAGGATGCATCTTGCTGCCTTTCCAATGAAGCAAGTTTTAATCAGTAATAGGTGAAAAACCATTCCTACAAAGGTGTTAATCAGAGACTTGGCTTTGTGGACACTTTTCAGAGAGCAAATGTGTTAGCATAAAAATAAAGCCATAAAATGGAGAGCTGATTAATCACTCAATTGGATTTCTCTGCCTGCATAATTTTTTTTCTCTGCAACCCCATGCTAAATTGTGCTTCCTGTTTTTTATAAAATGACTTAATCAAATCTGACTCTGATTGCATCAGAGAAGGCCAGGTACCCTACACTATAAGAGGTGGTTTGAAATTTTGACTTGTCTACTTAAAGATCACCAAAATTTGATCACAAGGTCAATTACGTCCCCGGGTGGGATTGAACCACCAACCTTTCGGTTAACAGCCGAATGCGCTAACTGATTTCGCCACAGAGACAGCTTGCAAAAGCATGTACTGACAAAGGCTAAAAAGCATTAATCTAGAAAGTTTCCTAGAAAAAGGTTAAAAAGGCAATAATCTGGAGAGTTTTGCAAGATTTTTCTTCCATTGACCAACGAAGAAACACATTGGTACTTTCACATGATGAGTGAGTACTTCATGATCTCTGACACTTACATGAGCAGCAGAGTGGCGCAGCGGAAGCGTGCTGGGCCCATAACCCAGAGGTCGGTGGATTGAAACCATCCTCTGCTATGTGCACTTATTTTTTTGTTAATTAAATTCTTCCAAAACTGGAATTGATATTTTGACTCTTTTATTTTTACTTAAAGTACAATAACTTTCAACATTTTAATTTGTTTTAATAGTATATTGACAGCATTGTTTTCTTTCAGAAATCCACTTAATTTTCTTTACCCTATTACTGAAATGGTAATTGACAAAAACAAGCTACATTGTCACCAGAAGAGCAATGCAAAATGTACAATTGATATTTCAAAATCATCTTTCCATCTTGAATTTCAATGATGCATTGGGGCAACGATTTTGTGAGAAACATCTTCACCCTTAAAGAAAGATTTTCTTAACTTCTTACCTGTGTGCTGATTAGATATCACCTGGTTTTCACATTAAACAGATTCCCATTTGAGAAAGCAGCAAGGATGCAGTGAGGTTTATGTTTCCTGGTGTCAACCTTTATTATTTCAGTGGACATTGTAATGAGGATGCATCTTGCTGCCTTTCCAATGAAGCAAGTTTTAATCAGTAATAGGTGAAAAACCATTCCTACAAAGGTGTTAATCAGAGACTTGGCTTTGTGGACACTTTTCAGAGAGCAAATGTGTTAGCATAAAAATAAAGCCATAAAATGGAGAGCTGATTAATCACTCAATTGGATTTCTCTGCCTGCATAATTTTTTTTCTCTGCAACCCCATGCTAAATTGTGCTTCCTGTTTTTTATAAAATGACTTAATCAAATCTGACTCTGATTGCATCAGAGAAGGCCAGGTACCCTACACTATAAGAGGTGGTTTGAAATTTTGACTTGTCTACTTAAAGATCACCAAAATTTGATCACAAGGTCAATTACGTCCCCGGGTGGGATTGAACCACCAACCTTTCGGTTAACAGCCGAATGCGCTAACTGATTGCGCCACAGAGACAGCTTGCAAAAGCATGTACTGACAAAGGCTAAAAAGCATTCATCTAGAAAGTTTCCTAGAAAAAGGTTAAAAAGGCAATAATCTGGAGAGTTTTGCAAGATTTTTCTTCCATTGACCAACGAAGAAACACATTGGTACTTTCACATGATGAGTGAGTACTTCAGGATCTCTGACACTAACATGAGCAGCAGAGTGGCGCAGCGGAAGCGTGCTGGCCCCATAACTCAGAGGTTGGTGGATCGAAACCATCCTCTGCTGTGTGCACTTATTTTTTTGTTAATTAAATTCTTCCAAAACTGGAATTGATATTTTGACTCTTTTATTTTTACTTAAAGTACAATAACTTTTAACATTTTAATTTGTTTTAATAGTATATTGACAGCATTGTTTTCTTTCAGAAATCCACTTAATTTTCTTTACCCTATTACTGAAATGGTAATTGACAAAAACAAGCTACATTGTCACCAGAAGAGCAATGCAAAATGTACAATTGATATTTCAAAATCATCTTTCCATCTTGAATTTCAATGATGCATTGGGGCAACGATTTTGTGAGAAACATCTTCACCCTTAAAGAAAGATTTTCTTAACTTCTTACCTGTGTGCTGATTAGATATCACCTGGTTTTCACATTAAACAGATTCCCACTTGAGAAAGCAGCAAGGATGCAGTGAGGTTTATGTTTCCTGGTGTCAACCTGTATTATTTCAGTGGACATTGTAATGAGGATGCATCTTGCTGCCTTTCCAATGAAGCAAGTTTTAATCAGTAATAGGTGAAAAACCATTCCTACAAAGGTGTTAATCAGAGACTTGGCTTTGTGGACACTTTTCAGAGAGCAAATGTGTTAGCATAAAAATAAAGCCATAAAATGGAGAGCTGATTAATCACTCAATTGGATTTCTCTGCCTGCATAATTTTTTTTCTCTGCAACCCCATGCTAAATTGTGCTTCCTGTTTTTTATAAAATGACTTAATCAAATCTGATTGCATGAGAGAAGGCCAGGTACCCTACACTATAAGAGGTGGTTTGAAATTTTGACTTGTCTACTTAAAGATCACCAAAATTTGATCACAAGGTCAATTACGTCCCCGGGTGGGATTGAACCACCAACCTTTCGGTTAACAGCCGAATGCGCTAACCGATTGCGCCACAGAGACAGCTTGCAAAAGCCTGTACTGACAAAGGCTAAAAAGCATATATCTAGAAAGTTTCCTAGAAAAAGGTTAAAAAGGCAATAATCTGGAGAGTTTTGCAAGATTTTTCTTCCATTGACCAACGAAGAAACACATTGGTACTTTCACATGATGAGTGAGTACTTCAGGATCTCTGACACTTACATGAGCAGCAGAGTGGCGCAGCGGAAGCGTGCTGGGCCCATAACCCAGAGGTCGGTGGATCGAAACCATCCTCTGCTATGTGCACTTATTTTTTTGTTAATTAAATTCTTCCAAAACTGGAATTGATATTTTGACTCTTTTATTTTTACTTAAAGTACAATAACTTTTAACATTTTAATTTGTTTTAATAGTATATTGACAGCATTGTTTTCTTTCAGAAATCCACTTAATTTTCTTTACCCTATTACTGAAATGGTAATTGATAAAAACAAGCTACATTGTCACCAGAAGAGCAATGCAAAATGTACAATTGATATTTCAAAATCATCTTTCCATCTTGAATTTCAATGATGCATTGGGGCAACGATTTTGTGAGAAACATCTTCACCCTTAAAGAAAGATTTTCTTAACTTCTTACCTGTGTGCTGATTAGATATCACCTGGTTTTCACATTAAACAGATTCCCACTTGAGAAAGCAGCAAGGATGCAGTGAGGTTTATGTTTCCTGGTGTCAACCTGTATTATTTCAGTGGACATTGTAATGAGGATGCATCTTGCTGCCTTTCCAATGAAGCAAGTTTTAATCAGTAATAGGTGAAAAACCATTCCTACAAAGGTGTTAATCAGAGACTTGGCTTTGTGGACACTTTTCAGAGAGCAAATGTGTTAGCATAAAAATAAAGCCATAAAATGGAGAGCTGATTAATCACTCAATTGGATTTCTCTGCCTGCATAATTTTTTTTCTCTGCAACCCCATGCTAAATTGTGCTTCCTGTTTTTTATAAAATGACTTAATCAAATCTGACTCTGATTGCATCAGAGAAGGCCAGGTACCCTACACTATAAGAGGTGGTTTGAAATTTTGACTTGTCTACTTAAAGATCACCAAAATTTGATCACAAGGTCAATTACGTCCCCGGGTGGGATTGAACCACCAACCTTTTGGTTAACAGCCGAATGCGCTAACCGATTGCGCCACAGAGACAGCTTGCAAGAGCATGTACTGACAAAGGCTAAAAAGCATTCATCTAGAAAGTTTCCTAGAAAAAGGTTAAAAAGGCAATAATCTGGAGAGTTTTGCAAGATTTTTCTTCCATTGACCAACGAAGAAACACATTGGTACTTTCACATGATGAGTGAGTACTTCAGGATCTCTGACACTTACATGAGCAGCAGAGTGGCGCAGCGGAAGCGTGCTGGGCCCATAACCCAGAGGTCGGTGGATCGAAACCATCCTCTGCTATGTGCACTTATTTTTTTGTTAATTAAATTCTTCCAAAACTGGAATTGATATTTTGACTCTTTTATTTTTACTTAAAGTACAATAACTTTTAACATTTTAATTTGTTTTAATAGTATATTGACAGCATTGTTTTCTTTCAGAAATCCACTTAATTTTCTTTACCCTATTACTGAAATGGTAATTGACAAAAACAAGCTACATTGTCACCAGAAGAGCAATGCAAAATGTACAATTGATATTTCAAAATCATCTTTCCATCTTGAATTTCAATGATGCATTGGGGCAACGATTTTGTGAGAAACATCTTCACCCTTAAAGAAAGATTTTCTTAACTTCTTACCTGTGTGCTGATTAGATATCACCTGGTTTTCACATTAAACAGATTTCCACTTGAGAAAGCAGCAAGGATGCAGTGAGGTTTATGTTTCCTGGTGTCAACCTGTATTATTTCAGTGGACATTGTAATGAGGATGCATCTTGCTGCCTTTCCAATGAAGCAAGTTTTAATCAGTAATAGGTGAAAAACCATTCCTACAAAGGTGTTAATCAGAGACTTGGCTTTGTGGACACTTTTCAGAGAGCAAATGTGTTAGCATAAAAATAAAGCCATAAAATGGAGAGCTGATTAATCACTCAATTTTTTTTCTCTGCAACCCCATGCTAAATTGTGCTTCCTGTTTTTTATAAAATGACTTAATCAAATCTGACTCTGATTGCATCAGAGAAGGCCAGGTACCCTACACTATAAGAGGTGGTTTGAAATTTTGACTTGTCTACTTAAAGATCACCAAAATTTGATCACAAGGTCAATTACGTCCCCGGGTGGGATTGAACCACCAACCTTTTGGTTAACAGCCGAATGCGCTAACCGATTGCGCCACAGAGACAGCTTGCAAGAGCATGTACTGACAAAGGCTAAAAAGCATTCATCTAGAAAGTTTCCTAGAAAAAGGTTAAAAAGGCAATAATCTGGAGAGTTTTGCAAGATTTTTCTTCCATTGACCAACGAAGAAACACATTGGTACTTTCACATGATGAGTGAGTACTTCAGGATCTCTGACACTTACATGAGCAGCAGAGTGGCGCAGCGGAAGCGTGCTGGGCCCATAACCCAGAGGTTGGTGGATCGAAACCATCCTCTGCTATGTGCACTTATTTTTTTGTTAATTAAATTCTTCCAAAACTGGAATTGATATTTTGACTCTTTTATTTTTATTTTAAGTACAATAACTTTTAACATTTTAATTTGTTTTAATAGTATATTGACAGCATTGTTTTCTTTCAGAAATCCACTTAATTTTCTTTACCCTATTACTGAAATGGTAATTGACAAAAACAAGCTACATTGTCACCAGAAGAGCAATGCAAAATGTACAATTGATATTTCAAAATCATCTTTCCATCTTGAATTTCAATGATGCATTGGGGCAACGATTTTGTGAGAAACATCTTCACCCTTAAAGAAAGATTTTCTTAACTTCTTACCTGTGTGCTGATTAGATATCACCTGGTTTTCACATTAAACAGATTCCCACTTGAGAAAGCAGCAAGGATGCAGTGAGGTTTATGTTTCCTGGTGTCAACCTGTATTATTTCAGTGGACATTGTAATGAGGATGCATCTTGCTGCCTTTCCAATGAAGCAAGTTTTAATCAGTAATAGGTGAAAAACCATTCCTACAAAGGTGTTAATCAGAGACTTGGCTTTGTGGACACTTTTCAGAGAGCAAATGTGTTAGCATAAAAATAAAGCCATAAAATGGAGAGCTGATTAATCACTCAATTTTTTTTCTCTGCAACCCCATGCTAAATTGTGCTTCCTGTTTTTTTATAAAATGACTTAATCAAATCTGACTCTGATTGCATCAGAGAAGGCCAGGTACCCTACACTATAAGAGGTGGTTTGAAATTTTGACTTGTCTACTTAAAGATCACCAAAATTTGATCACAAGGTCAATTACGTCCCCGGGTGGGATTGAACCACCAACCTTTCGGTTAACAGCCGAATGCGCTAACCGATTGCGCCACAGAGACAGCTTGCAAAAGCATGTACTGACAAAGGCTAAAAAGCATTCATCTAGAAAGTTTCCTAGAAAAAGGTTAAAAAGGCAATAATCTGGAGAGTTTTGCAAGATTTTTCTTCCATTGACCAACGAAGAAACACATTGGTACTTTCACATGATGAGTGAGTACTTCAGGATTTCTGACAACTACATGAGCAGCAGAGTGGCGCAGCGGAAGCGTGCTGGGCCCATAACCCAGAGGTCGGTGGATCGAAACTATCCTCTGATATGTGCACTTATTTTTTTGTTAATTAAATTCATCCAAAACTGGAATTGATATTTTGACTCTTTTATTTTTACTTAAAGTACAATAACTTTTAACATTTTAATTTGTTTTAATAGTATATTGACAGCATTGTTTTCTTTCAGAAATCCACTTAATTTTCTTTACCCTATTACTGAAATGGTAATTGACAAAAACAAGCTACATTGTCACCAGAAGAGCAATGCAAAATGTACAATTGATATTTCAAAATCATCTTTCCATCTTGAATTTCAATGATGCATTGGGGCAACGATTTTGTGAGAAACATCTTCACCCTTAAAGAAAGATTTTCTTAACTTCTTACCTGTGTGCTGATTAGATATCACCTGGTTTTCACATTAAACAGATTCCCACTTGAGAAAGCAGCAAGGATGCAGTGAGGTTTATGTTTCCTGGTGTCAACCTGTATTATTTCAGTGGACATTGTAATGAGGATGCATCTTGCTGCCTTTCCAATGAAGCAAGTTTTAATCAGTAATAGGTGAAAAACCATTCCTACAAAGGTGTTAATCAGAGACTTGGCTTTGTGGACACTTTTCAGAGAGCAAATGTGTTAGCATAAAAATAAAGCCATAAAATGGAGAGCTGATTAATCACTCAATTGGATTTCTCTGCCTGCATAATTTTTTTTCTCTGCAACCCCATGCTAAATTGTGCTTCCTGTTTTTTATAAAATGACTTAATCAAATCTGACTGCATCAGAGAAGGCCAGGTACCCTACACTATAAGAGGTGGTTTGAAATTTTGACTAGTCTACTTAAAGATCACCAAAATTTGATCACAAGGTCAATTACGTCCCCGGGTGGGATTGAACCACCAACCTTTTGGTTAACAGCCGAATGCGCTAACCGATTGCGCCACAGAGACAGCTTGCAAAAGCATGTACTGACAAAGGCTAAAAAGCATTCATCTAGAAAGTTTCCTAGAAAAAGGTTAAAAAGGCAATAATCTGGAGAGTTTTGCAAGATTTTTCTTCCATTGACCAACGAAGAAACACATTGGTACTTTCACATGATGAGTGAGTACTTCAGGATCTCTGACACTTACATGAGCAGCAGAGTGGTGCAGCGGAAGCGTGCTGGGCCCATAACCCAGAGGTCGGTGGATCGAAACCATCCTCTGCTATGTGCACTTATTTTTTTGTTAATTAAATTCTTCCAAAACTGGAATTGATATTTTGACTCTTTTATTTTTACTTAAAGTACAATAACTTTTAACATTTTAATTTGTTTTAATAGTATATTGACAGCATTGTTTTCTTTCAGAAATCCACTTAATTTTCTTTACCCTATTACTGAAATGGTAATTGACAAAAACAAGCTACATTGTCACCAGAAGAGCAATGCAAAATGTACAATTGATATTTCAAAATCATCTTTCCATCTTGAATTTCAATGATGCATTGGGGCAACGATTTTGTGAGAAACATCTTCACCCTTAAAGAAAGATTTTCTTAACTTCTTACCTGTGTGCTGATTAGATATCACCTGGTTTTCACATTAAATAGATTCCCACTTGAGAAAGCAGCAAGGATGCAGTGAGGTTTATGTTTCCTGGTGTCAACCTGTATTATTTCAGTGGACATTGTAATGAGGATGCATCTTGCTGCCTTTCCAATGAAGCAAGTTTTAATCAGTAATAGGTGAAAAACCATTCCTACAAAGGTGTTAATCAGAGACTTGGCTTTGTGGACACTTTTCAGAGAGCAAATGTGTTAGCATAAAAATAAAGCCATAAAATGGAGAGCTGATTAATCACTCAATTTTTTTTCTCTGCAACCCCATGCTAAATTGTGCTTCCTGTTTTTTATAAAATGACTTAATCAAATCTGACTCTGATTGCATCAGAGAAGGCCAGGTACCCTACACTATAAGAGGTGGTTTGAAATTTTGACTTGTCTACTTAAAGATCACCAAAATTTGATCACAAGGTCAATTACGTCCCCGGGTGGGATTGAACCACCAACCTTTTGGTTAACAGCCGAATGCGCTAACAAATTGCGCCACAGAGACAGCTTGCAAAAGCATGTACTGACAAAGGCTAAAAAGCATTCATCTAGAAAGTTTCCTAGAAAAAGGTTAAAAAGGCAATAATCTGGAGAGTTTTGCAAGATTTTTCTTCCATTGACCAACGAAGAAACACATTGGTACTTTCACATGATGAGTGAGTACTTCAGGATCTCTGACACTTACATGAGCAGCAGAGTGGCGCAGCGGAAGCGTGCTGGGCCCATAACCCAGAGGTCGGTGGATCGAAACCATCCTCTGCTATGTGCACTTATTTTTTTGTTAATTAAATTCTTCCAAAACTGGAATTGATATTTTGACTCTTTTATTTTTATTTTAAGTACAATAACTTTTAACATTTTAATTTGTTTTAATAGTATATTGACAGCATTGTTTTCTTTCAGAAATCCACTTAATTTTCTTTACCCTATTACTGAAATGGTAATTGACAAAAACAAGCTACATTGTCACCAGAAGAGCAATGCAAAATGTACAATTGATATTTCAAAATCATCTTTCCATCTTGAATTTCAATGATGCATTGGGGCAACGATTTTGTGAGAAACATCTTCACCCTTAAAGAAAGATTTTCTTAACTTCTTACCTGTGTGCTGATTAGATATCACCTGGTTTTCACATTAAACAGATTCCCACTTGAGAAAGCAGCAAGGATGCAGTGAGGTTTATGTTTCCTGGTGTCAACCTGTATTATTTCAGTGGACATTGTAATGAGGATGCATCTTGCTGCCTTTCCAATGAAGCAAGTTTTAATCAGTAATAGGTGAAAAACCATTCCTACAAAGGTGTTAATCAGAGACTTGGCTTTGTGGACACTTTTCAGAGAGCAAATGTGTTAGCATAAAAATAAAGCCATAAAATGGAGAGCTGATTAATCACTCAATTTTTTTTCTCTGCAACCCCATGCTAAATTGTGCTTCCTGTTTTTTTATAAAATGACTTAATCAAATCTGACTCTGATTGCATCAGAGAAGGCCAGGTACCCTACACTATAAGAGGTGGTTTGAAATTTTGACTTGTCTACTTAAAGATCACCAAAATTTGATCACAAGGTCAATTACATCCCCGGGTGGGATTGAACCACCAACCTTTCGGTTAACAGCCGAATGTGCTAACCGATTGCGCCACAGAGACAGCTTGCAAAAGCATGTACTGACAAAGGCTAAAAAGCATTCATCTAGAAAGTTTCCTAGAAAAAGGTTAAATAGGCAATAATCTGGAGAGTTTTGCAAGATTTTTCTTTCATTGACCAACGAAGAAACACATTGGTACTTTCACATGATGAGTGAGTACTTCAGGATCTCTGACACTTACATGAGCAGCAGAGTGGCGCAGCGGAAGCGTGCTGGGCCCATAACCCAGAGGTCGGTGGATCAAAACCATCCTCTGCTATGTGCACTTATTTTTTTGTTAATTAAATTCTTCCAAAACTGGAATTGATATTTTGACTCTTTTATTTTTACTTAAAGTACAATAACTTTTAACATTTTAATTTGTTTTAATAGTATATTGAAAGCATTGTTTTCTTTCAGAAATCCACTTAATTTTCTTTACCCTATTACTGAAATGGTAATTGACAAAAACAAGCTACATTGTCACCAGAAGAGCAATGCAAAATGTACAATTGATATTTCAAAATCATCTTTCCATCTTGAATTTCAATGATGCATTGGGGCAACGATTTTGTGAGAAACATCTTCACCCTTAAAGAAAGATTTTCTTAACTTCTTACCTGTGTGCTGATTAGATATCACCTGGTTTTCACATTAAATAGATTCCCACTTGAGAAAGCAGCAAGGATGCAGTGAGGTTTATGTTTCCTGGTGTCAACCTGTATTATTTCAGTGGACATTGTAATGAGGATGCATCTTGCTGCCTTTCCAATGAAGCAAGTTTTAATCAGTAATAGGTGAAAAACCATTCCTACAAAGGTGTTAATCAGAGACTTTGCTTTGTGGACACTTTTCAGAGAGCAAATGTGTTAGCATAAAAATAAAGCCATAAAATGGAGAGCTGATTAATCACTCAATTTTTTTTCTCTGCAACCCCATGCTAAATTGTGCTTCCTGTTTTTTATAAAATGACTTAATCAAATCTGACTCTGATTGCATCAGAGAAGGCCAGGTACCCTACACTATAAGAGGTGGTTTGAAATTTTGACTTGTTTACTTAAAGATCACCAAAATTTGATCACAAGGTCAATTACGTCCCCGGGTGGGATTGAACCACCAACCTTTCGGTTAACAGCCGAATGCGCTAACCGATTGCGCCACAGAGACAGCTTGCAAAAGCATGTACTGACAAAGGCTAAAAAGCATTCATCTAGAAAGTTTCCTAGAAAAAGGTTAAAAAGGCAATAATCTGGAGAGTTTTGCAAGATTTTTCTTCCATTGACCAACGAAGAAACACATTGGTACTTTCACATGATGAGTGAGTACTTCAGGATCTCTGACACTTACATGAGCAGCAGAGTGGCGCAGTGGAAGCGTGCTGGGCCCATAACCCAGAGGTCGGTGGATCGAAACCATCCTCTGCTATGTGCACTTATTTTTTTGTTAATTAAATTCTTCCAAAACTGGAATTGATATTTTGACTCTTTTATTTTTACTTAAAGTACAATAACTTTTAACATTTTAATTTGTTTTAATAGTATATTGACAGCATTGTTTTCTTTCAGAAATCCACTTAATTTTCTTTACCCTATTACTGAAATGGTAATTGACAAAAGCAAGCTACATTGTCACCAGAAGAGCAATGCAAAATGTACAATTGATATTTCAAAATCATCTTTCAATCTTGAATTTCAATGATGCATTGGGGCAACGATTTTGTGAGAAACATCTTCACCCTTAAAGAAAGATTTTCTTAACTTCTTACCTGTGTGCTGATTAGATATCACCTGGTTTTCACATTAAACAGATTCCCACTTGAGAAAGCAGCAAGGATGCAGTGAGGTTTATGTTTCCTGGTGTCAACCTGTATTATTTCAGTGGACATTGTAATGAGGATGCATCTTGCTGCCTTTCCAATGAAGCAAGTTTTAATCAGTAATAGGTGAAAAACCATTCCTACAAAGGTGTTAATCAGAGACTTGGCTTTGTGGACACTTTTCAGAGAGCAAATGTGTTAGCATAAAAATAAAGCCATAAAATGGAGAGCTGATTAATCACTCAATTGGATTTCTCTGCCTGCATAATTTTTTTTCTCTGCAACCCCATGCTAAATTGTGCTTCCTGTTTTTTATAAAATGACTTAATCAAATCTGACTCTGATTGCATCAGAGAAGGCCAGGTACCCTACACTATAAGAGGTGGTTTGAAATTTTGACTTGTCTACTTAAAGATCACCAAAATTTGATCACAAGGTCAATTACGTCCCCGGGTGGGATTGAACCACCAACCTTTTGGTTAACAGCCGAATGCGCTAACCGATTGCGCCACAGAGACAGCTTGCAAAAGCATGTACTGACAAAGGCTAAAAAGCATTCATCTAGAAAGTTTCCTAGAAAAAGGTTAAAAAGGCAATAATCTGGAGAGTTTTGCAAGATTTTTCTTCCATTGACCAACGAAGAAACACATTGGTACTTTCACATGATGAGTGAGTACTTCAGGATCTCTGACACTTACATGAGCAGCAGAGTGGCGCAGCGGAAGCGTGCTGGGCCCATAACCCAGAGGTCGGTGGATCGAAACCATCCTCTGCTATGTGCACTTATTTTTTTGTTAATTAAATTCTTCCAAAACTGGAATTGATATTTTGACTCTTTTATTTTTACTTAAAGTACAATAACTTTTAACATTTTAATTTGTTTTAATAGTATATTGACAGCATTGTTTTCTTTCAGAAATCCACTTAATTTTCTTTACCCTATTACTGAAATGGTAATTGACAAAAACAAGCTACATTGTCACCAGAAGAGCAATGCAAAATGTACAATTGATATTTCAAAATCATCTTTCCATCTTGAATTTCAATGATGCATTGGGGCAACGATTTTGTGAGAAACATCTTCACCCTTAAAGAAAGATTTTCTTAACTTCTTACCTGTGTGCTGATTAGATATCACCTGGTTTTCACATTAAACAGATTCCCACTTGAGAAAGCAGCAAGGATGCAGTGAGGTTTATGTTTCCTGGTGTCAACCTGTATTATTTCAGTGGACATTGTAATGAGGATGCATCTTGCTGCCTTTCCAATGAAGCAAGTTTTAATCAGTAATAGGTGAAAAACCATTCCTACAAAGGTGTTAATCAGAGACTTGGCTTTGTGGACACTTTTCAGAGAGCAAATGTGTTAGCATAAAAATAAAGCCATAAAATGGAGAGCTGATTAATCACTCAATTGGATTTCTCTGCCTGCATAATTTTTTTTCTCTGCAACCCCATGCTAAATTGTGCTTCCTGTTTTTTATAAAATGACTTAATCAAATCTGACTCTGATTGCATCAGAGAAGGCCAGGTACCCTACACTATAAGAGGTGGTTTGAAATTTTGACTTGTCTACTTAAAGATCACCAAAATTTGATCACAAGGTCAATTACGTCCCCGGGTGGGATTGAACCACCAACCTTTACGGTTAACAGCCGAATGCGCCTACCGATTGCGCCACAGAGACAGCTTGCAAAAGCATGTACTGACAAAGGCTAAAAAGCATTCATCTAGAAAGTTTCCTAGAAAAAGGTTAAAAAGGCAATAATCTGGAGAGTTTTGCAAGATTTTTCTTCCATTGACCAACGAAGAAACACATTGGTACTTTCACATGATGAGTGAGTACTTCAGGATCTCTGACACTTACATGAGCAGCAGAGTGGCGCAGCGGAAGCGTGCTGGGCCCATAACCCAGAGGTCGGTGGATCGAAACCATCCTCTGCTATGTGCACTTATTTTTTTGTTAATTAAATTCTTCCAAAACTGGAATTGATATTTTGACTCTTTTATTTTTACTTAAAGTACAATAACTTTTAACATTTTAATTTGTTTTAATAGTATATTGACAGCATTGTTTTCTTTCAGAAATCCACTTAATTTTCTTTTCCCTATTGCTGAAATGGTAATTGACAAAAGCAAGCTACATTGTCACCAGAAGAGCAATGCAAAATGTACAATTGATATTTCAAAATCATCTTTCCATCTTGAATTTCAATGATGCATTGGGGCAACGATTTTGTGAGAAACATCTTCACCCTTAAAGAAAGATTTTCTTAACTTCTTACCTGTGTGCTGATTAGATATCACCTGGTTTTCACATTAAACAGATTCCCACTTGAGAAAGCAGCAAGGATGCAGTGAGGTTTATGTTTCCTGGTGTCAAACTGTATTATTTCAGTGGACATTGTAATGAGGATGCATCTTGCTGCCTTTCCAATGAAGCAAGTTTTAATCAGTAATAGGTGAAAAACCATTCCTACAAAGGTGTTAATCAGAGACTTGGCTTTGTGGACACTTTTCAGAGAGCAAATGTGTTAGCATAAAAATAAAGCCATAAAATGGAGAGCTGATTAATCACTCAATTGGATTTCTCTGCCTGCATAATTTTTTTTCTCTGCAACCCCATGCTAAATTGTGCTTCCTGTTTTTTATAAAATGACTTAATCAAATCTGACTCTGATTGCATCAGAGAAGGCCAGGTACCCTACACTATAAGAGGTGGTTTGAAATTTTGACTTGTCTACTTAAAGATCACCAAAATTTGATCACAAGGTCAATTACGTCCCCGGGTGGGATTGAACCACCAACCTTTCGGTTAACAGCCGAATGCGCTAACCGATTGCGCCACAGAGACAGCTTGCAAAAGCATGTACTGACAAAGGCTAAAAAGCATTCATCTAGAAAGTTTCCTAGAAAAAGGTTAAAAAGGCAATAATCTGGAGAGTTTTGCAAGATTTTTCTTCCATTGACCAACGAAGAAACACATTGGTACTTTCACATGATGAGTGAGTACTTCAGGATCTCTGACACTTACATGAGCAGCAGAGTGGCGCAGCGGAAGCGTGCTGGGCCCATAACCCAAAGGTCGGTGGATCGAAACCATCCTCTGCTATGTGCACTTATTTTTTTGTTAATTAAATTCTTCCAAAACTGGAATTGATATTTTGACTCTTTTATTTTTACTTAAAGTACAATAACTTTTAACATTTTAATTTGTTTTAATAGTATATTGACAGCATTGTTTTCTTTCAGAAATCCACTTAATTTTCTTTACCCTATTACTGAAATGGTAATTGACAAAAGCAAGCTACATTGTCACCAGAAGAGCAATGCAAAATGTACAATTGATATTTCAAAATCATCTTTCCATCTTGAATTTCAATGATGCATTGGGGCAACGATTTTGTGAGAAACATCTTCACCCTTAAAGAAAGATTTTCTTAACTTCTTACCTGTGTGCTGATTAGATATCACCTGGTTTTCACATTAAACAGATTCCCACTTGAGAAAGCAGCAAGGATGCAGTGAGGTTTATGTTTCCTGGTGTCAACCTGTATTATTTCAGTGGACATTGTAATGAGGATGCATCTTGCTGCCTTTCCAATGAAGCAAGTTTTAATCAGTAATAGGTGAAAAACCATTCCTACAAAGGTGTTAATCAGAGACTTGGCTTTGTGGACACTTTTCAGAGAGCAAATGTGTTAGCATAAAAATAAAGCCATAAAATGGAGAGCTGATTAATCACTCAATTTTTTTTCTCTGCAACCCCATGCTAAATTGTGCTTCCTGTTTTTTATAAAATGACTTAATCAAATCTGACTCTGATTGCATCAGAGAAGGCCAGGTACCCTACACTATAAGAGGTGGTTTGAAATTTTGACTTGTCTACTTAAAGATCACCAAAATTTGATCACAAGGTCAATTACGTCCCCGGGTGGGATTGAACCACCAACCTTTCGGTTAACAGCCGAATGCGCTAACCGATTGCGCCACAGAGACAGCTTGCAAAAGCATGTACTGACAAAGGCTAAAAAGCATTCATCTAGAAAGTTTCCTAGAAAAAGGTTAAAACGGCAATAATCTGGAGAGTTTTGCAAGATTTTTCTTTCATTGACCAACGAAGAAACACATTGGTACTTTCACATGATGAGTGAGTACTTCAGGATCTCTGACACTTACATGAGCAGCAGAGTGGCGCAGCGGAAGCGTGCTGGGCCCATAACCCAGAGGTCGGTGGATCAAAACCATCCTCTGATATGTGCACTTATTTTTTTGTTAATTAAATTCTTCCAAAACTGGAATTGATATTTTGACTCTTTTATTTTTACTTAAAGTACAATAACTTTTAACATTTTAATTTGTTTTAATAGTATATTGACAGCATTGTTTTCTTTCAGAAATCCACTTAATTTTCTTTACCCTATTACTGAAATGGTAATTGACAAAAACAAGCTACATTGTCACCAGAAGAGCAATGCAAAATGAACAATTGATATTTCAAAATCATCTTTCCATCTTGAATTTCAATGATGCATTGGGGCAACGATTTTGTGAGAAACATCTTCACCCTTAAAGAAAGATTTTCTTAACTTCTTACCTGTGTGCTGATTAGATATCACCTGGTTTTCACATTAAACAGATTCCCACTTGAGAAAGCAGCAAGGATGCAGTGAGGTTTATGTTTCCTGGTGTCAACCTGTATTATTTCAGTGGACATTGTAATGAGGATGCATCTTGCTGCCTTTCCAATGAAGCAAGTTTTAATCAGTAATAGGTGAAAAACCATTCCTACAAAGGTGTTAATCAGAGACTTGGCTTTGTGGACACTTTTCAGAGAGCAAATGTGTTAGCATAAAAATAAAGCCATAAAATGGAGAGCTGATTAATCACTCAATTGGATTTCTCTGCCTGCATAATTTTTTTTCTCTGCAACCCCATGCTAAATTGTGCTTCCTGTTTTTTATAAAATGACTTAATCAAATCTGACTCTGATTGCATCAGAGAAGGCCAGGTACCCTACACTATAAGAGGTGGTTTGAAATTTTGACTTGTCTACTTAAAGATCACCAAAATTTGATCACAAGGTCAATTACGTCCCCGGGTGGGATTGAACCACCAACCTTTCGGTTAACAGCCGAATGCGCTAACCGATTGCGCCACAGAGACAGCTTGCAAAAGCATGTACTGACAAAGGCTAAAAAGCATTCATCTAGAAAGTTTCCTAGAAAAAGGTTAAAAAGGCAATAATCTGGAGAGTTTTGCAAGATTTTTCTTCCATTGACCAACGAAGAAACACATTGGTACTTTCACATGATGAGTGAGTACTTCAGGATCTCTGACACTTACATGAGCAGCAGAGTGGCGCAGCGGAAGCGTGCTGGGCCCATAACCCAGAGGTCGGTGGATCGAAACCATCCTCTGCTATGTGCACTTATTTTTTTGTTAATTAAATTCTTCCAAAACTGGAATTGATATTTTGACTCTTTTATTTTTACTTAAAGTACAATAACTTTTAACATTTTAATTTGTTTTAATAGTATATTGACAGCATTGTTTTCTTTCAGAAATCCACTTAATTTTCTTTACCCTATTACTGAAATGGTAATTGACAAAAGCAAGCTACATTGTCACCAGAAGAGCAATGCAAAATGTACAATTGATATTTCAAAATCATCTTTCCATCTTGAATTTCAATGATGCATTGGGGCAACGATTTTGTGAGAAACATCTTCACCCTTAAAGAAAGATTTTCTTAACTTCTTACCTGTGTGCTGATTAGATATCACCTGGTTTTCACATTAAACAGATTCCCACTTGAGAAAGCAGCAAGGATGCAGTGAGGTTTATGTTTCCTGGTGTCAACCTGTATTATTTCAGTGGACATTGTAATGAGGATGCATCTTGCTGCCTTTCCAATGAAGCAAGTTTTAATCAGTAATAGGTGAAAAACCATTCCTACAAAGGTGTTAATCAGAGACTTGGCTTTGTGGACACTTTTCAGAGAGCAAATGTGTTAGCATAAAAATAAAGCCATAAAATGGAGAGCTGATTAATCACTCAATTTTTTTTCTCTGCAACCCCATGCTAAATTGTGCTTCCTGTTTTTTATAAAATGACTTAATCAAATCTGACTCTGATTGCATCAGAGAAGGCCAGGTACCCTACACTATAAGAGGTGGTTTGAAATTTTGACTTGTCTACTTAAAGATCACCAAAATTTGATCACAAGGTCAATTACGTCCCCGGGTGGGATTGAACCACCAACCTTTCGGTTAACAGCCGAATGCGCTAACCGATTGCGCCACAGAGACAGCTTGCAAAAGCATGTACTGACAAAGGCTAAAAAGCATTCATCTAGAAAGTTTCCTAGAAAAAGGTTAAAAAGGCAATAATCTGGAGAGTTTTGCAAGATTTTTCTTTCATTGACCAACGAAGAAACACATTGGTACTTTCACATGATGAGTGAGTACTTCAGGATCTCTGACACTTACATGAGCAGCAGAGTGGCGCAGCGGAAGTGTGCTGGGCCCATAACCCAGAGGTCGGTGGATCGAAACCATCCTCTGATATGTGCACTTATTTTTTTGTTAATTAAATTCTTCCAAAACTGGAATTGATATTTTGACTCTTTTATTTTTACTTAAAGTACAATAACTTTTAACATTTTAATTTGTTTTAATAGTATATTGACAGCATTGTTTTCTTTCAGAAATCCACTTAATTTTCTTTACCCTATTACTGAAATGGTAATTGACAAAAACAAGCTACATTGTCACCAGAAGAGCAATGTAAAATGTACAATTGATATTTCAAAATCATCTTTCCATCTTGAATTTCAATGATGCATTGGGGCAACGATTTTGTGAGAAACATCTTCACCCTTAAAGAAAGATTTTCTTAACTTCTTACCTGTGTGCTGATTAGATATCACCTGGTTTTCACATTAAACAGATTCCCACTTGAGAAAGCAGCAAGGATGCAGTGAGGTTTATGTTTCCTGGTGTCAACCTGTATTATTTCAGTGGACATTGTAATGAGGATGCATCTTGCTGCCTTTCCAATGAAGCAAGTTTTAATCAGTAATAGGTGAAAAACCATTCCTACAAAGGTGTTAATCAGAGACTTGGCTTTGTGGACACTTTTCAGAGAGCAAATGTGTTAGCATAAAAATAAAGCCATAAAATGGAGAGCTGATTAATCACTCAATTGGATTTCTCTGCCTGCATAATTTTTTTTCTCTGCAACCCCATGCTAAATTGTGCTTCCTGTTTTTTATAAAATGACTTAATCAAATCTGACTCTGATTGCATCAGAGAAGGCCAGGTACCCTACACTATAAGAGGTGGTTTGAAATTTTGACTTGTCTACTTAAAGATCACCAAAATTTGATCACAAGGTCAATTACATCCCCGGGTGGGATTGAACCACCAACCTTTCGGTTAACAGCCGAATGCGCTAACCGATTGCGCCACAGAGACAGCTTGCAAAAGCATGTACTGACAAAGGCTAAAAAGCATTCATCTAGAAAGTTTCCTAGAAAAAGGTTAAAAAGGCAATAATCTGGAGAGTTTTGCAAGATTTTTCTTTCATTGACCAACGAAGAAACACATTGGTACTTTCACATGATGAGTGAGTACTTCAGGATCTCTGACACTTACATGAGCAGCAGAGTGGCGCAGCGGAAGCGTGCTGGGCCCATAACCCAGAGGTCGGTGGATCGAAACCATCCTCTGCTATGTGCACTTATTTTTTTGTTAATTAAATTCTTCCAAAACTGGAATTGATATTTTGACTCTTTTATTTTAACTTAAAGTACAATAACTTTTAACATTTTAATTTGTTTTAATAGTATATTGACAGCATTGTTTTCTTTCAGAAATCCACTTAATTTTCTTTACCCTATTACTGAAATGGTAATTGACAAAAGCAAGCTACATTGTCACCAGAAGAGCAATGCAAAATGTACAATTGATATTTCAAAATCATCTTTCAATCTTGAATTTCAATGATGCATTGGGGCAACGATTTTGTGAGAAACATCTTCACCCTTAAAGAAAGATTTTCTTAACTTCTTACCTGTGTGCTGATTAGATATCACCTGGTTTTCACATTAAACAGATTCCCACTTGAGAAAGCAGCAAGGATGCAGTGAGGTTTATGTTTCCTGGTGTCAACCTGTATTATTTCAGTGGACATTGTAATGAGGATGCATCTTGCTGCCTTTCCAATGAAGCAAGTTTTAATCAGTAATAGGTGAAAAACCATTCCTACAAAGGTGTTAATCAGAGACTTGGCTTTGTGGACACTTTTCAGAGAGCAAATGTGTTAGCATAAAAATAAAGCCATAAAATGGAGAGCTGATTAATCACTCAATTTGATTTCTCTGCCTGCATAATTTTTTTTCTCTGCAACCCCATGCTAAATTGTGCTTCCTGTTTTTTATAAAATGACTTAATCAAATCTGACTCTGATTGCATCAGAGAAGGCCAGGTACCCTACACTATAAGAGGTGGTTTGAAATTTTGACTTGTCTACTTAAAGATCACCAAAATTTGATCACAAGGTCAATTACGTCCCCGGGTGGGATTGAACCACCAACCTTTTGGTTAACAGCCGAATGCGCTAACCGATTGCGCCACAGAGACAGCTTGCAAAAGCATGTACTGACAAAGGCTAAAAAGCATTCATCTAGAAAGTTTCCTAGAAAAAGGTTAAAAAGGCAATAATCTGGAGAGTTTTGCAAGATTTTTCTTCCATTGACCAACGAAGAAACACATTGGTACTTTCACATGATGAGTGAGTACTTCAGGATCTCTGACACTTACATGAGCAGCAGAGTGGCGCAGCGGAAGCGTGCTGGGCCCATAACCCAGAGGTCGGTGGATCGAAACCATCCTCTGCTATGTGCACTTATTTTTTTGTTAATTAAATTCTTCCAAAACTGGAATTGATATTTTGACTCTTTTATTTTTACTTAAAGTACAATAACTTTTAACATTTTAATTTGTTTTAATAGTATATTGACAGCATTGTTTTCTTTCAGAAATCCACTTAATTTTCTTTACCCTATTACTGAACTGGTAATTGACAAAAACAAGCTACATTGTCACCAGAAGAGCAATGCAAAATGTACAATTGATATTTCAAAATCATCTTTCCATCTTGAATTTCAATGATGCATTGGGGCAACGATTTTGTGAGAAACATCTTCACCCTTAAAGAAAGATTTTCTTAACTTCTTACCTGTGTGCTGATTAGATATCACCTGGTTTTCACATTAAACAGATTCCCACTTGAGAAAGCAGCAAGGATGCAGTGAGGTTTATGTTTCCTGGTGTCAACCTGTATTATTTCAGTGGACATTGTAATGAGAATGCATCTTGCTTCCTTTCCAATGAAGCAAGTTTTAATCAGTAATAGGTGAAAAACCATTCCTACAAAGGTGTTAATCAGAGACTTGGCTTTGTGGACACTTTTCAGAGAGCAAATGTGTTAGCATAAAAATAAAGCCATAAAATGGAGAGCTGATTAATCACTCAATTGGATTTCTCTGCCTGCATAATTTTTTTTCTCTGCAACCCCATGCTAAATTGTGCTTCCTGTTTTTTATAAAATGACTTAATCAAATCTGACTCTGATTGCATCAGAGAAGGCCAGGTACCCTACACTATAAGAGGTGGTTTGAAATTTTGACTTGTCTACTTAAAGATCACCAAAATTTGATCACAAGGTCAATTACGTCCCCGGGTGGGATTGAACCACCAACCTTTACGGTTAACAGCCGAATGCGCCTACCGATTGCGCCACAGAGACAGCTTGCAAAAGCATGTACTGACAAAGGCTAAAAAGCATTCATCTAGAAAGTTTCCTAGAAAAAGGTTAAAAAGGCAATAATCTGGAGAGTTTTGCAAGATTTTTCTTCCATTGACCAACGAAGAAACACATTGGTACTTTCACATGATGAGTGAGTACTTCAGGATCTCTGACACTTACATGAGCAGCAGAGTGGCGCAGCGGAAGCGTGCTGGGCCCATAACCCAGCGGTCGGTGGATCGAAACCATCCTCTGCTATGTGCACTTATTTTTTTGTTAATTAAATTCTTCCAAAACTGGAATTGATATTTTGACTCTTTTATTTTTACTTAAAGTACAATAACTTTTAACATTTTAATTTGTTTTAATAGTATATTGACAGCATTGTTTTCTTTCAGAAATCCACTTAATTTTCTTTACCCTATTACTGAAATGGTAATTGACAAAAGCAAGCTACATTGTCACCAGAAGAGCAATGCAAAATGTACAATTGATATTTCAAAATCATCTTTCCATCTTGAATTTCAATGATGCATTGGGGCAACGATTTTGTGAGAAACATCTTCACCCTTAAAGAAAGATTTTCTTAACTTCTTACCTGTGTGCTGATTAGATATCACCTGGTTTTCACATTAAACAGATTCCCACTTGAGAAAGCAGCAAGGATGCAGTGAGGTTTATGTTTCCTGGTGTCAACCTGTATTATTTCAGTGGACATTGTAATGAGGATGCATCTTGCTGCCTTTCCAATGAAGCAAGTTTTAATCAGTAATAGGTGAAAAACCATTCCTACAAAGGTGTTAATCAGAGACTTGGCTTTGTGGACACTTTTCAGAGAGCAAATGTGTTAGCATAAAAATAAAGCCATAAAATGGAGAGCTGATTAATCACTCAATTGGATTTCTCTGCCTGCATAATTTTTTTTCTCTGCAACCCCATGCTAAATTGTGCTTCCTGTTTTTTATAAAATGACTTAATCAAATCTGACTCTGATTGCATCAGAGAAGGCCAGGTACCCTACACTATAAGAGGTGGTTTGAAATTTTGACTTGTCTACTTAAAGATCACCAAAATTTGATCACAAGGTCAATTACGTCCCCGGGTGGGATTGAACCACCAACCTTTTGGTTAACAGCCGAATGCGCTAACCGATTGCGCCACAGAGACAGCTTGCAAAATCATGTACTGACAAAGGCTAAAAAGCATTCATCTAGAAAGTTTCCTAGAAAAAGGTTAAAAAGGCAATAATCTGGAGAGTTTTGCAAGATTTTTCTTCCATTGACCAACGAAGAAACACATTGGTACTTTCACATGATGAGTGAGTACTTCAGGATCTCTGACACTTACATGAGCAGCAGAGTGGCGCAGCGGAAGCGTGCTGGGCCCATAACCCAGAGGTCGGTGGATCGAAACCATCCTCTGCTATGTGCACTTATTTTTTTGTTAATTAAATTCTTCCAAAACTGGAATTGATATTTTGACTCTTTTATTTTTACTTAAAGTACAATAACTTTTAACATTTTAATTTGTTTTAATAGTATATTGACAGCATTGTTTTCTTTCAGAAATCCACTTAATTTTCTTTACCCTATTACTGAAATGGTAATTGACAAAAACAAGCTACATTGTCACCAGAAGAGCAATGCAAAATGTACAATTGATATTTCAAAATCATCTTTCCATCTTGAATTTCAATGATGCATTGGGGCAACGATTTTGTGAGAAACATCTTCACCCTTAAAGAAAGATTTTCTTAACTTCTTACCTGTGTGCTGATTAGATATCACCTGGTTTTCACATTAAACAGATTCCCACTTGAGAAAGCAGCAAGGATGCAGTGAGGTTTATGTTTCCTGGTGTCAACCTGTATTATTTCAGTGGACATTGTAATGAGGATGCATCTTGCTTCCTTTCCAATGAAGCAAGTTTTAATCAGTAATAGGTGAAAAACCATTCCTACAAAGGTGTTAATCAGAGACTTGGCTTTGTGGACACTTTTCAGAGAGCAAATGTGTTAGCATAAAAATAAAGCCATAAAATGGAGAGCTGATTAATCACTCAATTGGATTTCTCTGCCTGCATAATTTTTTTTCTCTGCAACCCCATGCTAAATTGTGCTTCCTGTTTTTTATAAAATGACTTAATCAAATCTGACTCTGATTGCATCAGAGAAGGCCAGGTACCCTACACTATAAGAGGTGGTTTGAAATTTTGACTTGTCTACTTAAAGATCACCAAAATTTGATCACAAGGTCAATTACGTCCCCGGGTGGGATTGAACCACCAACCTTTACGGTTAACAGCCGAATGCGCCTACCGATTGCGCCACAGAGACAGCTTGCAAAAGTATGTACTGACAAAGGCTAAAAAGCATTCATCTAGAAAGTTTCCTAGAAAAAGGTTAAAAAGGCAATAATCTGGAGAGTTTTGCAAGATTTTTCTTCCATTGACCAACGAAGAAACACATTGGTACTTTCACATGATGAGTGAGTACTTCAGGATCTCTGACACTTACATGAGCAGCAGAGTGGCGCAGCGGAAGCGTGCTGGGCCCATAACCCAGCGGTCGGTGGATCGAAACCATCCTCTGCTATGTGCACTTATTTTTTTGTTAATTAAATTCTTCCAAAACTGGAATTGATATTTTGACTCTTTTATTTTTACTTAAAGTACAATAACTTTTAACATTTTAATTTGTTTTAATAGTATATTGACAGCATTGTTTTCTTTCAGAAATCCACTTAATTTTCTTTACCCTATTACTGAAATGGTAATTGACAAAAGCAAGCTACATTGTCACCAGAAGAGCAATGCAAAATGTACAATTGATATTTCAAAATCATCTTTCCATCTTGAATTTCAATGATGCATTGGGGCAACGATTTTGTGAGAAACATCTTCACCCTTAAAGAAAGATTTTCTTAACTTCTTACCTGTGTGCTGATTAGATATCACCTGGTTTTCACATTAAACAGATTCCCACTTGAGAAAGCAGCAAGGATGCAGTGAGGTTTATGTTTCCTGGTGTCAACCTGTATTATTTCAGTGGACATTGTAATGAGGATGCATCTTGCTGCCTTTCCAATGAAGCAAGTTTTAATCAGTAATAGGTGAAAAACCATTCCTACAAAGGTGTTAATCAGAGACTTGGCTTTGTGGACACTTTTCAGAGAGCAAATGTGTTAGCATAAAAATAAAGCCATAAAATGGAGAGCTGATTAATCACTCAATTGGATTTCTCTGCCTGCATAATTTTTTTTCTCTGCAACCCCATGCTAAATTGTGCTTCCTGTTTTTTATAAAATGACTTAATCAAATCTGACTCTGATTGCATCAGAGAAGGCCAGGTACCCTACACTATAAGAGGTGGTTTGAAATTTTGACTTGTCTACTTAAAGATCACCAAAATTTGATCACAAGGTCAATTACGTCCCCGGGTGGGATTGAACCACCAACCTTTCGGTTAACAGCCGAATGCGCTAACCGATTGCGCCACAGAGACAGCTTGCAAAAGCATGTACTGACAAAGGCTAAAAAGCATTCATCTAGAAAGTTTCCTAGAAAAAGGTTAAAAAGGCAATAATCTGGAGAGTTTTGCAAGATTTTTCTTCCATTGACCAACGAAGAAACACATTGGTACTTTCACATGATGAGTGAGTACTTCAGGATCTCTGACACTTACATGAGCAGCAGAGTGGCGCAGCGGAAGCGTGCTGGGCCCATAACCCAGAGGTCGGTGGATCGAAACCATCCTCTGCTAGGTGCACTTATTTTTTTGTTAATTAAATTCTTCCAAAACTGGAATTGATATTTTGACTCTTTTATTTTTACTTAAAGTACAATAACTTTTAACATTTTAATTTGTTTTAATAGTATATTGACAGCATTGTTTTCTTTCAGAAATCCACTTAATTTTCTTTACCCTATTACTGAAATGGTAATTGACAAAAGCAAGCTACATTGTCACCAGAAGAGCAATGCAAAATGTACAATTGATATTTCAAAATCATCTTTCCATCTTGAATTTCAATGATGCATTGGGGCAACGATTTTGTGAGAAACATCTTCACCCTTAAAGAAAGATTTTCTTAACTTCTTACCTGTGTGCTGATTAGATATCACCTGGTTTTCACATTAAACAGATTCCCACTTGAGAAAGCAGCAAGGATGCAGTGAGGTTTATGTTTCCTGGTGTCAACCTGTATTATTTCAGTGGACATTGTAATGAGGATGCATCTTGCTTCCTTTCCAATGAAGCAAGTTTTAATCAGTAATAGGTGAAAAACCATTCCTACAAAGGTGTTAATCAGAGACTTGGCTTTGTGGACACTTTTCAGAGAGCAAATGTGTTAGCATAAAAATAAAGCCATAAAATGGAGAGCTGATTAATCACTCAATTGGATTTCTCTGCCTGCATAATTTTTTTTCTCTGCAACCCCATGCTAAATTGTGCTTCCTGTTTTTTATAAAATGACTTAATCAAATCTGACTCTGATTGCATCAGAGAAGGCCAGGTACCCTACACTATAAGAGGTGGTTTGAAATTTTGACTTGTCTACTTAAAGATCACCAAAATTTGATCACAAGGTCAATTACGTCCCCGGGTGGGATTGAACCACCAACCTTTACGGTTAACAGCCGAATGCGCCTACCGATTGCGCCACAGAGACAGCTTGCAAAAGTATGTACTGACAAAGGCTAAAAAGCATTCATCTAGAAAGTTTCCTAGAAAAAGGTTAAAAAGGCAATAATCTGGAGAGTTTTGCAAGATTTTTCTTCCATTGACCAACGAAGAAACACATTGGTACTTTCACATGATGAGTGAGTACTTCAGGATCTCTGACACTTACATGAGCAGCAGAGTGGCGCAGCGGAAGCGTGCTGGGCCCATAACCCAGCGGTCGGTGGATCGAAACCATCCTCTGCTATGTGCACTTATTTTTTTGTTAATTAAATTCTTCCAAAACTGGAATTGATATTTTGACTCTTTTATTTTTACTTAAAGTACAATAACTTTTAACATTTTAATTTGTTTTAATAGTATATTGACAGCATTGTTTTCTTTCAGAAATCCACTTAATTTTCTTTACCCTATTACTGAAATGGTAATTGACAAAAGCAAGCTACATTGTCACCAGAAGAGCAATGCAAAATGTACAATTGATATTTCAAAATCATCTTTCCATCTTGAATTTCAATGATGCATTGGGGCAACGATTTTGTGAGAAACATCTTCACCCTTAAAGAAAGATTTTCTTAACTTCTTACCTGTGTGCTGATTAGATATCACCTGGTTTTCACATTAAACAGATTCCCACTTGAGAAAGCAGCAAGGATGCAGTGAGGTTTATGTTTCCTGGTGTCAACCTGTATTATTTCAGTGGACATTGTAATGAGGATGCATCTTGCTGCCTTTCCAATGAAGCAAGTTTTAATCAGTAATAGGTGAAAAACCATTCCTACAAAGGTGTTAATCAGAGACTTGGCTTTGTGGACACTTTTCAGAGAGCAAATGTGTTAGCATAAAAATAAAGCCATAAAATGGAGAGCTGATTAATCACTCAATTGGATTTCTCTGCCTGCATAATTTTTTTTCTCTGCAACCCCATGCTAAATTGTGCTTCCTGTTTTTTATAAAATGACTTAATCAAATCTGACTCTGATTGCATCAGAGAAGGCCAGGTACCCTACACTATAAGAGGTGGTTTGAAATTTTGACTTGTCTACTTAAAGATCACCAAAATTTGATCACAAGGTCAATTACGTCCCCGGGTGGGATTGAACCACCAACCTTTCGGTTAACAGCCGAATGCGCTAACCAATTGCGCCACAGAGACAGCTTGCAAAAGCATGTACTGACAAAGGCTAAAAAGCATTCATCTAGAAAGTTTCCTAGAAAAAGGTTAAAAAGGCAATAATCTGGAGAGTTTTGCAAGATTTTTCTTCCATTGACCAACGAAGAAACACATTGGTACTTTCACATGATGAGTGAGTACTTCAGGATCTCTGACACTTACATGAGCAGCAGAGTCGCGCAGCGGAAGCGTGCTGGGCCCATAACCCAGAGGTCGGTGGATCGAAACCATCCTCTGCTAGGTGCACTTATTTTTTTGTTAATTAAATTCTTCCAAAACTGGAATTGATATTTTGACTCTTTTATTTTTACTTAAAGTACAATAACTTTTAACATTTTAATTTGTTTTAATAGTATATTGACAGCATTGTTTTCTTTCAGAAATCCACTTAATTTTCTTTACCCTATTACTGAAATGGTAATTGACAAAAGCAAGCTACATTGTCAGCAGAAGAGCAATGCAAAATGTACAATTGATATTTCAAAATCATCCTTCCATCTTGAATTTCAATGATGCATTGGGGCAACGATTTTGTGAGAAACATCTTCACCCTTAAAGAAAGATTTTCTTAACTTCTTACCTGTGTGCTGATTAGATATCACCTGGTTTTCACATTAAACAGATTCCCACTTGAGAAAGCAGCAAGGATGCAGTGAGGTTTATGTTTCCTGGTGTCAAACTGTATTATTTCAGTGGACATTGTAATGAGGATGCATCTTGCTGCCTTTCCAATGAAGCAAGTTTTAATCAGTAATAGGTGAAAAACCATTCCTACAAAGGTGTTAATCAGAGACTTGGCTTTGTGGACACTTTTCAGAGAGCAAATGTGTTAGCATAAAAATAAAGCCATAAAATGGAGAGCTGATTAATCACTCAATTGGATTTCTCTGCCTGCATAATTTTTTTTCTCTGCAACCCCATGCTAAATTGTGCTTCCTGTTTTTTATAAAATGACTTAATCAAATCTGACTCTGATTGCATCAGAGAAGGCCAGGTACCCTACACTATAAGAGGTGGTTTGAAATTTTGACTTGTCTACTTAAAGATCACCAAAATTTGATCACAAGGTCAATTACGTCCCCGGGTGGGATTGAACCACCAACCTTTCGGTTAACAGCCGAATGCGCTAACCGATTGCGCCACAGAGACAGCTTGCAAAAGCATGTACTGACAAAGGCTAAAAAGCATTCATCTAGAAAGTTTCCTAGAAAAAGGTTAAAAAGGCAATAATCTGGAGAGTTTTGCAAGATTTTTCTTCCATTGACCAACGAAGAAACACATTGGTACTTTCACATGATGAGTGAGTACTTCAGGATCTCTGACACTTACATGAGCAGCAGAGTGGCGCAGCGGAAGCGTGCTGGGCCCATAACCCAGAGGTCGGTGGATCGAAACCATCCTCTGCTAGGTGCACTTATTTTTTTGTTAATTAAATTCTTCCAAAACTGGAATTGATATTTTGACTCTTTTATTTTTACTTAAAGTACAATAACTTTTAACATTTTAATTTGTTTTAATAGTATATTGACAGCATTGTTTTCTTTCAGAAATCCACTTAATTTTCTTTACCCTATTACTGAAATGGTAATTGACAAAAGCAAGCTACATTGTCACCAGAAGAGCAATGCAAAATGTACAATTGATATTTCAAAATCATCTTTCCATCTTGAATTTCAATGATGCATTGGGGCAACGATTTTGTGAGAAACATCTTCACCCTTAAAGAAAGATTTTCTTAACTTCTTACCTGTGTGCTGATTAGATATCACCTGGTTTTCACATTAAACAGATTCCCACTTGAGAAAGCAGCAAGGATGCAGTGAGGTTTATGTTTCCTGGTGTCAACCTGTATTATTTCAGTGGACATTGTAATGAGGATGCATCTTGCTTCCTTTCCAATGAAGCAAGTTTTAATCAGTAATAGGTGAAAAACCATTCCTACAAAGGTGTTAATCAGAGACTTGGCTTTGTGGACACTTTTCAGAGAGCAAATGTGTTAGCATAAAAATAAAGCCATAAAATGGAGAGCTGATTAATCACTCAATTGGATTTCTCTGCCTGCATAATTTTTTTTCTCTGCAACCCCATGCTAAATTGTGCTTCCTGTTTTTTATAAAATGACTTAATCAAATCTGACTCTGATTGCATCAGAGAAGGCCAGGTACCCTACACTATAAGAGGTGGTTTGAAATTTTGACTTGTCTACTTAAAGATCACCAAAATTTGATCACAAGGTCAATTACGTCCCCGGGTGGGATTGAACCACCAACCTTTACGGTTAACAGCCGAATGCGCCTACCGATTGCGCCACAGAGACAGCTTGCAAAAGTATGTACTGACAAAGGCTAAAAAGCATTCATCTAGAAAGTTTCCTAGAAAAAGGTTAAAAAGGCAATAATCTGGAGAGTTTTGCAAGATTTTTCTTCCATTGACCAACGAAGAAACACATTGGTACTTTCACATGATGAGTGAGTACTTCAGGATCTCTGACACTTACATGAGCAGCAGAGTGGCGCAGCGGAAGCGTGCTGGGCCCATAACCCAGCGGTCGGTGGATCGAAACCGTCCTCTGCTATGTGCACTTATTTTTTTGTTAATTAAATTCTTCCAAAACTGGAATTGATATTTTGACTCTTTTATTTTTACTTAAAGTACAATAACTTTTAACATTTTAATTTGTTTTAATAGTATATTGACAGCATTGTTTTCTTTCAGAAATCCACTTAATTTTCTTTACCCTATTACTGAAATGGTAATTGACAAAAGCAAGCTACATTGTCACCAGAAGAGCAATGCAAAATGTACAATTGATATTTCAAAATCATCTTTCCATCTTGAATTTCAATGATGCATTGGGGCAACGATTTTGTGAGAAACATCTTCACCCTTAAAGAAAGATTTTCTTAACTTCTTACCTGTGTGCTGATTAGATATCACCTGGTTTTCACATTAAACAGATTCCCACTTGAGAAAGCAGCAAGGATGCAGTGAGGTTTATGTTTCCTGGTGTCAACCTGTATTATTTCAGTGGACATTGTAATGAGGATGCATCTTGCTGCCTTTCCAATGAAGCAAGTTTTAATCAGTAATAGGTGAAAAACCATTCCTACAAAGGTGTTAATCAGAGACTTGGCTTTGTGGACACTTTTCAGAGAGCAAATGTGTTAGCATAAAAATAAAGCCATAAAATGGAGAGCTGATTAATCACTCAATTGGATTTCTCTGCCTGCATAATTTTTTTTCTCTGCAACCCCATGCTAAATTGTGCTTCCTGTTTTTTATAAAATGACTTAATCAAATCTGACTCTGATTGCATCAGAGAAGGCCAGGTACCCTACACTATAAGAGGTGGTTTGAAATTTTGACTTGTCTACTTAAAGATCACCAAAATTTGATCACAAGGTCAATTACGTCCCCGGGTGGGATTGAACCACCAACCTTTCGGTTAACAGCCGAATGCGCTAACCGATTGCGCCACAGAGACAGCTTGCAAAAGCATGTACTGACAAAGGCTAAAAAGCATTCATCTAGAAAGTTTCCTAGAAAAAGGTTAAAAAGGCAATAATCTGGAGAGTTTTGCAAGATTTTTCTTCCATTGACCAACGAAGAAACACATTGGTACTTTCACATGATGAGTGAGTACTTCAGGATCTCTGACACTTACATGAGCAGCAGAGTCGCGCAGCGGAAGCGTGCTGGGCCCATAACCCAGAGGTCGGTGGATCGAAACCATCCTCTGCTAGGTGCACTTATTTTTTTGTTAATTAAATTCTTCCAAAACTGGAATTGATATTTTGACTCTTTTATTTTTACTTAAAGTACAATAACTTTTAACATTTTAATTTGTTTTAATAGTATATTGACAGCATTGTTTTCTTTCAGAAATCCACTTAATTTTCTTTACCCTATTACTGAAATGGTAATTGACAAAAGCAAGCTACATTGTCAGCAGAAGAGCAATGCAAAATGTACAATTGATATTTCAAAATCATCCTTCCATCTTGAATTTCAATGATGCATTGGGGCAACGATTTTGTGAGAAACATCTTCACCCTTAAAGAAAGATTTTCTTAACTTCTTACCTGTGTGCTGATTAGATATCACCTGGTTTTCACATTAAACAGATTCCCACTTGAGAAAGCAGCAAGGATGCAGTGAGGTTTATGTTTCCTGGTGTCAAACTGTATTATTTCAGTGGACATTGTAATGAGGATGCATCTTGCTGCCTTTCCAATGAAGCAAGTTTTAATCAGTAATAGGTGAAAAACCATTCCTACAAAGGTGTTAATCAGAGACTTGGCTTTGTGGACACTTTTCAGAGAGCAAATGTGTTAGCATAAAAATAAAGCCATAAAATGGAGAGCTGATTAATCACTCAATTGGATTTCTCTGCCTGCATAATTTTTTTTCTCTGCAACCCCATGCTAAATTGTGCTTCCTGTTTTTTATAAAATGACTTAATCAAATCTGACTCTGATTGCATCAGAGAAGGCCAGGTACCCTACACTATAAGAGGTGGTTTGAAATTTTGACTTGTCTACTTAAAGATCACCAAAATTTGATCACAAGGTCAATTACGTCCCCGGGTGGGATTGAACCACCAACCTTTCGGTTAACAGCCGAATGCGCTAACCGATTGCGCCACAGAGACAGCTTGCAAAAGCATGTACTGACAAAGGCTAAAAAGCATTCATCTAGAAAGTTTCCTAGAAAAAGGTTAAAAAGGCAATAATCTGGAGAGTTTTGCAAGATTTTTCTTCCATTGACCAACGAAGAAACACATTGGTACTTTCACATGATGAGTGAGTACTTCAGGATCTCTGACACTTACATGAGCAGCAGAGTGGCGCAGCGGAAGCGTGCTGGGCCCATAACCCAGAGGTCGGTGGATCGAAACCATCCTCTGCTATGTGCACTTATTTTTTTGTTAATTAAATTCTTCCAAAACTGGAATTGATATTTTGACTCTTTTATTTTTACTTAAAGTACAATAACTTTTAACATTTTAATTTGTTTTAATAGTATATTGACAGCATTGTTTTCTTTCAGAAATCCACTTAATTTTCTTTACCCTATTACTGAAATGGTAATTGACAAAAACAAGCTACATTGTCACCAGAAGAGCAATGCAAAATGTACAATTGATATTTCAAAATCATCTTTCCATCTTGAATTTCAATGATGCATTGGGGCAACGATTTTGTGAGAAACATCTTCACCCTTAAAGAAAGATTTTCTTAACTTCTTACCTGTGTGCTGATTAGATATCACCTGGTTTTCACATTAAACAGATTCCCACTTGAGAAAGCAGCAAGGATGCAGTGAGGTTTATGTTTCCTGGTGTCAACCTGTATTATTTCAGTGGACATTGTAATGAGGATGCATCTTGCTGCCTTTCCAATGAAGCAAGTTTTAATCAGTAATAGGTGAAAAACCATTCCTACAAAGGTGTTAATCAGAGACTTGGCTTTGTGGACACTTTTCAGAGAGCAAATGTGTTAGCATAAAAATAAAGCCATAAAATGGAGAGCTGATTAATCACTCAATTGGATTTCTCTGCCTGCATAATTTTTTTTCTCTGCAACCCCATGCTAAATTGTGCTTCCTGTTTTTTATAAAATGACTTAATCAAATCTGACTGCATCAGAGAAGGCCAGGTACCCTACACTATAAGAGGTGGTTTGAAATTTTGACTTGTCTACTTAAAGATCACCAAAATTTGATCACAAGGTCAATTACGTCCCCGGGTGGGATTGAACCACCAACCTTTCGGTTAACAGCCGAATGCGCCTACCGATTGCGCCACAGAGACAGCTTGCAAAAGCATGTACTGACAAAGGCTAAAAAGCATTCATCTAGAAAGTTTCCTAGAAAAAGGTTAAAAAGGCAATAATCTGGAGAGTTTTGCAAGATTTTTCTTCCATTGACCAACGAAGAAACACATTGGTACTTTCACATGATGAGTGAGTACTTCAGGATCTCTGACACTTACATGAGCAGCAGAGTGGCGCAGCGGAAGCGTGCTGGGCCCATAACCCAGAGGTCGGTGGATCGAAACCATCCTCTGCTATGTGCACTTATTTTTTTGTTAATTATATTCTTCCAAAACGGGAATTGATATTTTGACTCTTTTATTTTTACTTAAAGTACAATAACTTTTAACATTTTAATTTGTTTTAATAGTATATTGACAGCATTGTTTTCTTTCAGAAATCCACTTAATTTTCTTTACCCTATTACTGAAATGGTAATTGACAAAAACAAGCTACATTGTCACCAGAAGAGCAATGCAAAATGTACAATTAATATTTCAAAATCATCTTTCCATCTTGAATTTCAATGATGCATTGGGGCAACGATTTTGTGAGAAACATCTTCACCCTTAAAGAAAGATTTTCTTAACTTCTTACCTGTGTGCTGATTAGATATCACCTGGTTTTCACATTAAACAGATTCCCACTTGAGAAAGCAGCAAGGATGCAGTGAGGTTTATGTTTCCTGGTGTCAACCTGTATTATTTCAGTGGACATTGTAATGAGGATGCATCTTGCTGCCTTTCCAATGAAGCAAGTTTTAATCAGTAATAGGTGAAAAACCATTCCTACAAAGGTGTTAATCAGAGACTTGGCTTTGTGGACACTTTTCAGAGAGCAAATGTGTTAGCATAAAAATAAAGCCATAAAATGGAGAGCTGATTAATCACTTAATTGGATTTCTCTGCCTGCATAATTTTTTTTCTCTGCAACCCCATGCTAAATTGTGCTTCCTGTTTTTTATAAAATGACTTAATCAAATCTGACTCTGATTGCATCAGAGAAGGCCAGGTACCCTACACTATAAGAGGTGGTTTGAAATTTTGACTTGTCTACTTAAAGATCACTAAAATTTGATCACAAGGTCAATTACGTCCCCGGGTGGGATTGAACCACCAACCTTTCGGTTAACAGCCGAATGCGCTAACCGATTGCGCCACAGAGACAGCTTGCAAAAGCATGTACTGACAAAGGCTAAAAAGCATTCATCTAGAAAGTTTCCTAGAAAAAGGTTAAAAAGGCAATAATCTGGAGAGTTTTGCAAGATTTTTCTTCCATTGACCAACGAAGAAACACATTGGTACTTTCACATGATGAGTGAGTACTTCAGGATCTCTGACACTTACATGAGCAGCAGAGTAGCGCAGCGGAAGCGTGCTGGGCCCATAACCCAGAGGTCGGTGGATCGAAACCATCCTCTGCTATGTGCACTTATTTTTTTGTTAATTAAATTCTTCCAAAACTGGAATTGATATTTTGACTCTTTTATTTTTACTTAAAGTACAATAACTTTTAACATTTTAATTTGTTTTAATAGTATATTGACAGCATTGTTTTCTTTCAGAAATCCACTTAATTTTCTTTACCCTATTACTGAAATGGTAATTGACAAAAACAAGCTACATTGTCACCAGAAGAGCAATGCAAAATGTACAATTGATATTTCAAAATCATCTTTCCATCTTGAATTTCAATGATGCATTGGGGCAACGATTTTGTGAGAAACATCTTCACCCTTAAAGAAAGATTTTCTTAACTTCTTACCTGTGTGCTGATTAGATATCACCTGGTTTTCACATTAAACAGATTCCCACTTGAGAAAGCAGCAAGGATGCAGTGAGGTTTATGTTTCCTGGTGTCAACCTGTATTATTTCAGTGGACATTGTAATGAGGATGCATCTTGCTGCCTTTCCAATGAAGCAAGTTTTAATCAGTAATAGGTGAAAAACCATTCCTACAAAGGTGTTAATCAGAGACTTGGCTTTGTGGACACTTTTCAGAGAGCAAATGTGTTAGCATAAAAATAAAGCCATAAAATGGAGAGCTGATTAATCACTCAATTGGATTTCTCTGCCTGCATAATTTTTTTTCTCTGCAACCCCATGCTAAATTGTGCTTCCTGTTTTTTATAAAATGACTTAATCAAATCTGACTCTGATTGCATCAGAGAAGGCCAGGTACCCTACACTATAAGAGGTGGTTTGAAATTTTGACTTGTCTACTTAAAGATCACCAAAATTTGATCACAAGGTCAATTACGTCCCCGGGTGGGATTGAACCACCAACCTTTCGTTTAACAGCCGAATGCGCTAACCGATTGCGCCACAGAGACAGCTTGCAAAAGCATGTACTGACAAAGGCTAAAAAGCATTCATCTAGAAAGTTTCCTAGAAAAAGGTTAAAAAGGCAATAATCTGGAGAGTTTTGCAAGATTTTTCTTCCATTGACCAACGAAGAAACACATTGGTACTTTCACATGATGAGTGAGTACTTCAGGATCTCTGACACTTACATGAGCAGCAGAGTGGCGCAGCGGAAGCGTGCTGGGCCCATAACCCAGAGGTCGGTTGATCGAAACCATCCTCTGCTATGTGCACTTATTTTTTTGTTAATTAAATTCTTCCAAAACGGGAATTGATATTTTGACTCTTTTATTTTTACTTAAAGTACAATAACTTTTAACATTTTAATTTGTTTTAATAGTATATTGACAGCATTGTTTTCTTTCAGAAATCCACTTAATTTTCTTTACCCTATTACTGAAATGGTAATTGACAAAAACAAGCTACATTGTCACCAGAAGAGCAATGCAAAATGTACAATTGATTTTTCAAAATCATCTTTCCATCTTGAATTTCAATGATGCATTGGGGCAACGATTTTGTGAGAAACATCTTCACCCTTAAAGAAAGATTTTCTTAACTTCTTACCTGTGTGCTGATTAGATATCACCTGGTTTTCACATTAAACAGATTCCCACTTGAGAAAGCAGCAAGGATGCAGTGAGGTTTATGTTTCCTGGTGTCAACCTGTATTATTTCAGTGGACATTGTAATGAGGATGCATTGCCTTTCCAATGAAGCAAGTTTTAATCAGTAATAGGTGAAAAACCATTCCTACAAAGGTGTTAATCAGAGACTTGGCTTTGTGGACACTTTTCAGAGAGCAAATGTGTTAGCATAAAAATAAAGCCATAAAATGGAGAGCTGATTAATCACTCAATTGGATTTCTCTGCCTGCATAATTTTTTTTCTCTGCAACCCCATGCTAAATTGTGCTTCCTGTTTTTTATAAAATGACTTAATCAAATCTGACTCTGATTGCATCAGAGAAGGCCAGGTACCCTACACTATAAGAGGTGGTTTGAAATTTTTACTTGTCTACTTAAAGATCACCAAAATTTGATCACAAGGTCAATTACGTCCCCGGGTGGGATTGAACCACCAACCTTTCGGTTAACAGCCGAATGCGCTAACCGATTGCGCCACAGAGACAGCTTGCAAAAGCATGTACTGACAAAGGCTAAAAAGCATTCATCTAGAAAGTTTCCTAGAAAAAGGTTAAAAAGGCAATAATCTGGAGAGTTTTGCAAGATTTTTCTTCCATTGACCAACGAAGAAACACATTGGTACTTTCACATGATGAGTGAGTACTTCAGGATCTCTGATACTTACATGAGCAGCAGAGTAGCGCAGCGGAAGCGTGCTGGGCCCATGACCCAGAGGTCGGTGGATCGAAACCATCCTCTGCTATGTGCACTTATGTTTTTGTTAATTAAATTCTTCCAAAACGGGAATTGATATTTTGACTCTTTTATTTTTACTTAAAGTACAATAACTTTTAACATTTTAATTTGTTTTAATAGTATATTGACAGCATTGTTTTCTTTCAGAAATCCACTTAATTTTCTTTACCCTATTACTGAAATGGTAATTGACAAAAACAAGCTACATTGTCACCAGAAGAGCAATGCAAAATGTACAATTAATATTTCAAAATCATCTTTCCATCTTGAATTTCAATGATGCATTGGGGCAACGATTTTGTGAGAAACATCTTCACCCTTAAAGAAAGATTTTCTTAACTTCTTACCTGTGTGCTGATTAGATATCACCTGGTTTTCACATTAAACAGATTCCCACTTGAGAAAGCAGCAAGGATGCAGTGAGGTTTATGTTTCCTGGTGTCAACCTGTATTATTTCAGTGGACATTGTAATGAGGATGCATCTTGCTGCCTTTCCAATGAAGCAAGTTTTAATCAGTAATAGGTGAAAAACCATTCCTACAAAGGTGTTAATCAGAGACTTGGCTTTGTGGACACTTTTCATAGAGCAAATGTGTTAGCATAAAAATAAAGCCATAAAATGGAGAGCTGATTAATCACTCAATTGGATTTCTCTGCCTGCATAATTTTTTTTCTCTGCAACCCCATGCTAAATTGTGCTTCCTGTTTTTTATAAAATGACTTAATCAAATCTGACTCTGATTGCATCAGAGAAGCCCAGGTACCCTACACTATAAGAGGTTGTTTGAAATTTTGACTTGTCTACTTAAAGATCACCAAAATTTGATCACAATGTCAATTACATCCCCGGGTGGGATTGAACCACCAACCTTTCGGTTAACAGCCGAATGCGCTAACTGATTGCGCCACAGAGACAGCTTGCAAAAGCATGTACTGACAATGGCAAAAAAGCATTCATCTAGAAAGTTTCCTAGAAAAAGGTTAAAAAGGCAATAATCTGGAGAGTTTTGCAAGATTTTTCTTCCATTGACCAACGAAGAAACACATTGGTACTTTCACATGATGAGTGAGTACTTCAGGATCTCTGACACTTACATGAGCAGCAGAGTAGCGCAGCGGAAGCGTGCTGGGCCCATAACTCAGAGGTCGGTGGATCGAAACCATCCTCTGCTATGTGCACTTATTTTTTTGTTAATTAAATTCTTCCAAAACTGGAATTGATATTTTGACTCTTTTATTTTTACTTAAAGTACAATAACTTTTAACATTTTAATTTGTTTTAATAGTATATTGACAGCATTGTTTTCTTTCAGAAATCCACTTAATTTTCTTTACCCTATTACTGAAATGGTAATTGACAAAAACAAGCTACATTGTCACCAGAAGAGCAATGCAAAATGTACAATTGATATTTCAAAATCATCTTTCCATCTTGAATTTCAATGATGCATTGGGGCAACGATTTTGTGAGAAACATCTTCACCCTTAAAGAAAGATTTTCTTAACTTCTTACCTGTGTGCTGATTAGATATCACCTGGTTTTCACATTAAACAGATTCCCACTTGAGAAAGCAGCAAGGATGCAGTGAGGTTTATGTTTCCTGGTGTCAACCTGTATTATTTCAGTGGACATTGTAATGAGGATGCATCTTGCTGCCTTTCCAATGAAGCAAGTTTTAATCAGTAATAGGTGAAAAACCATTCCTACAAAGGTGTTAATCAGAGACTTGGCTTTGTGGACACTTTTCAGAGAGCAAATGTGTTAGCATAAAAATAAAGCCATAAAATGGAGAGCTGATAAATCACTAAATTGGATTTCTCTGCCTGCATAATTTTTTTTCTCTGCAACCCCATGCTAAATTGTGCTTCCTGTTTTTTATAAAATGACTTAATCAAATCTGACTCTGATTGCATCAGAGAAGGCCAGGTACCCTACACTATAAGAGGTGGTTTGAAATTTTGACTTGTCTACTTAAAGATCACCAAAATTTGATCACAAGGTCAATTACGTCCCCGGGTGGGATTGAACCACCAACCTTTCGGTAAACAGCCGAATGCGCTAACCGATTGCGCCACAGAGACAGCTTGCAAAAGCATGTACTGACAAAGGCTAAAAAGCATTCATCTAGAAAGTTTCCTAGAAAAAGGTTAAAAAGGCAATAATCTGGAGAGTTCTGCAAGATTTTTCTTCCATTGACCAACGAAGAAACACATTGGTACTTTCACATGATGAGTGAGTACTTCAGGATCTCTGACACTTACATGAGCAGCAGAGTGGTGCAGCGGAAGCGTGCTGGGCCCATAACCCAGAGGTCGGTGGATCGAAACCATCCTCTGCTATGTGCACTTATTTTTTTGTTAATTAAATTCTTCCAAAACTGGAATTGATATTTTGACTCTTTTATTTTTACTTAAAGTACAATAACTTTTAACATTTTAATTTGTTTTAATAGTATATTGACAGCATTGTTTTCTTTCAGAAATCCACTTAATTTTCTTTACCCTATTACTGAAATGGTAATTGACAAAAACAAGCTACATTGTCACCAGAACGAGCAATGCAAAATGTACAATTGATATTTCAAAATCATCTTTCCATCTTGAATTTCAATGATGCATTGGGGTAACGATTTTGTGAGAAACATCTTCACCCTTAAAGAAAGATTTTCTTAACTTCTTACCTGTGTGCTGATTAGATATCACCTGGTTTTCACATTAAACAGATTCCCACTTGAGAAAGCAGCAAGGATGCAGTGAGGTTTATGTTTCCTGGTGTCAACCTGTATTATTTCAGTGGACATTGTAATGAGGATGCATCTTGCTGCCTTTCCAATGAAGCAAGTTTTAATCAGTAATAGGTGAAAAACCATTCCTACAAAGGTGTTAATCAGAGACTTGGCTTTGTGGACACTTTTCAGAGAGCAAATGTGTTAGCATAAAAATAAAGCCATAAAATGGAGAGCTGATTAATCACTCAATTGGATTTCTCTGCCTGCATATTTTTTTTTCTCTGCAACCCCATGCTAAATTGTGCTTCCTGTTTTTTATAAAATGACTTAATCAAATCTGACTCTGATTGCATCAGAGAAGGCCAGGTACCCTACACTATAAGAGGTGGTTTGAAATTTTGACTTGTCTACTTAAAGATCACCAAAATTTGATCACAATGTCAATTACGTCCCCGGGTGGGATTGAACCACCAACCTTTCGGTTAACAGCCGAATGCGCTAACCGATTGCGCCACAGAGACAGCTTGCAAAAGCATGTACTGACAAAGGCTAAAAAGCATTCATCTAGAAAGTTTCCTAGAAAAAGGTTAAAAAGGCAATAATCTGGAGAGTTTTGCAAGATTTTTCTTCCATTGACCAACGAAGAAACACATTGGTACTTTCACATGATGAGTGAGTACTTCAGGATCTCTGACACTTACATGAGCAGCAGAGTGGCGCAGCGGAAGCGTGCTGGGCCCATAACCTAGAGGTCGGTGGATCGAAACCATCCTCTGCTATGTGCACTTATTTTTTTGTTAATTAAATTCTTCCAAAACTGGAATTGATATTTTGACTCTTTTATTTTTACTTAAAGTACAATAACTTTTAACATTTTAACTTGTTTTAATAGTATATTGACAGCATTGTTTTCTTTCAGAAATCCACTTAATTTTCTTTACCCTATTACTGAAATGGTAATTGACAAAAACAAGCTACATTGTCACCAGAAGAGCAATGCAAAATGTACAATTGATATTTCAAAATCATCTTTCCAGCTTGAATTTCAATGATGCATTGGGGCAACGATTTTGTGAGAAACATCTTCACCCTTAAAGAAAGATTTTCTTAACTCCTTACCTGTGTGCTGATTAGATATCACCTGGTTTTCACATTAAACAGATTCCCACTTGAGAAAGCAGCAAGGATGCAGTGAGGTTTATGTTTCCTGGTGTCAACCTGTATTATTTCAGTGGACATTGTAATGAGGATGCATCTTGCTGCCTTTCCAATGAAGCAAGTTTTAATCAGTAATAGGTGAAAAACCATTCCTACAAAGGTGTTAATCAGAGACTTGGCTTTGTGGACACTTTTCAGAGAGCAAATGTGTTAGCATAAAAATAAAGCCATAAAATGGAGAGCTGATTAATCAATCAATTGGATTTCTCTGCCTGCATAATTTTTTTTCTCTGCAACCCCATGCTAAATTGTGCTTCCTGTTTTTTATAAAATGACTTAATCAAATCTGACTCTGATTGCATCAGAGAAGGCCAGGTACCCTACACTATAAGAGGTGGTTTGAAATTTTGACTTGTCTACTTAAAGATCACCAAAATTTGATCACAAGGTCAATTACGTCCCCGGGTGGGATTGAACCACCAACCTTTCGGTTAACAGCCGAATGCGCTAACCGATTGCGCCACAGAGACAGCTTGCAAAAGCATGTACTGACAAAGGCTAAAAAGCATTCATCTAGAAAGTTTCCTAGAAAAAGGTTAAAAAGGCAATAATCTGGAGAGTTTTGCAAGATTTTTCTTCCATTGACCAACGAAGAAACACATTGGTACTTTCACATGATGAGTGAGTACTTCAGGATCTCTGACACTTACATGAGCAGCAGAGTGGCGCAGCGGAAGCGTGCTGGGCCCATAACCCAGAGGTCGGTGGATTGAAACCATCCTCTGCTATGTGCACTTATTTTTTTGTTAATTAAATTCTTCCAAAACTGGAATTGATATTTTGACTCTTTTATTTTTACTTAAAGTACAATAACTTTTAACATTTTAATTTGTTTTAATAGTATATTGACAGCATTGTTTTCTTTCAGAAATCCACTTAATTTTCTTTACCCTATTACTGAAATGGTAATTGACAAAAACAAGCTACATTGTCACCAGAAGAGCAATGCAACATGTACAATTGATATTTCAAAATCATCTTTCCATCTTGAATTTCAATGATGCATTGGGGCAACGATTTTGTGAGAAACATCTTCACCCTTAAAGAAAGATTTTCTTAACTTCTTACCTGTGTGCTGATTAGATATCACCTGGTTTTCACATTAAACAGATTCCCACTTGAGAAAGCAGCAAGGATGCAGTGAGGTTTATGTTTCCTGGTGTCAACCTGTATTATTTCAGTGGACATTGTAATGAGGATGCATCTTGCTGCCTTTCCAATGAAGCAAGTTTTAATCAGTAATAGGTGAAAAACCATTCCTACAAAGGTGTTAATCAGAGACTTGGCTTTGTGGACACTTTTCAGAGAGCAAATGTGTTAGCATAAAAATAAAGCCATAAAATGGAGAGCTGATTAATCACTCAATTGGATTTCTCTGCCTGCATAATTTTTCTTCTCTGCAACCCCATGCTAAATTGTGCTTCCTGTTTTTTATAAAATGACTTAATCAAATCTGACTCTGATTGCATCAGAGAAGGCCAGGTACCCTACACTATAAGATGTGGTTTGAAATTTTGACTTGTCTACTTAAAGATCACCAAAATTTGATCACAAGGTCAATTACGTCCTCGGGTGGGATTGAACCACCAACCTTTCGATTAACAGCCGAATGCGCTAACCGATTGCGCCACAGAGACAGCTTGTAAAAGCATGTACTGACAAAGGCTAAAAAGCATTCATCTAGAAAGTTTCCTAGAAAAAGGTTAAAAAGGCAATAATCTGGAGAGTTTTGCAAGATTTTTCTTCCATTGACCAACGAAGAAACACATTGGTACTTTCACATGATGAGTGAGTACTTCAGGATCTCTGACACTTACATGAGCAGCAGAGTGGCTCAGCGGAAGCGTGCTGGGCCCATAACCTAGAGGTCGGTGGATCGAAACCATCCTCTGCTATGTGCACTTATTTTTTTGTTAATTAAATTCTTCCAAAACTGGAATTGATATTTTGACTCTTTTATTTTTACTTAAAGTACAATAACTTTTAACATTTTAATTTGTTTTAATAGTATATTGACAGCATTGTTTTCTTTCAGAAATCCACTTAATTTTCTTTACCCTATTACTGAAATGGTAATTGACAAAAACAAGCTACATTGTCACCAGAAGAGCAATGCAAAATGTACAATTGATATTTCAAAATCATCTTTCCATCTTGAATTTCAATGATGCATTGGGGCAACGATTTTGTGAGAAACATCATCACCCTTAAAGAAAGATTTTCTTAACTTCTTACCTGTGTGCTGATTAGATATCACCTGGTTTTCACATTAAACAGATTCCCACTTGAGAAAGCAGCAAGGATGCAGTGAGGTTTATGTTTCCTGGTGTCAACCTGTATTATTTCAGTGGACATTGTAATGAGGATGCATCTTGCTGCCTTTCCAATGAAGCAAGTTTTAATCAGTAATAGGTGAAAAACCATTCCTACAAAGGTGTTAATCAGAGACTTGGCTTTGTGGACACTTTTCAGAGAGCAAATGTGTTAGCATAAAAATAAAGCCATAAAATGGAGAGCTGATTAATCACTCAATTGGATTTCTCTGCCTGCATAATTTTTTTTCTCTGCAACCCCATGCTAAATTGTGCTTCCTGTTTTTTATAAAATGACTTAATCAAATCTGACTCTGATTGCATCAGAGAAGGCCAGGTACCCTACACTATAAGAGGTGGTTTGAAATTTTGACTTGTCTACTTAAAGATCACCAAAATTTGATCACAAGGTCAATTACGTCCTCGGGTGGGATTGAACCACCAACCTTTCGATTAACAGCCGAATGCGCTAACCGATTGCGCCACAGAGACAGCTTGTAAAAGCATGTACTGACAAAGGCTAAAAAGCATTCATCTAGAAAGTTTCCTAGAAAAAGGTTAAAAAGGCAATAATCTGGAGAGTTTTGCAAGATTTTTCTTCCATTGACCAACGAAGAAACACATTGGTACTTTCACATGATGAGTGAGTACTTCAGGATCTCTGACACTTACATGAGCAGCAGAGTGGCGCAGCGGTAGCGTGCTGGGCCCATAACCCAGAGGTCGGTGGATCGAAACCATCCTCTGCTATGTGCACTTATTTTTTTGTTAATTAAATTCTTCCAAAACTGGAATTGATATTTTGACTCTTTTATTTTTACTTAAAGTACAATAACTTTTAACATTTTAATTTGTTTTAATAGTATATTGACAGCATTGTTTTCTTTCAGAAATCCACTTAATTTTCTTTACCCTATTACTGAAATGGTAATTGACAAAAACAAGCTACATTGTCACCAGAAGAGCAATGCAAAATGTACAATTGATATTTCAAAATCATCTTTCCATCTTGAATTTCAATGATGCATTGGGGCAACGATTTTGTGAGAAACATCTTCACCCTTAAAGAAAGATTTTCTTAACTTCTTACCTGTGTGCTGATTAGATATCACCTGGTTTTCACATTAAACAGATTCCCACTTGAGAAAGCAGCAAGGATGCAGTGAGGTTTATGTTTCCTGGTGTCAACCTGTATTATTTCAGTGGACATTGTAATGAGGATGCATCTTGCTGCCTTTCCAATGAAGCAAGTTTTAATCAGTAATAGGTGAAAAACCATTCCTACAAAGGTGTTAATCAGAGACTTGGCTTTGTGGACACTTTTCAGAGAGCAAATGTGTTAGCATAAAAATAAAGCCATAAAATGGAGAGCTGATTAATCACTCAATTGGATTTCTCTGCCTGCATAATTTTTTTTCTCTGCAACCCCATGCTAAATTGTGCTTCCTGTTTTTTATAAAATGACTTAATCAAATCTGACTCTGATTGCATCAGAGAAGGCCAGGTACCCTACACTATAAGAGGTGGTTTGAAATTTTGACTTGTCTACTTAAAGATCACCAAAATTTGATCACAAGGTCAATTACGTCCCCGGGTGGGATTGAACCACCAGCCTTTCGGTTAACAGCCGAATGCACTAACCTATTGCGCCACAGAGACAGCTTGCAAAAGCATGTACTGACAAAGGCTAAAAAGCATTCATCTAGAAAGTTTCCTAGAAAAAGGTTAAAAAGGCAATAATCTGGAGAGTTTTGCAAGATTTTTCTTCCATTGACCAACGAAGAAATACATTGGTACTTTCACATGATGAGTGAGTACTTCAGGATCTCTGACACTTACATGAGCAGCAGAGTGGCGCAGCGGAAGCGTGCTGGGCCCATAACCCAGAGGTCGGTTGATCGAAACCATTCTCTGCTATGTGCACTTATTTTTTTGTTAATTAAATTCTTCCAAAACTGGAATTGATATTTTGACTCTTTTATTTTTACTTAAAGTACAATAACTTTTAACATTTTAATTTGTTTTAATAGTATATTGACAGCATTGTTTTCTTTCAGAAATCCACTTAATTTTCTTTACCCTATTACTGAAATGGTAATTGACAAAAACAAGCTACATTGTCACCAGAAGAGCAATGCAAAATGTACAATTGATATTTCAAAATCATCTTTCCATCTTGAATTTCAATGATGCATTGGGGCAACGATTTTGTGAGAAACATCTTCACCCTTAAAGAAAGATTTTCTTAACTTCTTACCTGTGTGCTGATTAGATATCACCTGGTTTTCACATTAAACAGATTCCCACTTGAGAAAGCAGCAAGGATGCAGTGAGGTTTATGTTTCCTGGTGTCAACCTGTATTATTTCAGTGGACAGTGTAATGAGGATGCATCTTGCTGCCTTTCCAATGAAGCAAGTTTTAATCAGTAATAGGTGAAAAACCATTCCTACAAAGGTGTTAATCAGAGACTTGGCTTTGTGGACACTTTTCAGAGAGCAAATGTGTTAGCATAAAAATAAAGCCATAAAATGGAGAGCTGATTAATCACTCAATTGGATTTCTCTGCCTGCATAATTTTTTTTCTCTGCAACCCCATGCTAAATTGTGCTTCCTGTTTTTTATAAAATGACTTAATCAAATCTGACTCTGATTGCATCAGAGAAGGCCAGGTACCCTACACTATAAGAGGTGGTTTGAAATTTTGACTTGTCTACTTAAAGATCACCAAAATTTGATCACAAGGTCAATTACGTCCCCAGGTGGGATTGAATCACCAACCTTTCGGTTAACAGCCGAATGCGCTAACCGATTGCGCCACAGAGACAGCTTGCAAAAGCATGTACTGACAGAGGCTAAAAAGCATTCATCTAGAAAGTTTCCTAGAAAAAGGTTAAAAAGGCAATAATCTGGAGAGTTTTGTAAGATTTTTCTTCCATTGACCAACGAAGAAACACATTGGTACTTTCACATGATGAGTGAGTACTTCAGGATCTCTGACACTTACATGAGCAGCAGAGTGGCGCAGCGGAAGCGTGCTGGGCCCATAACCCAGAGGTCGGTGGATCGAAACCATCCTCTGCTATGTGCACTTATTTTTTTGTTAATTAAATTCTTCCAAAACTGGAATTGATATTTTGACTCTTTTATTTTTACTTAAAGTACAATAACTTTTAACATTTTAATTTGTTTTAATAGTATATTGACAGCATTGTTTTCTTTCAGAAATCCACTTAATTTTCTTTACCCTATTACTGAAATGGTAATTGACAAAAACAAGCTACATTGTCACCAGAAGAGCAATGCAAAATGTACAATTGATATTTCAAAATCATCTTTCCATCTTGAATTTCAATGATGCATTGGGGCAACGATTTTGTGAGAAACATCTTCACCCTTAAAGAAAGATTTTCTTAACTTCTTACCTGTCTGCTGATTAGATATCACCTGGTTTTCACATTAAACAGATTCCCACTTGAGAAAGCAGCAAGGATGCAGTGAGGTTTATGTTTCCTGGTGTCAACCTGTATTATTTCAGTGGACATTGTAATGAGGATGCATCTTGCTGCCTTTCCAATGAAGCAAGTTTTAATCAGTAATAGGTGAAAAACCATTCCTACAAAGGTGTTAATCAGAGACTTGGCTTTGTGGACACTTTTCAGAGAGCAAATGTGTTAGCATAAAAATAAAGCCATAAAATGGAGAGCTGATTAATCACTCAATTTTTTTTTCTGCAACCCCATGCTAAATTGTGCTTCCTGTTTTTTATAAAATGACTTAATCAAATCTGACTCTGATTGCATCAGAGAAGGCCAGGTACCCTACACTATAAGAGGTGGTTTGAAATTTTGACTTGTCTACTTAAAGATCACCAAAATTTGATCACAAGGTCAATTACGTCCCCGGGTGGGATTGAACCACCAACCTTTCGGTTAACAGCCGAATGCGCTAACCGATTGCGCCACAGAGACAGCTTGCAAAAGCATGTACTGACAAAGGCTAAAAAGCATTCATCTAGAAAGTTTCCTAGAAAAAGGTTAAAAAGGCAATAATCTGGAGAGTTTTGCAAGATTTTTCTTTCATTGACCAACGAAGAAACACATTGGTACTTTCACATGATGAGTGAGTACTTCAGGATCTCTGACACTTACATGAGCAGCAGAGTGGCGCAGCGGAAGCGTGCTGGGCCCATAACCCAGAGGTCGGTGGATCGAAACCATCCTCTGCTATGTGCACTTATTTTTTTGTTAATTAAATTCTTCCAAAACTGGAATTGATATTTTGACTCTTTTATTTTTACTTAAAGTACAATAACTTTTAACATTTTAATTTGTTTTAATAGTATATTGACAGCATTGTTTTCTTTCAGAAATCCACTTAATTTTCTTTACCCTATTACTGAACTGGTAATTGACAAAAACAAGCTACATTGTCACCAGAAGAGCAATGCAAAATGTACAATTGATATTTCAAAATCATCTTTCCATCTTGAATTTCAATGATGCATTGGGGCAACGATTTTGTGAGAAACATCTTCACCCTTAAAGAAAGATTTTCTTAACTTCTTACCTGTGTGCTGATTAGATATCACCTGGTTTTCACATTAAACAGATTCCCACTTGAGAAAGCAGCAAGGATGCAGTGAGGTTTATGTTTCCTGGTGTCAACCTGTATTATTTCAGTGGACATTGTAATGAGGATGCATCTTGCTGCCTTTCCAATGAAGCAAGTTTTAATCAGTAATAGGTGAAAAACCATTCCTACAAAGGTGTTAATCAGAGACTTGGCTTTGTGGACACTTTTCAGAGAGCAAATGTGTTAGCATAAAAATAAAGCCATAAAATGGAGAGCTGATTAATCACTCAATTTTTTTTCTCTGCAACCCCATGCTAAATTGTGCTTCCTGTTTTTTATAAAATGACTTAATCAAATCTGACTCTGATTGCATCAGAGAAGGCCAGGTACCCTACACTATAAGAGGTGGTTTGAAATTTTGACTTGTCTACTTAAAGATCACCAAAATTTGATCACAAGGTCAATTACGTCCCCGGGTGGGATTGAACCACCAACCTTTCGGTTAACAGCCGAATGCGCTAACCGATTGCGCCACAGAGACAGCTTGCAAAAGCATGTACTGACAAAGGCTAAAAAGCATTCATCTAGAAAGTTTCCTAGAAAAAGGTTAAAAAGGCAATAATCTGGAGAGTTTTGCAAGATTTTTCTTTCATTGACCAACGTAGAAACACATTGGTACTTTCACATGATGAGTGAGTACTTCAGGATCTCTGACACTTACATGAGCAGCAGAGTGGCGCAGCGGAAGCGTGCTGGGCCCATAACCCAGAGGTCGGTGGATCGAAACCATCCTCTGATATGTGCACTTATTTTTTTGTTAATTAAATTCTTCCAAAACTGGAATTGATATTTTGACTCTTTTATTTTTACTTAAAGTACAATAACTTTTAACATTTTAATTTGTTTTAATAGTATATTGACAGCATTGTTTTCTTTCAGAAATCCACTTAATTTTCTTTACCCTATTACTGAAATGGTAATTGACAAAAACAAGCTACATTGTCACCAGAAGAGCAATGCAAAATGTACAATTGATATTTCAAAATCATCTTTCCATCTTGAATTTCAATGATGCATTGGGGCAACGATTTTGTGAGAAACATCTTCACCCTTAAAGAAAGATTTTCTTAACTTCTTACCTGTGTGCTGATTAGATATCACCTGGTTTTCACATTAAACAGATTCCCACGTGAGAAAGCAGCAAGGATGCAGTGAGGTTTATGTTTCCTGGTGTCAACCTGTATTATTTCAGTGGACATTGTAATGAGGATGCATCTTGCTGCCTTTCCAATGAAGCAAGTTTTAATCAGTAATAGGTGAAAAACCATTCCTACAAAGGTGTTAATCAGAGACTTGGCTTTGTGGACACTTTTCAGAGAGCAAATGTGTTAGCATAAAAATAAAGCCATAAAATGGAGAGCTGATTAATCACTCAATTGGATTTCTCTGCCTGCATAATTTTTTTTCTCTGCAACCCCATGCTAAATTGTGCTTCCTGTTTTTTATAAAATGACTTAATCAAATCTGACTCTGATTGCATCAGAGAAGGCCAGGTACCCTACACTATAAGAGGTGGTTTGAAATTTTGACTTGTCTACTTAAAGATCACCAAAATTTGATCACAAGGTCAATTACGTCCCCGGGTGGGATTGAACCACCAACTTTTCGGTTAACAGCCGAATGCGCTAACCGATTGCGCCACAGAGACAGCTTGCAAAAGCATGTACTGACAGAGGCTAAAAAGCATTCATCTAGAAAGTTTCCTAGAAAAAGGTTAAAAAGGCAATAATCTGGAGAGTTTTGCAAGATTTTTCTTCCATTGACCAACGAAGAAACACATTGGTACTTTCACATGATGAGTGAGTACTTCAGGATCTCTGACACTTACATGAGCAGCAGAGTGGCGCAGCGGAAGCGTGCTGGGCCCATAACCCAGAGGTCGGTGGATCGAAACCATCCTCTGCTATGTGCACTTATTTTTTTGTTAATTAAATTCTTCCAAAACTGGAATTGATATTTTGACTCTTTTATTTTTACTTAAAGTACAATAACTTTTAACATTTTAATTTGTTTTAATAGTATATTGACAGCATTGTTTTCTTTCAGAAATCCACTTAATTTTCTTTACCCTATTACTGAAATGGTAATTGACAAAAACAAGCTACATTGTCACCAGAAGAGCAATGCAAAATGTACAATTGATATTTCAAAATCATCTTTCCATCTTGAATTTCAATGATGCATTGGGGCAACGATTTTGTGAGAAACATCTTCACCCTTAAAGAAAGATTTTCTTAACTTCTTACCTGTGTGCTGATTAGATATCACCTGGTTTTCACATTAAACAGATTCCCACTTGAGAAAGCAGCAAGGATGCAGTGAGGTTTATGTTTCCTGGTGTCAACCTGTATTATTTCAGTGGACATTGTAATGAGGATGCATCTTGCTGCCTTTCCAATGAAGCAAGTTTTAATCAGTAATAGGTGAAAAACCATTCCTACAAAGGTGTTAATCAGAGACTTGGCTTTGTGGACACTTTTCAGAGAGCAAATGTGTTAGCATAAAAATAAAGCCATAAAATGGAGAGCTGATTAATCACTCAATTTTTTTTCTCTGCAACCCCATGCTAAATTGTGCTTCCTGTTTTTTATAAAATGACTTAATCAAATCTGACTCTGATTGCATCAGAGAAGGCCAGGTACCCTACACTATAAGAGGTGGTTTGAAATTTTGACTTGTCTACTTAAAGATCACCAAAATTTGATCACAAGGTCAATTACGTCCCCGGGTGGGATTGAACCACCAACCTTTCGGTTAACAGCCGAATGCGCTAACCGATTGCGCCACAGAGACAGCTTGGAAAAGCATGTACTGACAAAGGCTAAAAAGCATTCATCTAGAAAGTTTCCTAGAAAAAGGTTAAAAAGGCAATAATCTGGAGAGTTTTGCAAGATTTTTCTTTCATTGACCAACGAAGAAACACATTGGTACTTTCACATGATGAGTGAGTACTTCAGGATCTCTGACACTTACATGAGCAGCAGAGTGGCGCAGCGGAAGCGTGCTGGGCCCATAACCCAGAGGTCGGTGGATCGAAACCATCCTCTGATATGTGCACTTATTTTTTTGTTAATTAAATTCTTCCAAAACTGGAATTGATATTTTGACTCTTTTATTTTTACTTAAAGTACAATAACTTTTAACATTTTAATTTGTTTTAATAGTATATTGACAGCATTGTTTTCTTTCAGAAATCCACTTAATTTTCTTTACCCTATTACTGAAATGGTAATTGACAAAAACAAGCTACATTGTCACCAGAAGAGCAATGCAAAATGTACAATTGATATTTCAAAATCATCTTTCCATCTTGAATTTCAATGATGCATTGGGGCAACGATTTTGTGAGAAACATCTTCACCCTTAAAGAAAGATTTTCTTAACTTCTTACCTGTGTGCTGATTAGATATCACCTGGTTTTCACATTAAACAGATTCCCACTTGAGAAAGCAGCAAGGATGCAGTGAGGTTTATGTTTCCTGGTGTCAACCTGTATTATTTCAGTGGACATTGTAATGAGGATGCATCTTGCTGCCTTTCCAATGAAGCAAGTTTTAATCAGTAATAGGTGAAAAACCATTCCTACAAAGGTGTTAATCAGAGACTTGGCTTTGTGGACACTTTTCAGAGAGCAAATGTGTTAGCATAAAAATAAAGCCATAAAATGGAGAGCTGATTAATCACTCAATTGGATTTCTCTGCCTGCATAATTTTTTTTCTCTGCAACCCCATGCTAAATTGTGCTTCCTGTTTTTTATAAAATGACTTAATCAAATCTGACTCTGATTGCATCAGAGAAGGCCAGGTACCCTACACTATAAGAGGTGGTTTGAAATTTTGACTTGTCTACTTAAAGATCACCAAAATTTGATCACAAGGTCAATTACGTCCCCGGGTGGGATTGAACCACCAACCTTTCAGTTAACAGCCGAATGGGCTAACCGATTGCGCCACAGAGACAGCTTGCAAAAGCATGTACTGACAAAGGCTAAAAAGCATTCATCTAGAAAGTTTCCTAGAAAAAGGTTAAAAAGGCAATAATCTGGAGAGTTTTGCAAGATTTTTCTTCCATTGACCAACGAAGAAACACATTGGTACTTTCACATGATGAGTGAGTACTTCAGGATCTCTGACACTTACATGAGCAGCAGAGTGGCGCAGCGGAAGCGTGCTGGGCCCATAACCCAGATGTCGGTGGATCGAAACCATCCTCTGCCATGTGCACTTATTTTTTTGTTAATTAAATTCTTCCAAAACTGGAATTGATATTTTGACTCTTTTATTTTTACTTAAAGTACAATAACTTTTAACATTTTAATTTGTTTTAATAGTATATTGACAGCATTGTTTTCTTTCAGAAATCCACTTAATTTTCTTTACCCTATTACTGAAATGGTAATTGACAAAAGCAAGCTACATTGTCACCAGAAGAGCAATGCAAAATGTACAATTGATATTTCAAAATCATCTTTCCATCTTGAATTTCAATGATGCATTGGGGCAACGATTTTGTGAGAAACATCTTCACCCTTAAAGAAAGATTTTCTTAACTTCTTACCTGTGTGCTGATTAGATATCACCTGGTTTTCACATTAAACAGATTCCCACTTGAGAAAGCAGCAAGGATGCAGTGAGGTTTATGTTTCCTGGTGTCAACCTGTATTATTTCAGTGGACATTGTAATGAGGATGCATCTTGCTGCCTTTCCAATGAAGCAAGTTTTAATCAGTAATAGGTGAAAAACCATTCCTACAAAGGTGTTAATCAGAGACTTGGCTTTGTGGACACTTTTCAGAGAGCAAATGTGTTAGCATAAAAATAAAGCCATAAAATGGAGAGCTGATTAATCACTCAATTGGATTTCTCTGCCTGCATAATTTTTTTTCTCTGCAACCCCATGCTAAATTGTGCTTCCTGTTTTTTATAAAATGACTTAATCAAATCTGACTCTGATTGCATCAGAGAAGGCCAGGTACCCTACACTATAAGAGGTGGTTTGAAATTTTGACTTGTCTACTTAAAGATCACCAAAATTTGATCACAAGGTCAATTACGTCCCCGGGTGGGATTGAACCACCAACCTTTCGGTTAACAGCCGAATGCGCTAACCGATTGCGCCACAGAGACAGCTTGCAAAAGCATGTACTGACAAAGGCTAAAAAGCATTCATCTAGAAAGTTTCCTAGAAAAAGGTTAAAAAGGCAATAATCTGGAGAGTTTTGCAAGATTTTTCTTCCATTGACCAACGAAGAAACACATTGGTACTTTCACATGATGAGTGAGTACTTCAGGATCTCTGACACTTACATGAGCAGCAGAGTGGCGCAGCGGAAGCGTGCTGGGCCCATAACCCAGAGGTCGGTGGATCGAAACCATCCTCTGCTATGTGCACTTATTTTTTTGTTAATTAAATTCTTCCAAAACGGGAATTGATATTTTGACTCTTTTATTTTTACTTAAAGTACAATAACTTTTAACATTTTAATTTGTTTTAATAGTATATTGACAGCATTGTTTTCTTTCAGAAATCCACTTAATTTTCTTTACCCTATTACTGAAATGGTAATTGACAAAAACAAGCTACATTGTCACCAGAAGAGCAATGCAAAATGTACAATTGATATTTCAAAATCATCTTTCCATCTTGAATTTCAATGATGCATTGGGGCAACGATTTTGTGAGAAACATCTTCACCCTTAAAGAAAGATTTTCTTAACTTCTTACCTGTGTGCTGATTAGATATCACCTGGTTTTCACATTAAACAGATTCCCACGTGAGAAAGCAGCAAGGATGCAGTGAGGTTTATGTTTCCTGGTGTCAACCTGTATTATTTCAGTGGACATTGTAATGAGGATGCATCTTGCTGCCTTTCCAATGAAGCAAGTTTTAATCAGTAATAGGTGAAAAACCATTCCTACAAAGGTGTTAATCAGAGACTTGGCTTTGTGGACACTTTTCAGAGAGCAAATGTGTTAGCATAAAAATAAAGCCATAAAATGGAGAGCTGATTAATCACTCAATTGGATTTCTCTGCCTGCATAATTTTTTTTTCTCTGCAACCCCATGCTAAATTGTGCTTCCTGTTTTTTATAAAATGACTTAATCAAATATGACTCTGATTGCATCAGAGAAGGCCAGGTACCCTACACTATAAGAGGTGGTTTGAAATTTTGACTTGTCTACTTAAAGATCACCAAAATTTGATCACAAGGTCAATTACGTCCCCGGGTGGGATTGAACCACCAACCTTTCGGTTAACAGCCAAATGCGCTAACCGATTGCGCCACAGAGACAGCTTGCAAAAGCATGTACTGACAAAGGCTAAAAAACATTCATCTAGAAAGTTTCCTAGAAAAAGGTTAAAAAGGCAATAATCTGGAGAGTTTTGCAAGATTTTTCTTCCATTGACCAACGAAGAAACACATTGGTACTTTCACATGATGAGTGAGTACTTCAGGATCTCTGACACTTACATGAGCAGCAGAGTGGCGCAGCGGAAGCGTGCTGGGCCCATAACCCAGAGGTCAGTGGATCGAAACCATCCTCTGCTATGTGCACTTATTTTTTTGTTAATTAAATTCTTCCAAAACTGGAATTGATATTTTGACTCTTTTATTTTTACTTAAAGTACAATAACTTTTAACATTTTAATTTGTTTTAATAGTATATTGACAGCATTGTTTTCTTTCAGAAATCCACTTAATTTTCTTTACCCTATTACTGAAATGGTAATTGACAAAAACAAGCTACATTATCACCAGAAGAGCAATGCAAAATGTACAATTGATATTTCAAAATCATCTTTCCATCTTGAATTTCAATGATGCATTGGGGCAACGATTTTGTGAGAAACATCTTCACCCTTAAAGAAAGATTTTCTTAACTTCTTACCTGTGTGCTGATTAGATATCACCTGGTTTTCACATTAAACAGATTCCCACTTGAGAAAGCAGCAAGGATGCAGTGAGGTTTATGTTTCCTGGTGTCAACCTGTATTATTTCAGTGGACATTGAAATGAGGATGCATCTTGCTGCCTTTCCAATGAAGCAAGTTTTAATCAGTAATAGGTGAAAAACCATTCCTACAAAGGTGTTAATCAGAGACTTGGCTTTGTGGACACTTTTCAGAGAGCAAATGTGTTAGCATAAAAATAAAGCCATAAAATGGAGAGCTGATTAATCACTCAATTGGATTTCTCTGCCTGCATAATTTTTTTTCTCTGCAACCCCATGCTAAATTGTGCTTCCTGTTTTTTATAAAATGACTTAATCAAATCTGACTCTGATTGCATCAGAGAAGGCCAGGTACCCTACACTATAAGAGGTGGTTTGAAATTTTGACTTGTCTACTTAAAGATCACCAAAATTTGATCACAAGGTCAATTACGTCCCCGGGTGGGATTGAACCACCAACCTTTCGGTTAACAGCCGAATGCGCTAACTGATTGCGCCACAGAGACAGCTTGCAAAAGCATGTACTGACAAAGGCTAAAAAGCATTCATCTAGAAAGTTTCCTAGAAAAAGGTTAAAAAGGCAATAATCTGGAGAGTTTTGCAAGATTTTTCTTCCATTGACCAACGAAGAAACACATTGGTACTTTCACATGATGAGTGAGTACTTCAGGATCTCTGACACTAACATGAGCAGCAGAGTGGCGCAGCGGAAGCGTGCTGGCCCCATAACTCAGAGGTTGGTGGATCGAAACCATCCTCTGCTGTGTGCACTTATTTTTTTGTTAATTAAATTCTTCCAAAACTGGAATTGATATTTTGACTCTTTTATTTTTACTTAAAGTACAATAACTTTTAACATTTTAATTTGTTTTAATAGTATATTGACAGCATTGTTTTCTTTCAGAAATCCACTTAATTTTCTTTACCCTATTACTGAAATGGTAATTGACAAAAACAAGCTACATTGTCACCAGAAGAGCAATGCAAAATGTACAATTGATATTTCAAAATCATCTTTCCATCTTGAATTTCAATGATGCATTGGGGCAACGATTTTGTGAGAAACATCTTCACCCTTAAAGAAAGATTTTCTTAACTTCTTACCTGTGTGCTGATTAGATATCACCTGGTTTTCACATTAAACAGATTCCCACTTGAGAAAGCAGCAAGGATGCAGTGAGGTTTATGTTTCCTGGTGTCAACCTGTATTATTTCAGTGGACATTGTAATGAGGATGCATCTTGCTGCCTTTCCAATGAAGCAAGTTTTAATCAGTAATAGGTGAAAAACCATTCCTACAAAGGTGTTAATCAGAGACTTGGCTTTGTGGACACTTTTCAGAGAGCAAATGTGTTAGCATAAAAATAAAGCCATAAAATGGAGAGCTGATTAATCACTCAATTGGATTTCTCTGCCTGCATAATTTTTTTTCTCTGCAACCCCATGCTAAATTGTGCTTCCTGTTTTTTATAAAATGACTTAATCAAATCTGACTCTGATTGCATCAGAGAAGGCCAGGTACCCTACACTATAAGAGGTGGTTTGAAATTTTGACTTGTCTACTTAAAGATCACCAAAATTTGATCACAAGGTCAATTACGTCCCCGGGTGGGATTGAACCACCAACCTTTCGGTTAACAGCCGAATGCGCTAACTGATTGCGCCACAGAGACAGCTTGCAAAAGCATGTACTGACAAAGGCTAAAAAGCATTCATCTAGAAAGTTTCCTAGAAAAAGGTTAAAAAGGCAATAATCTGGAGAGTTTTGCAAGATTTTTCTTCCATTGACCAACGAAGAAACACATTGGTACTTTCACATGATGAGTGAGTACTTCATGATCTCTGACACTTACATGAGCAGCAGAGTGGCGCAGCGGAAGCGTGCTGGGCCCATAACCCAGAGGTCGGTGGATCGAAACCATCCTCTGCTATGTGCACTTATTTTTTTGTTAATTAAATTCTTCCAAAACTGGAATTGATATTTTGACTCTTTTATTTTTACTTAAAGTACAATAACTTTCAACATTTTAATTTGTTTTAATAGTATATTGACAGCATTGTTTTCTTTCAGAAATCCACTTAATTTTCTTTACCCTATTACTGAAATGGTAATTGACAAAAACAAGCTACATTGTCACCAGAAGAGCAATGCAAAATGTACAATTGATATTTCAAAATCATCTTTCCATCTTGAATTTCAATGATGCATTGGGGCAACGATTTTGTGAGAAACATCTTCACCCTTAAAGAAAGATTTTCTTAACTTCTTACCTGTGTGCTGATTAGATATCACCTGGTTTTCACATTAAACAGATTCCCATTTGAGAAAGCAGCAAGGATGCAGTGAGGTTTATGTTTCCTGGTGTCAACCTTTATTATTTCAGTGGACATTGTAATGAGGATGCATCTTGCTGCCTTTCCAATGAAGCAAGTTTTAATCAGTAATAGGTGAAAAACCATTCCTACAAAGGTGTTAATCAGAGACTTGGCTTTGTGGACACTTTTCAGAGAGCAAATGTGTTAGCATAAAAATAAAGCCATAAAATGGAGAGCTGATTAATCACTCAATTGGATTTCTCTGCCTGCATAATTTTTTTTCTCTGCAACCCCATGCTAAATTGTGCTTCCTGTTTTTTATAAAATGACTTAATCAAATCTGACTCTGATTGCATCAGAGAAGGCCAGGTACCCTACACTATAAGAGGTGGTTTGAAATTTTGACTTGTCTACTTAAAGATCACCAAAATTTGATCACAAGGTCAATTACGTCCCCGGGTGGGATTGAACCACCAACCTTTCGGTTAACAGCCGAATGCGCTAACTGATTGCGCCACAGAGACAGCTTGCAAAAGCATGTTCTGACAAAGGCTAAAAAGCATTCATCTAGAAAGTTTCCTAGAAAAAGGTTAAAAAGGCAATAATCTGGAGAGTTTTGCAAGATTTTTCTTCCATTGACCAACGAAGAAACACATTGGTACTTTCACATGATGAGTGAGTACTTCAGGATCTCTGACACTAACATGAGCAGCAGAGTGGCGCAGCGGAAGCGTGCTGGCCCCATAACTCAGAGGTTGGTGGATCGAAACCATCCTCTGCTGTGTGCACTTATTTTTTTGTTAATTAAATTCTTCCAAAACTGGAATTGATATTTTGACTCTTTTATTTTTACTTAAAGTACAATAACTTTTAACATTTTAATTTGTTTTAATAGTATATTGACAGCATTGTTTTCTTTCAGAAATCCACTTAATTTTCTTTACCCTATTACTGAAATGGTAATTGACAAAAACAAGCTACATTGTCACCAGAAGAGCAATGCAAAATGTACAATTGATATTTCAAAATCATCTTTCCATCTTGAATTTCAATGATGCATTGGGGCAACGATTTTGTGAGAAACATCTTCACCCTTAAAGAAAGATTTTCTTAACTTCTTACCTGTGTGCTGATTAGATATCACCTGGTTTTCACATTAAACAGATTCCCACTTGAGAAAGCAGCAAGGATGCAGTGAGGTTTATGTTTCCTGGTGTCAACCTGTATTATTTCAGTGGACATTGTAATGAGGATGCATCTTGCTGCCTTTCCAATGAAGCAAGTTTTAATCAGTAATAGGTGAAAAACCATTCCTACAAAGGTGTTAATCAGAGACTTGGCTTTGTGGACACTTTTCAGAGAGCAAATGTGTTAGCATAAAAATAAAGCCATAAAATGGAGAGCTGATTAATCACTCAATTGGATTTCTCTGCCTGCATAATTTTTTTTCTCTGCAACCCCATGCTAAATTGTGCTTCCTGTTTTTTATAAAATGACTTAATCAAATCTGACTCTGATTGCATCAGAGAAGGCCAGGTACCCTACACTATAAGAGGTGGTTTGAAATTTTGACTTGTCTACTTAAAGATCACCAAAATTTGATCACAAGGTCAATTACGTCCCCGGGTGGGATTGAACCACCAACCTTTCGGTTAACAGCCGAATGCGCTAACTGATTGCGCCACAGAGACAGCTTGCAAAAGCATGTACTGACAAAGGCTAAAAAGCATTCATCTAGAAAGTTTCCTAGAAAAAGGTTAAAAAGGCAATAATCTGGAGAGTTTTGCAAGATTTTTCTTCCATTGACCAACGAAGAAACACATTGGTACTTTCACATGATGAGTGAGTACTTCAGGATCTCTGACACTAACATGAGCAGCAGAGTGGTGCAGCGGAAGCGTGCTGGCCCCATAACTCAGAGGTTGGTGGATCGAAACCATCCTCTGCTGTGTGCACTTATTTTTTTGTTAATTAAATTCTTCCAAAACTGGAATTGATATTTTGACTCTTTTATTTTTACTTAAAGTACAATAACTTTTAACATTTTAATTTGTTTTAATAGTATATTGACAGCATTGTTTTCTTTCAGAAATCCACTTAATTTTCTTTACCCTATTACTGAAATGGTAATTGACAAAAACAAGCTACATTGTCACCAGAAGAGCAATGCAAAATGTACAATTGATATTTCAAAATCATCTTTCCATCTTGAATTTCAATGATGCATTGGGGCAACGATTTTGTGAGAAACATCTTCACCCTTAAAGAAAGATTTTCTTAACTTCTTACCTGTGTGCTGATTAGATATCACCTGGTTTTCACATTAAACAGATTCCCACTTGAGAAAGCAGCAAGGATGCAGTGAGGTTTATGTTTCCTGGTGTCAACCTGTATTATTTCAGTGGACATTGTAATGAGGATGCATCTTGCTGCCTTTCCAATGAAGCAAGTTTTAATCAGTAATAGGTGAAAAACCATTCCTACAAAGGTGTTAATCAGAGACTTGGCTTTGTGGACACTTTTCAGAGAGCAAATGTGTTAGCATAAAAATAAAGCCATAAAATGGAGAGCTGATTAATCACTCAATTGGATTTCTCTGCCTGCATAATTTTTTTTCTCTGCAACCCCATGCTAAATTGTGCTTCCTGTTTTTTATAAAATGACTTAATCAAATCTGACTCTGATTGCATCAGAGAAGGCCAGGTACCCTACACTATAAGAGGTGGTTTGAAATTTTGACTTGTCTACTTAAAGATCACCAAAATTTGATCACAAGGTCAATTACGTCCCCGGGTGGGATTGAACCACCAACCTTTCGGTTAACAGCCGAATGCGCTAACTGATTTCGCCACAGAGACAGCTTGCAAAAGCATGTACTGACAAAGGCTAAAAAGCATTCATCTAGAAAGTTTCCTAGAAAAAGGTTAAAAAGGCAATAATCTGGAGAGTTTTGCAAGATTTTTCTTCCATTGACCAACGAAGAAACACATTGGTACTTTCACATGATGAGTGAGTACTTCATGATCTCTGACACTTACATGAGCAGCAGAGTGGCGCAGCGGAAGCGTGCTGGGCCCATAACCCAGAGGTCGGTGGATCGAAACCATCCTCTGCTATGTGCACTTATTTTTTTGTTAATTAAATTCTTCCAAAACTGGAATTGATATTTTGACTCTTTTATTTTTACTTAAAGTACAATAACTTTCAACATTTTAATTTGTTTTAATAGTATATTGACAGCATTGTTTTCTTTCAGAAATCCACTTAATTTTCTTTACCCTATTACTGAAATGGTAATTGACAAAAACAAGCTACATTGTCACCAGAAGAGCAATGCAAAATGTACAATTGATATTTCAAAATCATCTTTCCATCTTGAATTTCAATGATGCATTGGGGCAACGATTTTGTGAGAAACATCTTCACCCTTAAAGAAAGATTTTCTTAACTTCTTACCTGTGTGCTGATTAGATATCACCTGGTTTTCACATTAAACAGATTCCCATTTGAGAAAGCAGCAAGGATGCAGTGAGGTTTATGTTTCCTGGTGTCAACCTTTATTATTTCAGTGGACATTGTAATGAGGATGCATCTTGCTGCCTTTCCAATGAAGCAAGTTTTAATCAGTAATAGGTGAAAAACCATTCCTACAAAGGTGTTAATCAGAGACCTGGCTTTGTGGACACTTTTCAGAGAGCAAATGTGTTAGCATAAAAATAAAGCCATAAAATGGAGAGCTGATTAATCACTCAATTGGATTTCTCTGCCTGCATAATTTTTTTTCTCTGCAACCCCATGCTAAATTGTGCTTCCTGTTTTTTATAAAATGACTTAATCAAATCTGACTCTGATTGCATCAGAGAAGGCCAGGTATCCTACACTATAAGAGGTGGTTTGAAATTTTGACTTGTCTACTTAAAGATCACCAAAATTTGATCACAAGGTCAATTACGTCCCCGGGTGGGATTGAACCACCAACCTTTCGGTTAACAGCCGAATGCGCTAACTGATTGCGCCACAGAGACAGCTTGCAAAAGCCTGTACTGACAAAGGCTAAAAAGCATTCATCTAGAAAGTTTCCTAGAAAAAGGTTAAAAAGGCAATAATCTGGAGAGTTTTGCAAGATTTTTCTTCCATTGACCAACGAAGAAACACATTGGTACTTTCACATGATGAGTGAGTACTTCAGGATCTCTGACACTAACATGAGCAGCAGAGTGGCGCAGCGGAAGCGTGCTGGCCCCATAACTCAGAGGTTGGTGGATCGAAACCATCCTCTGCTGTGTGCACTTATTTTTTTGTTAATTAAATTCTTCCAAAACTGGAATTGATATTTTGACTCTTTTATTTTTACTTAAAGTACAATAACTTTTAACATTTTAATTTGTTTTAATAGTATATTGACAGCATTGTTTTCTTTCAGAAATCCACTTAATTTTCTTTACCCTATTACTGAAATGGTAATTGACAAAAACAAGCTACATTGTCACCAGAAGAGCAATGCAAAATGTACAATTGATATTTCAAAATCATCTTTCCATCTTGAATTTCAATGATGCATTGGGGCAACGATTTTGTGAGAAACATCTTCACCCTTAAAGAAAGATTTTCTTAACTTCTTACCTGTGTGCTGATTAGATATCACCTGGTTTTCACATTAAACAGATTCCCACTTGAGAAAGCAGCAAGGATGCAGTGAGGTTTATGTTTCCTGGTGTCAACCTGTATTATTTCAGTGGACATTGTAATGAGGATGCATCTTGCTGCCTTTCCAATGAAGCAAGTTTTAATCAGTAATAGGTGAAAAACCATTCCTACAAAGGTGTTAATCAGAGACTTGGCTTTGTGGACACTTTTCAGAGAGCAAATGTGTTAGCATAAAAATAAAGCCATAAAATGGAGAGCTGATTAATCACTCAATTGGATTTCTCTGCCTGCATAATTTTTTTTCTCTGCAACCCCATGCTAAATTGTGCTTCCTGTTTTTTATAAAATGACTTAATCAAATCTGACTCTGATTGCATCAGAGAAGGCCAGGTACCCTACACTATAAGAGGTGGTTTGAAATTTTGACTTGTCTACTTAAAGATCACCAAAATTTGATCACAAGGTCAATTACGTCCCCGGGTGGGATTGAACCACCAACCTTTCGGTTAACAGCCGAATGCGCTAACTGATTTCGCCACAGAGACAGCTTGCAAAAGCATGTACTGACAAAGGCTAAAAAGCATTAATCTAGAAAGTTTCCTAGAAAAAGGTTAAAAAGGCAATAATCTGGAGAGTTTTGCAAGATTTTTCTTCCATTGACCAACGAAGAAACACATTGGTACTTTCACATGATGAGTGAGTACTTCATGATCTCTGACACTTACATGAGCAGCAGAGTGGCGCAGCGGAAGCGTGCTGGGCCCATAACCCAGAGGTCGGTGGATTGAAACCATCCTCTGCTATGTGCACTTATTTTTTTGTTAATTAAATTCTTCCAAAACTGGAATTGATATTTTGACTCTTTTATTTTTACTTAAAGTACAATAACTTTCAACATTTTAATTTGTTTTAATAGTATATTGACAGCATTGTTTTCTTTCAGAAATCCACTTAATTTTCTTTACCCTATTACTGAAATGGTAATTGACAAAAACAAGCTACATTGTCACCAGAAGAGCAATGCAAAATGTACAATTGATATTTCAAAATCATCTTTCCATCTTGAATTTCAATGATGCATTGGGGCAACGATTTTGTGAGAAACATCTTCACCCTTAAAGAAAGATTTTCTTAACTTCTTACCTGTGTGCTGATTAGATATCACCTGGTTTTCACATTAAACAGATTCCCATTTGAGAAAGCAGCAAGGATGCAGTGAGGTTTATGTTTCCTGGTGTCAACCTTTATTATTTCAGTGGACATTGTAATGAGGATGCATCTTGCTGCCTTTCCAATGAAGCAAGTTTTAATCAGTAATAGGTGAAAAACCATTCCTACAAAGGTGTTAATCAGAGACTTGGCTTTGTGGACACTTTTCAGAGAGCAAATGTGTTAGCATAAAAATAAAGCCATAAAATGGAGAGCTGATTAATCACTCAATTGGATTTCTCTGCCTGCATAATTTTTTTTCTCTGCAACCCCATGCTAAATTGTGCTTCCTGTTTTTTATAAAATGACTTAATCAAATCTGACTCTGATTGCATCAGAGAAGGCCAGGTACCCTACACTATAAGAGGTGGTTTGAAATTTTGACTTGTCTACTTAAAGATCACCAAAATTTGATCACAAGGTCAATTACGTCCCCGGGTGGGATTGAACCACCAACCTTTCGGTTAACAGCCGAATGCGCTAACTGATTGCGCCACAGAGACAGCTTGCAAAAGCATGTACTGACAAAGGCTAAAAAGCATTCATCTAGAAAGTTTCCTAGAAAAAGGTTAAAAAGGCAATAATCTGGAGAGTTTTGCAAGATTTTTCTTCCATTGACCAACGAAGAAACACATTGGTACTTTCACATGATGAGTGAGTACTTCAGGATCTCTGACACTAACATGAGCAGCAGAGTGGCGCAGCGGAAGCGTGCTGGCCCCATAACTCAGAGGTTGGTGGATCGAAACCATCCTCTGCTGTGTGCACTTATTTTTTTGTTAATTAAATTCTTCCAAAACTGGAATTGATATTTTGACTCTTTTATTTTTACTTAAAGTACAATAACTTTTAACATTTTAATTTGTTTTAATAGTATATTGACAGCATTGTTTTCTTTCAGAAATCCACTTAATTTTCTTTACCCTATTACTGAAATGGTAATTGACAAAAACAAGCTACATTGTCACCAGAAGAGCAATGCAAAATGTACAATTGATATTTCAAAATCATCTTTCCATCTTGAATTTCAATGATGCATTGGGGCAACGATTTTGTGAGAAACATCTTCACCCTTAAAGAAAGATTTTCTTAACTTCTTACCTGTGTGCTGATTAGATATCACCTGGTTTTCACATTAAACAGATTCCCACTTGAGAAAGCAGCAAGGATGCAGTGAGGTTTATGTTTCCTGGTGTCAACCTGTATTATTTCAGTGGACATTGTAATGAGGATGCATCTTGCTGCCTTTCCAATGAAGCAAGTTTTAATCAGTAATAGGTGAAAAACCATTCCTACAAAGGTGTTAATCAGAGACTTGGCTTTGTGGACACTTTTCAGAGAGCAAATGTGTTAGCATAAAAATAAAGCCATAAAATGGAGAGCTGATTAATCACTCAATTGGATTTCTCTGCCTGCATAATTTTTTTTCTCTGCAACCCCATGCTAAATTGTGCTTCCTGTTTTTTATAAAATGACTTAATCAAATCTGATTGCATGAGAGAAGGCCAGGTACCCTACACTATAAGAGGTGGTTTGAAATTTTGACTTGTCTACTTAAAGATCACCAAAATTTGATCACAAGGTCAATTACGTCCCCGGGTGGGATTGAACCACCAACCTTTCGGTTAACAGCCGAATGCGCTAACCGATTGCGCCACAGAGACAGCTTGCAAAAGCCTGTACTGACAAAGGCTAAAAAGCATATATCTAGAAAGTTTCCTAGAAAAAGGTTAAAAAGGCAATAATCTGGAGAGTTTTGCAAGATTTTTCTTCCATTGACCAACGAAGAAACACATTGGTACTTTCACATGATGAGTGAGTACTTCAGGATCTCTGACACTTACATGAGCAGCAGAGTGGCGCAGCGGAAGCGTGCTGGGCCCATAACCCAGAGGTCGGTGGATCGAAACCATCCTCTGCTATGTGCACTTATTTTTTTGTTAATTAAATTCTTCCAAAACTGGAATTGATATTTTGACTCTTTTATTTTTACTTAAAGTACAATAACTTTTAACATTTTAATTTGTTTTAATAGTATATTGACAGCATTGTTTTCTTTCAGAAATCCACTTAATTTTCTTTACCCTATTACTGAAATGGTAATTGATAAAAACAAGCTACATTGTCACCAGAAGAGCAATGCAAAATGTACAATTGATATTTCAAAATCATCTTTCCATCTTGAATTTCAATGATGCATTGGGGCAACGATTTTGTGAGAAACATCTTCACCCTTAAAGAAAGATTTTCTTAACTTCTTACCTGTGTGCTGATTAGATATCACCTGGTTTTCACATTAAACAGATTCCCACTTGAGAAAGCAGCAAGGATGCAGTGAGGTTTATGTTTCCTGGTGTCAACCTGTATTATTTCAGTGGACATTGTAATGAGGATGCATCTTGCTGCCTTTCCAATGAAGCAAGTTTTAATCAGTAATAGGTGAAAAACCATTCCTACAAAGGTGTTAATCAGAGACTTGGCTTTGTGGACACTTTTCAGAGAGCAAATGTGTTAGCATAAAAATAAAGCCATAAAATGGAGAGCTGATTAATCACTCAATTGGATTTCTCTGCCTGCATAATTTTTTTTCTCTGCAACCCCATGCTAAATTGTGCTTCCTGTTTTTTATAAAATGACTTAATCAAATCTGACTCTGATTGCATCAGAGAAGGCCAGGTACCCTACACTATAAGAGGTGGTTTGAAATTTTGACTTGTCTACTTAAAGATCACCAAAATTTGATCACAAGGTCAATTACGTCCCCGGGTGGGATTGAACCACCAACCTTTTGGTTAACAGCCGAATGCGCTAACCGATTGCGCCACAGAGACAGCTTGCAAGAGCATGTACTGACAAAGGCTAAAAAGCATTCATCTAGAAAGTTTCCTAGAAAAAGGTTAAAAAGGCAATAATCTGGAGAGTTTTGCAAGATTTTTCTTCCATTGACCAACGAAGAAACACATTGGTACTTTCACATGATGAGTGAGTACTTCAGGATCTCTGACACTTACATGAGCAGCAGAGTGGCGCAGCGGAAGCGTGCTGGGCCCATAACCCAGAGGTCGGTGGATCGAAACCATCCTCTGCTATGTGCACTTATTTTTTTGTTAATTAAATTCTTCCAAAACTGGAATTGATATTTTGACTCTTTTATTTTTACTTAAAGTACAATAACTTTTAACATTTTAATTTGTTTTAATAGTATATTGACAGCATTGTTTTCTTTCAGAAATCCACTTAATTTTCTTTACCCTATTACTGAAATGGTAATTGACAAAAACAAGCTACATTGTCACCAGAAGAGCAATGCAAAATGTACAATTGATATTTCAAAATCATCTTTCCATCTTGAATTTCAATGATGCATTGGGGCAACGATTTTGTGAGAAACATCTTCACCCTTAAAGAAAGATTTTCTTAACTTCTTACCTGTGTGCTGATTAGATATCACCTGGTTTTCACATTAAACAGATTTCCACTTGAGAAAGCAGCAAGGATGCAGTGAGGTTTATGTTTCCTGGTGTCAACCTGTATTATTTCAGTGGACATTGTAATGAGGATGCATCTTGCTGCCTTTCCAATGAAGCAAGTTTTAATCAGTAATAGGTGAAAAACCATTCCTACAAAGGTGTTAATCAGAGACTTGGCTTTGTGGACACTTTTCAGAGAGCAAATGTGTTAGCATAAAAATAAAGCCATAAAATGGAGAGCTGATTAATCACTCAATTTTTTTTCTCTGCAACCCCATGCTAAATTGTGCTTCCTGTTTTTTATAAAATGACTTAATCAAATCTGACTCTGATTGCATCAGAGAAGGCCAGGTACCCTACACTATAAGAGGTGGTTTGAAATTTTGACTTGTCTACTTAAAGATCACCAAAATTTGATCACAAGGTCAATTACGTCCCCGGGTGGGATTGAACCACCAACCTTTTGGTTAACAGCCGAATGCGCTAACCGATTGCGCCACAGAGACAGCTTGCAAGAGCATGTACTGACAAAGGCTAAAAAGCATTCATCTAGAAAGTTTCCTAGAAAAAGGTTAAAAAGGCAATAATCTGGAGAGTTTTGCAAGATTTTTCTTCCATTGACCAACGAAGAAACACATTGGTACTTTCACATGATGAGTGAGTACTTCAGGATCTCTGACACTTACATGAGCAGCAGAGTGGCGCAGCGGAAGCGTGCTGGGCCCATAACCCAGAGGTTGGTGGATCGAAACCATCCTCTGCTATGTGCACTTATTTTTTTGTTAATTAAATTCTTCCAAAACTGGAATTGATATTTTGACTCTTTTATTTTTATTTTAAGTACAATAACTTTTAACATTTTAATTTGTTTTAATAGTATATTGACAGCATTGTTTTCTTTCAGAAATCCACTTAATTTTCTTTACCCTATTACTGAAATGGTAATTGACAAAAACAAGCTACATTGTCACCAGAAGAGCAATGCAAAATGTACAATTGATATTTCAAAATCATCTTTCCATCTTGAATTTCAATGATGCATTGGGGCAACGATTTTGTGAGAAACATCTTCACCCTTAAAGAAAGATTTTCTTAACTTCTTACCTGTGTGCTGATTAGATATCACCTGGTTTTCACATTAAACAGATTCCCACTTGAGAAAGCAGCAAGGATGCAGTGAGGTTTATGTTTCCTGGTGTCAACCTGTATTATTTCAGTGGACATTGTAATGAGGATGCATCTTGCTGCCTTTCCAATGAAGCAAGTTTTAATCAGTAATAGGTGAAAAACCATTCCTACAAAGGTGTTAATCAGAGACTTGGCTTTGTGGACACTTTTCAGAGAGCAAATGTGTTAGCATAAAAATAAAGCCATAAAATGGAGAGCTGATTAATCACTCAATTTTTTTTCTCTGCAACCCCATGCTAAATTGTGCTTCCTGTTTTTTTATAAAATGACTTAATCAAATCTGACTCTGATTGCATCAGAGAAGGCCAGGTACCCTACACTATAAGAGGTGGTTTGAAATTTTGACTTGTCTACTTAAAGATCACCAAAATTTGATCACAAGGTCAATTACGTCCCCGGGTGGGATTGAACCACCAACCTTTCGGTTAACAGCCGAATGCGCTAACCGATTGCGCCACAGAGACAGCTTGCAAAAGCATGTACTGACAAAGGCTAAAAAGCATTCATCTAGAAAGTTTCCTAGAAAAAGGTTAAAAAGGCAATAATCTGGAGAGTTTTGCAAGATTTTTCTTCCATTGACCAACGAAGAAACACATTGGTACTTTCACATGATGAGTGAGTACTTCAGGATTTCTGACAACTACATGAGCAGCAGAGTGGCGCAGCGGAAGCGTGCTGGGCCCATAACCCAGAGGTCGGTGGATCGAAACTATCCTCTGATATGTGCACTTATTTTTTTGTTAATTAAATTCATCCAAAACTGGAATTGATATTTTGACTCTTTTATTTTTACTTAAAGTACAATAACTTTTAACATTTTAATTTGTTTTAATAGTATATTGACAGCATTGTTTTCTTTCAGAAATCCACTTAATTTTCTTTACCCTATTACTGAAATGGTAATTGACAAAAACAAGCTACATTGTCACCAGAAGAGCAATGCAAAATGTACAATTGATATTTCAAAATCATCTTTCCATCTTGAATTTCAATGATGCATTGGGGCAACGATTTTGTGAGAAACATCTTCACCCTTAAAGAAAGATTTTCTTAACTTCTTACCTGTGTGCTGATTAGATATCACCTGGTTTTCACATTAAACAGATTCCCACTTGAGAAAGCAGCAAGGATGCAGTGAGGTTTATGTTTCCTGGTGTCAACCTGTATTATTTCAGTGGACATTGTAATGAGGATGCATCTTGCTGCCTTTCCAATGAAGCAAGTTTTAATCAGTAATAGGTGAAAAACCATTCCTACAAAGGTGTTAATCAGAGACTTGGCTTTGTGGACACTTTTCAGAGAGCAAATGTGTTAGCATAAAAATAAAGCCATAAAATGGAGAGCTGATTAATCACTCAATTGGATTTCTCTGCCTGCATAATTTTTTTTCTCTGCAACCCCATGCTAAATTGTGCTTCCTGTTTTTTATAAAATGACTTAATCAAATCTGACTGCATCAGAGAAGGCCAGGTACCCTACACTATAAGAGGTGGTTTGAAATTTTGACTAGTCTACTTAAAGATCACCAAAATTTGATCACAAGGTCAATTACGTCCCCGGGTGGGATTGAACCACCAACCTTTTGGTTAACAGCCGAATGCGCTAACCGATTGCGCCACAGAGACAGCTTGCAAAAGCATGTACTGACAAAGGCTAAAAAGCATTCATCTAGAAAGTTTCCTAGAAAAAGGTTAAAAAGGCAATAATCTGGAGAGTTTTGCAAGATTTTTCTTCCATTGACCAACGAAGAAACACATTGGTACTTTCACATGATGAGTGAGTACTTCAGGATCTCTGACACTTACATGAGCAGCAGAGTGGTGCAGCGGAAGCGTGCTGGGCCCATAACCCAGAGGTCGGTGGATCGAAACCATCCTCTGCTATGTGCACTTATTTTTTTGTTAATTAAATTCTTCCAAAACTGGAATTGATATTTTGACTCTTTTATTTTTACTTAAAGTACAATAACTTTTAACATTTTAATTTGTTTTAATAGTATATTGACAGCATTGTTTTCTTTCAGAAATCCACTTAATTTTCTTTACCCTATTACTGAAATGGTAATTGACAAAAACAAGCTACATTGTCACCAGAAGAGCAATGCAAAATGTACAATTGATATTTCAAAATCATCTTTCCATCTTGAATTTCAATGATGCATTGGGGCAACGATTTTGTGAGAAACATCTTCACCCTTAAAGAAAGATTTTCTTAACTTCTTACCTGTGTGCTGATTAGATATCACCTGGTTTTCACATTAAATAGATTCCCACTTGAGAAAGCAGCAAGGATGCAGTGAGGTTTATGTTTCCTGGTGTCAACCTGTATTATTTCAGTGGACATTGTAATGAGGATGCATCTTGCTGCCTTTCCAATGAAGCAAGTTTTAATCAGTAATAGGTGAAAAACCATTCCTACAAAGGTGTTAATCAGAGACTTGGCTTTGTGGACACTTTTCAGAGAGCAAATGTGTTAGCATAAAAATAAAGCCATAAAATGGAGAGCTGATTAATCACTCAATTTTTTTTCTCTGCAACCCCATGCTAAATTGTGCTTCCTGTTTTTTATAAAATGACTTAATCAAATCTGACTCTGATTGCATCAGAGAAGGCCAGGTACCCTACACTATAAGAGGTGGTTTGAAATTTTGACTTGTCTACTTAAAGATCACCAAAATTTGATCACAAGGTCAATTACGTCCCCGGGTGGGATTGAACCACCAACCTTTTGGTTAACAGCCGAATGCGCTAACAAATTGCGCCACAGAGACAGCTTGCAAAAGCATGTACTGACAAAGGCTAAAAAGCATTCATCTAGAAAGTTTCCTAGAAAAAGGTTAAAAAGGCAATAATCTGGAGAGTTTTGCAAGATTTTTCTTCCATTGACCAACGAAGAAACACATTGGTACTTTCACATGATGAGTGAGTACTTCAGGATCTCTGACACTTACATGAGCAGCAGAGTGGCGCAGCGGAAGCGTGCTGGGCCCATAACCCAGAGGTCGGTGGATCGAAACCATCCTCTGCTATGTGCACTTATTTTTTTGTTAATTAAATTCTTCCAAAACTGGAATTGATATTTTGACTCTTTTATTTTTATTTTAAGTACAATAACTTTTAACATTTTAATTTGTTTTAATAGTATATTGACAGCATTGTTTTCTTTCAGAAATCCACTTAATTTTCTTTACCCTATTACTGAAATGGTAATTGACAAAAACAAGCTACATTGTCACCAGAAGAGCAATGCAAAATGTACAATTGATATTTCAAAATCATCTTTCCATCTTGAATTTCAATGATGCATTGGGGCAACGATTTTGTGAGAAACATCTTCACCCTTAAAGAAAGATTTTCTTAACTTCTTACCTGTGTGCTGATTAGATATCACCTGGTTTTCACATTAAACAGATTCCCACTTGAGAAAGCAGCAAGGATGCAGTGAGGTTTATGTTTCCTGGTGTCAACCTGTATTATTTCAGTGGACATTGTAATGAGGATGCATCTTGCTGCCTTTCCAATGAAGCAAGTTTTAATCAGTAATAGGTGAAAAACCATTCCTACAAAGGTGTTAATCAGAGACTTGGCTTTGTGGACACTTTTCAGAGAGCAAATGTGTTAGCATAAAAATAAAGCCATAAAATGGAGAGCTGATTAATCACTCAATTTTTTTTCTCTGCAACCCCATGCTAAATTGTGCTTCCTGTTTTTTTATAAAATGACTTAATCAAATCTGACTCTGATTGCATCAGAGAAGGCCAGGTACCCTACACTATAAGAGGTGGTTTGAAATTTTGACTTGTCTACTTAAAGATCACCAAAATTTGATCACAAGGTCAATTACATCCCCGGGTGGGATTGAACCACCAACCTTTCGGTTAACAGCCGAATGTGCTAACCGATTGCGCCACAGAGACAGCTTGCAAAAGCATGTACTGACAAAGGCTAAAAAGCATTCATCTAGAAAGTTTCCTAGAAAAAGGTTAAATAGGCAATAATCTGGAGAGTTTTGCAAGATTTTTCTTTCATTGACCAACGAAGAAACACATTGGTACTTTCACATGATGAGTGAGTACTTCAGGATCTCTGACACTTACATGAGCAGCAGAGTGGCGCAGCGGAAGCGTGCTGGGCCCATAACCCAGAGGTCGGTGGATCAAAACCATCCTCTGCTATGTGCACTTATTTTTTTGTTAATTAAATTCTTCCAAAACTGGAATTGATATTTTGACTCTTTTATTTTTACTTAAAGTACAATAACTTTTAACATTTTAATTTGTTTTAATAGTATATTGAAAGCATTGTTTTCTTTCAGAAATCCACTTAATTTTCTTTACCCTATTACTGAAATGGTAATTGACAAAAACAAGCTACATTGTCACCAGAAGAGCAATGCAAAATGTACAATTGATATTTCAAAATCATCTTTCCATCTTGAATTTCAATGATGCATTGGGGCAACGATTTTGTGAGAAACATCTTCACCCTTAAAGAAAGATTTTCTTAACTTCTTACCTGTGTGCTGATTAGATATCACCTGGTTTTCACATTAAATAGATTCCCACTTGAGAAAGCAGCAAGGATGCAGTGAGGTTTATGTTTCCTGGTGTCAACCTGTATTATTTCAGTGGACATTGTAATGAGGATGCATCTTGCTGCCTTTCCAATGAAGCAAGTTTTAATCAGTAATAGGTGAAAAACCATTCCTACAAAGGTGTTAATCAGAGACTTTGCTTTGTGGACACTTTTCAGAGAGCAAATGTGTTAGCATAAAAATAAAGCCATAAAATGGAGAGCTGATTAATCACTCAATTTTTTTTCTCTGCAACCCCATGCTAAATTGTGCTTCCTGTTTTTTATAAAATGACTTAATCAAATCTGACTCTGATTGCATCAGAGAAGGCCAGGTACCCTACACTATAAGAGGTGGTTTGAAATTTTGACTTGTTTACTTAAAGATCACCAAAATTTGATCACAAGGTCAATTACGTCCCCGGGTGGGATTGAACCACCAACCTTTCGGTTAACAGCCGAATGCGCTAACCGATTGCGCCACAGAGACAGCTTGCAAAAGCATGTACTGACAAAGGCTAAAAAGCATTCATCTAGAAAGTTTCCTAGAAAAAGGTTAAAAAGGCAATAATCTGGAGAGTTTTGCAAGATTTTTCTTCCATTGACCAACGAAGAAACACATTGGTACTTTCACATGATGAGTGAGTACTTCAGGATCTCTGACACTTACATGAGCAGCAGAGTGGCGCAGTGGAAGCGTGCTGGGCCCATAACCCAGAGGTCGGTGGATCGAAACCATCCTCTGCTATGTGCACTTATTTTTTTGTTAATTAAATTCTTCCAAAACTGGAATTGATATTTTGACTCTTTTATTTTTACTTAAAGTACAATAACTTTTAACATTTTAATTTGTTTTAATAGTATATTGACAGCATTGTTTTCTTTCAGAAATCCACTTAATTTTCTTTACCCTATTACTGAAATGGTAATTGACAAAAGCAAGCTACATTGTCACCAGAAGAGCAATGCAAAATGTACAATTGATATTTCAAAATCATCTTTCAATCTTGAATTTCAATGATGCATTGGGGCAACGATTTTGTGAGAAACATCTTCACCCTTAAAGAAAGATTTTCTTAACTTCTTACCTGTGTGCTGATTAGATATCACCTGGTTTTCACATTAAACAGATTCCCACTTGAGAAAGCAGCAAGGATGCAGTGAGGTTTATGTTTCCTGGTGTCAACCTGTATTATTTCAGTGGACATTGTAATGAGGATGCATCTTGCTGCCTTTCCAATGAAGCAAGTTTTAATCAGTAATAGGTGAAAAACCATTCCTACAAAGGTGTTAATCAGAGACTTGGCTTTGTGGACACTTTTCAGAGAGCAAATGTGTTAGCATAAAAATAAAGCCATAAAATGGAGAGCTGATTAATCACTCAATTGGATTTCTCTGCCTGCATAATTTTTTTTCTCTGCAACCCCATGCTAAATTGTGCTTCCTGTTTTTTATAAAATGACTTAATCAAATCTGACTCTGATTGCATCAGAGAAGGCCAGGTACCCTACACTATAAGAGGTGGTTTGAAATTTTGACTTGTCTACTTAAAGATCACCAAAATTTGATCACAAGGTCAATTACGTCCCCGGGTGGGATTGAACCACCAACCTTTTGGTTAACAGCCGAATGCGCTAACCGATTGCGCCACAGAGACAGCTTGCAAAAGCATGTACTGACAAAGGCTAAAAAGCATTCATCTAGAAAGTTTCCTAGAAAAAGGTTAAAAAGGCAATAATCTGGAGAGTTTTGCAAGATTTTTCTTCCATTGACCAACGAAGAAACACATTGGTACTTTCACATGATGAGTGAGTACTTCAGGATCTCTGACACTTACATGAGCAGCAGAGTGGCGCAGCGGAAGCGTGCTGGGCCCATAACCCAGAGGTCGGTGGATCGAAACCATCCTCTGCTATGTGCACTTATTTTTTTGTTAATTAAATTCTTCCAAAACTGGAATTGATATTTTGACTCTTTTATTTTTACTTAAAGTACAATAACTTTTAACATTTTAATTTGTTTTAATAGTATATTGACAGCATTGTTTTCTTTCAGAAATCCACTTAATTTTCTTTACCCTATTACTGAAATGGTAATTGACAAAAACAAGCTACATTGTCACCAGAAGAGCAATGCAAAATGTACAATTGATATTTCAAAATCATCTTTCCATCTTGAATTTCAATGATGCATTGGGGCAACGATTTTGTGAGAAACATCTTCACCCTTAAAGAAAGATTTTCTTAACTTCTTACCTGTGTGCTGATTAGATATCACCTGGTTTTCACATTAAACAGATTCCCACTTGAGAAAGCAGCAAGGATGCAGTGAGGTTTATGTTTCCTGGTGTCAACCTGTATTATTTCAGTGGACATTGTAATGAGGATGCATCTTGCTGCCTTTCCAATGAAGCAAGTTTTAATCAGTAATAGGTGAAAAACCATTCCTACAAAGGTGTTAATCAGAGACTTGGCTTTGTGGACACTTTTCAGAGAGCAAATGTGTTAGCATAAAAATAAAGCCATAAAATGGAGAGCTGATTAATCACTCAATTGGATTTCTCTGCCTGCATAATTTTTTTTCTCTGCAACCCCATGCTAAATTGTGCTTCCTGTTTTTTATAAAATGACTTAATCAAATCTGACTCTGATTGCATCAGAGAAGGCCAGGTACCCTACACTATAAGAGGTGGTTTGAAATTTTGACTTGTCTACTTAAAGATCACCAAAATTTGATCACAAGGTCAATTACGTCCCCGGGTGGGATTGAACCACCAACCTTTACGGTTAACAGCCGAATGCGCCTACCGATTGCGCCACAGAGACAGCTTGCAAAAGCATGTACTGACAAAGGCTAAAAAGCATTCATCTAGAAAGTTTCCTAGAAAAAGGTTAAAAAGGCAATAATCTGGAGAGTTTTGCAAGATTTTTCTTCCATTGACCAACGAAGAAACACATTGGTACTTTCACATGATGAGTGAGTACTTCAGGATCTCTGACACTTACATGAGCAGCAGAGTGGCGCAGCGGAAGCGTGCTGGGCCCATAACCCAGAGGTCGGTGGATCGAAACCATCCTCTGCTATGTGCACTTATTTTTTTGTTAATTAAATTCTTCCAAAACTGGAATTGATATTTTGACTCTTTTATTTTTACTTAAAGTACAATAACTTTTAACATTTTAATTTGTTTTAATAGTATATTGACAGCATTGTTTTCTTTCAGAAATCCACTTAATTTTCTTTTCCCTATTGCTGAAATGGTAATTGACAAAAGCAAGCTACATTGTCACCAGAAGAGCAATGCAAAATGTACAATTGATATTTCAAAATCATCTTTCCATCTTGAATTTCAATGATGCATTGGGGCAACGATTTTGTGAGAAACATCTTCACCCTTAAAGAAAGATTTTCTTAACTTCTTACCTGTGTGCTGATTAGATATCACCTGGTTTTCACATTAAACAGATTCCCACTTGAGAAAGCAGCAAGGATGCAGTGAGGTTTATGTTTCCTGGTGTCAAACTGTATTATTTCAGTGGACATTGTAATGAGGATGCATCTTGCTGCCTTTCCAATGAAGCAAGTTTTAATCAGTAATAGGTGAAAAACCATTCCTACAAAGGTGTTAATCAGAGACTTGGCTTTGTGGACACTTTTCAGAGAGCAAATGTGTTAGCATAAAAATAAAGCCATAAAATGGAGAGCTGATTAATCACTCAATTGGATTTCTCTGCCTGCATAATTTTTTTTCTCTGCAACCCCATGCTAAATTGTGCTTCCTGTTTTTTATAAAATGACTTAATCAAATCTGACTCTGATTGCATCAGAGAAGGCCAGGTACCCTACACTATAAGAGGTGGTTTGAAATTTTGACTTGTCTACTTAAAGATCACCAAAATTTGATCACAAGGTCAATTACGTCCCCGGGTGGGATTGAACCACCAACCTTTCGGTTAACAGCCGAATGCGCTAACCGATTGCGCCACAGAGACAGCTTGCAAAAGCATGTACTGACAAAGGCTAAAAAGCATTCATCTAGAAAGTTTCCTAGAAAAAGGTTAAAAAGGCAATAATCTGGAGAGTTTTGCAAGATTTTTCTTCCATTGACCAACGAAGAAACACATTGGTACTTTCACATGATGAGTGAGTACTTCAGGATCTCTGACACTTACATGAGCAGCAGAGTGGCGCAGCGGAAGCGTGCTGGGCCCATAACCCAAAGGTCGGTGGATCGAAACCATCCTCTGCTATGTGCACTTATTTTTTTGTTAATTAAATTCTTCCAAAACTGGAATTGATATTTTGACTCTTTTATTTTTACTTAAAGTACAATAACTTTTAACATTTTAATTTGTTTTAATAGTATATTGACAGCATTGTTTTCTTTCAGAAATCCACTTAATTTTCTTTACCCTATTACTGAAATGGTAATTGACAAAAGCAAGCTACATTGTCACCAGAAGAGCAATGCAAAATGTACAATTGATATTTCAAAATCATCTTTCCATCTTGAATTTCAATGATGCATTGGGGCAACGATTTTGTGAGAAACATCTTCACCCTTAAAGAAAGATTTTCTTAACTTCTTACCTGTGTGCTGATTAGATATCACCTGGTTTTCACATTAAACAGATTCCCACTTGAGAAAGCAGCAAGGATGCAGTGAGGTTTATGTTTCCTGGTGTCAACCTGTATTATTTCAGTGGACATTGTAATGAGGATGCATCTTGCTGCCTTTCCAATGAAGCAAGTTTTAATCAGTAATAGGTGAAAAACCATTCCTACAAAGGTGTTAATCAGAGACTTGGCTTTGTGGACACTTTTCAGAGAGCAAATGTGTTAGCATAAAAATAAAGCCATAAAATGGAGAGCTGATTAATCACTCAATTTTTTTTCTCTGCAACCCCATGCTAAATTGTGCTTCCTGTTTTTTATAAAATGACTTAATCAAATCTGACTCTGATTGCATCAGAGAAGGCCAGGTACCCTACACTATAAGAGGTGGTTTGAAATTTTGACTTGTCTACTTAAAGATCACCAAAATTTGATCACAAGGTCAATTACGTCCCCGGGTGGGATTGAACCACCAACCTTTCGGTTAACAGCCGAATGCGCTAACCGATTGCGCCACAGAGACAGCTTGCAAAAGCATGTACTGACAAAGGCTAAAAAGCATTCATCTAGAAAGTTTCCTAGAAAAAGGTTAAAACGGCAATAATCTGGAGAGTTTTGCAAGATTTTTCTTTCATTGACCAACGAAGAAACACATTGGTACTTTCACATGATGAGTGAGTACTTCAGGATCTCTGACACTTACATGAGCAGCAGAGTGGCGCAGCGGAAGCGTGCTGGGCCCATAACCCAGAGGTCGGTGGATCAAAACCATCCTCTGATATGTGCACTTATTTTTTTGTTAATTAAATTCTTCCAAAACTGGAATTGATATTTTGACTCTTTTATTTTTACTTAAAGTACAATAACTTTTAACATTTTAATTTGTTTTAATAGTATATTGACAGCATTGTTTTCTTTCAGAAATCCACTTAATTTTCTTTACCCTATTACTGAAATGGTAATTGACAAAAACAAGCTACATTGTCACCAGAAGAGCAATGCAAAATGAACAATTGATATTTCAAAATCATCTTTCCATCTTGAATTTCAATGATGCATTGGGGCAACGATTTTGTGAGAAACATCTTCACCCTTAAAGAAAGATTTTCTTAACTTCTTACCTGTGTGCTGATTAGATATCACCTGGTTTTCACATTAAACAGATTCCCACTTGAGAAAGCAGCAAGGATGCAGTGAGGTTTATGTTTCCTGGTGTCAACCTGTATTATTTCAGTGGACATTGTAATGAGGATGCATCTTGCTGCCTTTCCAATGAAGCAAGTTTTAATCAGTAATAGGTGAAAAACCATTCCTACAAAGGTGTTAATCAGAGACTTGGCTTTGTGGACACTTTTCAGAGAGCAAATGTGTTAGCATAAAAATAAAGCCATAAAATGGAGAGCTGATTAATCACTCAATTGGATTTCTCTGCCTGCATAATTTTTTTTCTCTGCAACCCCATGCTAAATTGTGCTTCCTGTTTTTTATAAAATGACTTAATCAAATCTGACTCTGATTGCATCAGAGAAGGCCAGGTACCCTACACTATAAGAGGTGGTTTGAAATTTTGACTTGTCTACTTAAAGATCACCAAAATTTGATCACAAGGTCAATTACGTCCCCGGGTGGGATTGAACCACCAACCTTTCGGTTAACAGCCGAATGCGCTAACCGATTGCGCCACAGAGACAGCTTGCAAAAGCATGTACTGACAAAGGCTAAAAAGCATTCATCTAGAAAGTTTCCTAGAAAAAGGTTAAAAAGGCAATAATCTGGAGAGTTTTGCAAGATTTTTCTTCCATTGACCAACGAAGAAACACATTGGTACTTTCACATGATGAGTGAGTACTTCAGGATCTCTGACACTTACATGAGCAGCAGAGTGGCGCAGCGGAAGCGTGCTGGGCCCATAACCCAGAGGTCGGTGGATCGAAACCATCCTCTGCTATGTGCACTTATTTTTTTGTTAATTAAATTCTTCCAAAACTGGAATTGATATTTTGACTCTTTTATTTTTACTTAAAGTACAATAACTTTTAACATTTTAATTTGTTTTAATAGTATATTGACAGCATTGTTTTCTTTCAGAAATCCACTTAATTTTCTTTACCCTATTACTGAAATGGTAATTGACAAAAGCAAGCTACATTGTCACCAGAAGAGCAATGCAAAATGTACAATTGATATTTCAAAATCATCTTTCCATCTTGAATTTCAATGATGCATTGGGGCAACGATTTTGTGAGAAACATCTTCACCCTTAAAGAAAGATTTTCTTAACTTCTTACCTGTGTGCTGATTAGATATCACCTGGTTTTCACATTAAACAGATTCCCACTTGAGAAAGCAGCAAGGATGCAGTGAGGTTTATGTTTCCTGGTGTCAACCTGTATTATTTCAGTGGACATTGTAATGAGGATGCATCTTGCTGCCTTTCCAATGAAGCAAGTTTTAATCAGTAATAGGTGAAAAACCATTCCTACAAAGGTGTTAATCAGAGACTTGGCTTTGTGGACACTTTTCAGAGAGCAAATGTGTTAGCATAAAAATAAAGCCATAAAATGGAGAGCTGATTAATCACTCAATTTTTTTTCTCTGCAACCCCATGCTAAATTGTGCTTCCTGTTTTTTATAAAATGACTTAATCAAATCTGACTCTGATTGCATCAGAGAAGGCCAGGTACCCTACACTATAAGAGGTGGTTTGAAATTTTGACTTGTCTACTTAAAGATCACCAAAATTTGATCACAAGGTCAATTACGTCCCCGGGTGGGATTGAACCACCAACCTTTCGGTTAACAGCCGAATGCGCTAACCGATTGCGCCACAGAGACAGCTTGCAAAAGCATGTACTGACAAAGGCTAAAAAGCATTCATCTAGAAAGTTTCCTAGAAAAAGGTTAAAAAGGCAATAATCTGGAGAGTTTTGCAAGATTTTTCTTTCATTGACCAACGAAGAAACACATTGGTACTTTCACATGATGAGTGAGTACTTCAGGATCTCTGACACTTACATGAGCAGCAGAGTGGCGCAGCGGAAGTGTGCTGGGCCCATAACCCAGAGGTCGGTGGATCGAAACCATCCTCTGATATGTGCACTTATTTTTTTGTTAATTAAATTCTTCCAAAACTGGAATTGATATTTTGACTCTTTTATTTTTACTTAAAGTACAATAACTTTTAACATTTTAATTTGTTTTAATAGTATATTGACAGCATTGTTTTCTTTCAGAAATCCACTTAATTTTCTTTACCCTATTACTGAAATGGTAATTGACAAAAACAAGCTACATTGTCACCAGAAGAGCAATGTAAAATGTACAATTGATATTTCAAAATCATCTTTCCATCTTGAATTTCAATGATGCATTGGGGCAACGATTTTGTGAGAAACATCTTCACCCTTAAAGAAAGATTTTCTTAACTTCTTACCTGTGTGCTGATTAGATATCACCTGGTTTTCACATTAAACAGATTCCCACTTGAGAAAGCAGCAAGGATGCAGTGAGGTTTATGTTTCCTGGTGTCAACCTGTATTATTTCAGTGGACATTGTAATGAGGATGCATCTTGCTGCCTTTCCAATGAAGCAAGTTTTAATCAGTAATAGGTGAAAAACCATTCCTACAAAGGTGTTAATCAGAGACTTGGCTTTGTGGACACTTTTCAGAGAGCAAATGTGTTAGCATAAAAATAAAGCCATAAAATGGAGAGCTGATTAATCACTCAATTGGATTTCTCTGCCTGCATAATTTTTTTTCTCTGCAACCCCATGCTAAATTGTGCTTCCTGTTTTTTATAAAATGACTTAATCAAATCTGACTCTGATTGCATCAGAGAAGGCCAGGTACCCTACACTATAAGAGGTGGTTTGAAATTTTGACTTGTCTACTTAAAGATCACCAAAATTTGATCACAAGGTCAATTACATCCCCGGGTGGGATTGAACCACCAACCTTTCGGTTAACAGCCGAATGCGCTAACCGATTGCGCCACAGAGACAGCTTGCAAAAGCATGTACTGACAAAGGCTAAAAAGCATTCATCTAGAAAGTTTCCTAGAAAAAGGTTAAAAAGGCAATAATCTGGAGAGTTTTGCAAGATTTTTCTTTCATTGACCAACGAAGAAACACATTGGTACTTTCACATGATGAGTGAGTACTTCAGGATCTCTGACACTTACATGAGCAGCAGAGTGGCGCAGCGGAAGCGTGCTGGGCCCATAACCCAGAGGTCGGTGGATCGAAACCATCCTCTGCTATGTGCACTTATTTTTTTGTTAATTAAATTCTTCCAAAACTGGAATTGATATTTTGACTCTTTTATTTTAACTTAAAGTACAATAACTTTTAACATTTTAATTTGTTTTAATAGTATATTGACAGCATTGTTTTCTTTCAGAAATCCACTTAATTTTCTTTACCCTATTACTGAAATGGTAATTGACAAAAGCAAGCTACATTGTCACCAGAAGAGCAATGCAAAATGTACAATTGATATTTCAAAATCATCTTTCAATCTTGAATTTCAATGATGCATTGGGGCAACGATTTTGTGAGAAACATCTTCACCCTTAAAGAAAGATTTTCTTAACTTCTTACCTGTGTGCTGATTAGATATCACCTGGTTTTCACATTAAACAGATTCCCACTTGAGAAAGCAGCAAGGATGCAGTGAGGTTTATGTTTCCTGGTGTCAACCTGTATTATTTCAGTGGACATTGTAATGAGGATGCATCTTGCTGCCTTTCCAATGAAGCAAGTTTTAATCAGTAATAGGTGAAAAACCATTCCTACAAAGGTGTTAATCAGAGACTTGGCTTTGTGGACACTTTTCAGAGAGCAAATGTGTTAGCATAAAAATAAAGCCATAAAATGGAGAGCTGATTAATCACTCAATTTGATTTCTCTGCCTGCATAATTTTTTTTCTCTGCAACCCCATGCTAAATTGTGCTTCCTGTTTTTTATAAAATGACTTAATCAAATCTGACTCTGATTGCATCAGAGAAGGCCAGGTACCCTACACTATAAGAGGTGGTTTGAAATTTTGACTTGTCTACTTAAAGATCACCAAAATTTGATCACAAGGTCAATTACGTCCCCGGGTGGGATTGAACCACCAACCTTTTGGTTAACAGCCGAATGCGCTAACCGATTGCGCCACAGAGACAGCTTGCAAAAGCATGTACTGACAAAGGCTAAAAAGCATTCATCTAGAAAGTTTCCTAGAAAAAGGTTAAAAAGGCAATAATCTGGAGAGTTTTGCAAGATTTTTCTTCCATTGACCAACGAAGAAACACATTGGTACTTTCACATGATGAGTGAGTACTTCAGGATCTCTGACACTTACATGAGCAGCAGAGTGGCGCAGCGGAAGCGTGCTGGGCCCATAACCCAGAGGTCGGTGGATCGAAACCATCCTCTGCTATGTGCACTTATTTTTTTGTTAATTAAATTCTTCCAAAACTGGAATTGATATTTTGACTCTTTTATTTTTACTTAAAGTACAATAACTTTTAACATTTTAATTTGTTTTAATAGTATATTGACAGCATTGTTTTCTTTCAGAAATCCACTTAATTTTCTTTACCCTATTACTGAACTGGTAATTGACAAAAACAAGCTACATTGTCACCAGAAGAGCAATGCAAAATGTACAATTGATATTTCAAAATCATCTTTCCATCTTGAATTTCAATGATGCATTGGGGCAACGATTTTGTGAGAAACATCTTCACCCTTAAAGAAAGATTTTCTTAACTTCTTACCTGTGTGCTGATTAGATATCACCTGGTTTTCACATTAAACAGATTCCCACTTGAGAAAGCAGCAAGGATGCAGTGAGGTTTATGTTTCCTGGTGTCAACCTGTATTATTTCAGTGGACATTGTAATGAGAATGCATCTTGCATCCTTTCCAATGAAGCAAGTTTTAATCAGTAATAGGTGAAAAACCATTCCTACAAAGGTGTTAATCAGAGACTTGGCTTTGTGGACACTTTTCAGAGAGCAAATGTGTTAGCATAAAAATAAAGCCATAAAATGGAGAGCTGATTAATCACTCAATTGGATTTCTCTGCCTGCATAATTTTTTTTCTCTGCAACCCCATGCTAAATTGTGCTTCCTGTTTTTTATAAAATGACTTAATCAAATCTGACTCTGATTGCATCAGAGAAGGCCAGGTACCCTACACTATAAGAGGTGGTTTGAAATTTTGACTTGTCTACTTAAAGATCACCAAAATTTGATCACAAGGTCAATTACGTCCCCGGGTGGGATTGAACCACCAACCTTTACGGTTAACAGCCGAATGCGCCTACCGATTGCGCCACAGAGACAGCTTGCAAAAGCATGTACTGACAAAGGCTAAAAAGCATTCATCTAGAAAGTTTCCTAGAAAAAGGTTAAAAAGGCAATAATCTGGAGAGTTTTGCAAGATTTTTCTTCCATTGACCAACGAAGAAACACATTGGTACTTTCACATGATGAGTGAGTACTTCAGGATCTCTGACACTTACATGAGCAGCAGAGTGGCGCAGCGGAAGCGTGCTGGGCCCATAACCCAGCGGTCGGTGGATCGAAACCATCCTCTGCTATGTGCACTTATTTTTTTGTTAATTAAATTCTTCCAAAACTGGAATTGATATTTTGACTCTTTTATTTTTACTTAAAGTACAATAACTTTTAACATTTTAATTTGTTTTAATAGTATATTGACAGCATTGTTTTCTTTCAGAAATCCACTTAATTTTCTTTACCCTATTACTGAAATGGTAATTGACAAAAGCAAGCTACATTGTCACCAGAAGAGCAATGCAAAATGTACAATTGATATTTCAAAATCATCTTTCCATCTTGAATTTCAATGATGCATTGGGGCAACGATTTTGTGAGAAACATCTTCACCCTTAAAGAAAGATTTTCTTAACTTCTTACCTGTGTGCTGATTAGATATCACCTGGTTTTCACATTAAACAGATTCCCACTTGAGAAAGCAGCAAGGATGCAGTGAGGTTTATGTTTCCTGGTGTCAACCTGTATTATTTCAGTGGACATTGTAATGAGGATGCATCTTGCTGCCTTTCCAATGAAGCAAGTTTTAATCAGTAATAGGTGAAAAACCATTCCTACAAAGGTGTTAATCAGAGACTTGGCTTTGTGGACACTTTTCAGAGAGCAAATGTGTTAGCATAAAAATAAAGCCATAAAATGGAGAGCTGATTAATCACTCAATTGGATTTCTCTGCCTGCATAATTTTTTTTCTCTGCAACCCCATGCTAAATTGTGCTTCCTGTTTTTTATAAAATGACTTAATCAAATCTGACTCTGATTGCATCAGAGAAGGCCAGGTACCCTACACTATAAGAGGTGGTTTGAAATTTTGACTTGTCTACTTAAAGATCACCAAAATTTGATCACAAGGTCAATTACGTCCCCGGGTGGGATTGAACCACCAACCTTTTGGTTAACAGCCGAATGCGCTAACCGATTGCGCCACAGAGACAGCTTGCAAAATCATGTACTGACAAAGGCTAAAAAGCATTCATCTAGAAAGTTTCCTAGAAAAAGGTTAAAAAGGCAATAATCTGGAGAGTTTTGCAAGATTTTTCTTCCATTGACCAACGAAGAAACACATTGGTACTTTCACATGATGAGTGAGTACTTCAGGATCTCTGACACTTACATGAGCAGCAGAGTGGCGCAGCGGAAGCGTGCTGGGCCCATAACCCAGAGGTCGGTGGATCGAAACCATCCTCTGCTATGTGCACTTATTTTTTTATTAATTAAATTCTTCCAAAACTGGAATTGATATTTTGACTCTTTTATTTTTACTTAAAGTACAATAACTTTTAACATTTTAATTTGTTTTAATAGTATATTGACAGCATTGTTTTCTTTCAGAAATCCACTTAATTTTCTTTACCCTATTACTGAAATGGTAATTGACAAAAACAAGCTACATTGTCACCAGAAGAGCAATGCAAAATGTACAATTGATATTTCAAAATCATCTTTCCATCTTGAATTTCAATGATGCATTGGGGCAACGATTTTGTGAGAAACATCTTCACCCTTAAAGAAAGATTTTCTTAACTTCTTACCTGTGTGCTGATTAGATATCACCTGGTTTTCACATTAAACAGATTCCCACTTGAGAAAGCAGCAAGGATGCAGTGAGGTTTATGTTTCCTGGTGTCAACCTGTATTATTTCAGTGGACATTGTAATGAGGATGCATCTTGCTTCCTTTCCAATGAAGCAAGTTTTAATCAGTAATAGGTGAAAAACCATTCCTACAAAGGTGTTAATCAGAGACTTGGCTTTGTGGACACTTTTCAGAGAGCAAATGTGTTAGCATAAAAATAAAGCCATAAAATGGAGAGCTGATTAATCACTCAATTGGATTTCTCTGCCTGCATAATTTTTTTTCTCTGCAACCCCATGCTAAATTGTGCTTCCTGTTTTTTATAAAATGACTTAATCAAATCTGACTCTGATTGCATTAGAGAAGGCCAGGTACCCTACACTATAAGAGGTGGTTTGAAATTTTGACTTGTCTACTTAAAGATCACCAAAATTTGATCACAAGGTCAATTACGTCCCCGGGTGGGATTGAACCACCAACCTTTACGGTTAACAGCCGAATGCGCCTACCGATTGCGCCACAGAGACAGCTTGCAAAAGTATGTACTGACAAAGGCTAAAAAGCATTCATCTAGAAAGTTTCCTAGAAAAAGGTTAAAAAGGCAATAATCTGGAGAGTTTTGCAAGATTTTTCTTCCATTGACCAACGAAGAAACACATTGGTACTTTCACATGATGAGTGAGTACTTCAGGATCTCTGACACTTACATGAGCAGCAGAGTGGCGCAGCGGAAGCGTGCTGGGCCCATAACCCAGCGGTCGGTGGATCGAAACCATCCTCTGCTATGTGCACTTATTTTTTTGTTAATTAAATTCTTCCAAAACTGGAATTGATATTTTGACTCTTTTATTTTTACTTAAAGTACAATAACTTTTAACATTTTAATTTGTTTTAATAGTATATTGACAGCATTGTTTTCTTTCAGAAATCCACTTAATTTTCTTTACCCTATTACTGAAATGGTAATTGACAAAAGCAAGCTACATTGTCACCAGAAGAGCAATGCAAAATGTACAATTGATATTTCAAAATCATCTTTCCATCTTGAATTTCAATGATGCATTGGGGCAACGATTTTGTGAGAAACATCTTCACCCTTAAAGAAAGATTTTCTTAACTTCTTACCTGTGTGCTGATTAGATATCACCTGGTTTTCACATTAAACAGATTCCCACTTGAGAAAGCAGCAAGGATGCAGTGAGGTTTATGTTTCCTGGTGTCAACCTGTATTATTTCAGTGGACATTGTAATGAGGATGCATCTTGCTGCCTTTCCAATGAAGCAAGTTTTAATCAGTAATAGGTGAAAAACCATTCCTACAAAGGTGTTAATCAGAGACTTGGCTTTGTGGACACTTTTCAGAGAGCAAATGTGTTAGCATAAAAATAAAGCCATAAAATGGAGAGCTGATTAATCACTCAATTGGATTTCTCTGCCTGCATAATTTTTTTTCTCTGCAACCCCATGCTAAATTGTGCTTCCTGTTTTTTATAAAATGACTTAATCAAATCTGACTCTGATTGCATCAGAGAAGGCCAGGTACCCTACACTATAAGAGGTGGTTTGAAATTTTGACTTGTCTACTTAAAGATCACCAAAATTTGATCACAAGGTCAATTACGTCCCCGGGTGGGATTGAACCACCAACCTTTCGGTTAACAGCCGAATGCGCTAACCGATTGCGCCACAGAGACAGCTTGCAAAAGCATGTACTGACAAAGGCTAAAAAGCATTCATCTAGAAAGTTTCCTAGAAAAAGGTTAAAAAGGCAATAATCTGGAGAGTTTTGCAAGATTTTTCTTCCATTGACCAACGAAGAAACACATTGGTACTTTCACATGATGAGTGAGTACTTCAGGATCTCTGACACTTACATGAGCAGCAGAGTGGCGCAGCGGAAGCGTGCTGGGCCCATAACCCAGCGGTCGGTGGATCGAAACCATCCTCTGCTATGTGCACTTATTTTTTTGTTAATTAAATTCTTCCAAAACTGGAATTGATATTTTGACTCTTTTATTTTTACTTAAAGTACAATAACTTTTAACATTTTAATTTGTTTTAATAGTATATTGACAGCATTGTTTTCTTTCAGAAATCCACTTAATTTTCTTTACCCTATTACTGAAATGGTAATTGACAAAAGCAAGCTACATTGTCACCAGAAGAGCAATGCAAAATGTACAATTGATATTTCAAAATCATCTTTCCATCTTGAATTTCAATGATGCATTGGGGCAACGATTTTGTGAGAAACATCTTCACCCTTAAAGAAATATTTTCTTAACTTCTTACCTGTGTGCTGATTAGATATCACCTGGTTTTCACATTAAACAGATTCCCACTTGAGAAAGCAGCAAGGATGCAGTGAGGTTTATGTTTCCTGGTGTCAACCTGTATTATTTCAGTGGACATTGTAATGAGGATGCATCTTGCTGCCTTTCCAATGAAGCAAGTTTTAATCAGTAATAGGTGAAAAACCATTCCTACAAAGGTGTTAATCAGAGACTTGGCTTTGTGGACACTTTTCAGAGAGCAAATGTGTTAGCATAAAAATAAAGCCATAAAATGGAGAGCTGATTAATCACTCAATTGGATTTCTCTGCCTGCATAATTTTTTTTCTCTGCAACCCCATGCTAAATTGTGCTTCCTGTTTTTTATAAAATGACTTAATCAAATCTGACTCTGATTGCATCAGAGAAGGCCAGGTACCCTACACTATAAGAGGTGGTTTGAAATTTTGACTTGTCTACTTAAAGATCACCAAAATTTGATCACAAGGTCAATTACGTCCCCGGGTGGGATTGAACCACCAACCTTTCGGTTAACAGCCGAATGCGCTAACCGATTGCGCCACAGAGACAGCTTGCAAAAGCATGTACTGACAAAGGCTAAAAAGCATTCATCTAGAAAGTTTCCTATAAAAAGGTTAAAAAGGCAATAATCTGGAGAGTTTTGCAAGATTTTTCTTCCATTGACCAACGAAGAAACACATTGGTACTTTCACATGATGAGTGAGTACTTCAGGATCTCTGACACTTACATGAGCAGCAGAGTCGCGCAGCGGAAGCGTGCTGGGCCCATAACCCAGAGGTCGGTGGATCGAAACCATCCTCTGCTAGGTGCACTTATTTTTTTGTTAATTAAATTCTTCCAAAACTGGAATTGATATTTTGACTCTTTTATTTTTACTTAAAGTACAATAACTTTTAACATTTTAATTTGTTTTAATAGTATATTGACAGCATTGTTTTCTTTCAGAAATCCACTTAATTTTCTTTACCCTATTACTGAAATGGTAATTGACAAAAGCAAGCTACATTGTCAGCAGAAGAGCAATGCAAAATGTACAATTGATATTTCAAAATCATCCTTCCATCTTGAATTTCAATGATGCATTGGGGCAACGATTTTGTGAGAAACATCTTCACCCTTAAAGAAAGATTTTCTTAACTTCTTACCTGTGTGCTGATTAGATATCACCTGGTTTTCACATTAAACAGATTCCCACTTGAGAAAGCAGCAAGGATGCAGTGAGGTTTATGTTTCCTGGTGTCAAACTGTATTATTTCAGTGGACATTGTAATGAGGATGCATCTTGCTGCCTTTCCAATGAAGCAAGTTTTAATCAGTAATAGGTGAAAAACCATTCCTACAAAGGTGTTAATCAGAGACTTGGCTTTGTGGACACTTTTCAGAGAGCAAATGTGTTAGCATAAAAATAAAGCCATAAAATGGAGAGCTGATTAATCACTCAATTGGATTTCTCTGCCTGCATAATTTTTTTTCTCTGCAACCCCATGCTAAATTGTGCTTCCTGTTTTTTATAAAATGACTTAATCAAATCTGACTCTGATTGCATCAGAGAAGGCCAGGTACCCTACACTATAAGAGGTGGTTTGAAATTTTGACTTGTCTACTTAAAGATCACCAAAATTTGATCACAAGGTCAATTACGTCCCCGGGTGGGATTGAACCACCAACCTTTCGGTTAACAGCCGAATGCGCTAACCGATTGCGCCACAGAGACAGCTTGCAAAAGCATGTACTGACAAAGGCTAAAAAGCATTCATCTAGAAAGTTTCCTAGAAAAAGGTTAAAAAGGCAATAATCTGGAGAGTTTTGCAAGATTTTTCTTCCATTGACCAACGAAGAAACACATTGGTACTTTCACATGATGAGTGAGTACTTCAGGATCTCTGACACTTACATGAGCAGCAGAGTGGCGCAGCGGAAGCGTGCTGGGCCCATAACCCAGAGGTCGGTGGATCGAAACCATCCTCTGCTATGTGCACTTATTTTTTTGTTAATTAAATTCTTCCAAAACTGGAATTGATATTTTGACTCTTTTATTTTTACTTAAAGTACAATAACTTTTAACATTTTAATTTGTTTTAATAGTATATTGACAGCATTGTTTTCTTTCAGAAATCCACTTAATTTTCTTTACCCTATTACTGAAATGGTAATTGACAAAAACAAGCTACATTGTCACCAGAAGAGCAATGCAAAATGTACAATTGATATTTCAAAATCATCTTTCCATCTTGAATTTCAATGATGCATTGGGGCAACGATTTTGTGAGAAACATCTTCACCCTTAAAGAAAGATTTTCTTAACTTCTTACCTGTGTGCTGATTAGATATCACCTGGTTTTCACATTAAACAGATTCCCACTTGAGAAAGCAGCAAGGATGCAGTGAGGTTTATGTTTCCTGGTGTCAACCTGTATTATTTCAGTGGACATTGTAATGAGGATGCATCTTGCTGCCTTTCCAATGAAGCAAGTTTTAATCAGTAATAGGTGAAAAACCATTCCTACAAAGGTGTTAATCAGAGACTTGGCTTTGTGGACACTTTTCAGAGAGCAAATGTGTTAGCATAAAAATAAAGCCATAAAATGGAGAGCTGATTAATCACTCAATTTTTTTTCTCTGCAACCCCATGCTAAATTGTGCTTCCTGTTTTTTATAAAATGACTTAATCAAATCTGACTCTGATTGCATCAGAGAAGGCCAGGTACCCTACACTATAAGAGGTGGTTTGAAATTTTGACTTGTCTACTTAAAGATCACCAAAATTTGATCACAAGGTCAATTACGTCCCCGGGTGGGATTGAACCACCAACCTTTCGGTTAACAGCCGAATGCGCTAACCGATTGCGCCACAGAGACAGCTTGCAAAAGCATGTACTGACAAAGGCTAAAAAGCATTCATCTAGAAAGTTTCCTAGAAAAAGGTTAAAACGGCAATAATCTGGAGAGTTTTGCAAGATTTTTCTTTCATTGACCAACGAAGAAACACATTGGTACTTTCACATGATGAGTGAGTACTTCAGGATCTCTGACACTTACATGAGCAGCAGAGTGGCGCAGCGGAAGCGTGCTGGGTCCATAACCCAGAGGTCGGTGGATCGAAACCATCCTCTGATATGTGCACTTATTTTTTTGTTAATTAAATTCTTCCAAAACTGGAATTGATATTTTGACTCTTTTATTTTTACTTAAAGTACAATAACTTTTAACATTTTAATTTGTTTTAATAGTATATTGACAGCATTGTTTTCTTTCAGAAATCCACTTAATTTTCTTTACAATATTACTGAAATGGTAATTGACAAAAACAAGCTACATTGTCACCAGAAGAGCAATGCAAAATGTACAATTGATATTTCAAAATCATCTTTCCATCTTGAATTTCAATGATGCATTGGGGCAACGATTTTGTGAGAAACATCTTCACCCTTAAAGAAAGATTTTCTTAACTTCTTACCTGTGTGCTGATTAGATATCACCTGGTTTTCACATTAAACAGATTCCCACTTGAGAAAGCAGCAAGGATGCAGTGAGGTTTATGTTTCCTGGTGTCAACCTGTATTATTTCAGTGGACATTGTAATGAGGATGCATCTTGCTGCCTTTCCAATGAAGCAAGTTTTAATCAGTAATAGGTGAAAAACCATTCCTACAAAGGTGTTAATCAGAGACTTGGCTTTGTGGACACTTTTCAGAGAGCAAATGTGTTAGCATAAAAATAAAGCCATAAAATGGAGAGCTGATTAATCACTCAATTGGATTTCTCTGCCTGCATAATTTTTTTTCTCTGCAACCCCATGCTAAATTGTGCTTCCTGTTTTTTATAAAATGACTTAATCAAATCTGACTCTGATTGCATCAGAGAAGGCCAGGTACCCTACACTATAAGAGGTGGTTTGAAATTTTGACTTATCTACTTAAAGATCACCAAAATTTGATCACAAGGTCAATTACGTCCCCGGGTGGGATTGAACCACCAACCTTTCGGTTAACAGCCGAATGCGCTAACCGATTGCGCCACAGAGACAGCTTGCAAAAGCATGTACTGACAAAGGCTAAAAAGCATTCATCTAGAAAGTTTCCTAGAAAAAGGTTAAAAAGGCAATAATCTGGAGAGTTTTGCAAGATTTTTCTTCCATTGACCAATGAAGAAACACATTGGTACTTTCACATGATGAGTGAGTACTTCAGGATCTCTGACACTTACATGAGCAGCAGAGTGGCGCAGCGGAAGCGTGCTGGGCCCATAACCCAGAGGTCGGTGGATCGAAACCATCCTCTGTTATGTGCACTTATTTTTTTGTTAATTAAATTCTTCCAAAACTGGAATTGATATTTTGACTCTTTTATTTTTACTTAAAGTACAATAACTTTTAACATTTTAATTTGTTTTAATAGTATATTGACAGCATTGTTTTCTTTCAGAAATCCACTTAATTTTCTTTACCCTATTACTGAAATGGTAATTGACAAAAGCAAGCTACATTGTCACCAGAAGAGCAATGCAAAATGTACAATTGATATTTCAAAATCATCTTTCCATCTTGAATTTCAATGATGCATTGGGGCAACGATTTTGTGAGAAACATCTTCACCCTTAAAGAAAGATTTTTTTAACTTCTTACCTGTGTGCTGATTAGATATCACCTGGTTTTCACATTAAACAGATTCCCACTTGAGAAAGCAGCAAGGATGCAGTGAGGTTTATGTTTCCTGGTGTCAACCTGTATTATTTCAGTGGACATTGTAATGAGGATGCATCTTGCTGCCTTTCCAATGAAGCAAGTTTTAATCAGTAATAGGTGAAAAACCATTCCTACAAAGGTGTTAATCAGAGACTTGGCTTTGTGGACACTTTTCAGAGAGCAAATGTGTTAGCATAAAAATAAAGCCATAAAATGGAGAGCTAATTAATCACTCAATTGGATTTCTCTGCCTGCATAATTTTTTTTCTCTGCAACCCCATGCTAAATTGTGCTTCCTGTTTTTTATAAAATGACTTAATCAAATCTGACTGCATCAGAGAAGGCCAGGTACCCTACACTATAAGAGGTGGTTTGAAATTTTGACTTGTCTACTTAAAGATCACCAAAATTTGATCACAAGGTCAATTACGTCCCCGGGTGGGATTGAACCACCAACCTTTCGGTTAACAGCCGAATGCGCTAACCGATTGCGCCACAGAGACAGCTTGCAAAAGCATGTACTGACAAAGGCTAAAAAGCATTCATCTAGAAAGTTTCCTAGAAAAAGGTTAAAAAGGCAATAATCTGGAGAGTTTTGCAAGATTTTTCTTCCATTGACCAACGAAGAAACACATTGGTACTTTCACATGATGAGTGAGTACTTCAGGATCTCTGACACTTACATGAGCAGCAGAGTGGCGCAGCGGAAGCGTGCTGGGCCCATAACCCAGAGGTCGGTGGATCGAAACCATCCTCTGCTGTGTGCACTTATTTTTTTGTTAATTAAATTCTTCCAAAACTGGAATTGATATTTTGACTCTTTTATTTTTACTTAAAGTACAATAACTTTTAACATTTTAATTTGTTTTAATAGTATATTGACAGCATTGTTTTCTTTCAGAAATCCACTTAATTTTCTTTACCCTATTACTGAAATGGTAATTGACAAAAGCAAGCTACATTGTCACCAGAAGAGCAATGCAAAATGTACAATTGATATTTCAAAATCATCTTTCCATCTTGAATTTCAATGATGCATTGGGGCAACGATTTTGTGAGAAACATCTTCACCCTTAAAGAAAGATTTTCTTAACTTCTTACCTGTGTGCTGATTAGATATCACCTGGTTTTCACATTAAACAGATTCCCACTTGAGAAAGCAGCAAGGATGCAGTGAGGTTTATGTTTCCTGGTGTCAACCTGTATTATTTCAGTGGACATTGTAATGAGGATGCATCTTGCTGCCTTTCCAATGAAGCAAGTTTTAATCAGTAATAGGTGAAAAACCATTCCTACAAAGGTGTTAATCAGAGACTTGGCTTTGTGGACACTTTTCAGAGAGCAAATGTGTTAGCATAAAAATAAAGCCATAAAATGGAGAGCTGATTAATCACTCGATTGGATTTCTCTGCCTGCATAATTTTTTTTCTCTGCAACCCCATGCTAAATTGTGCTTCCTGTTTTTTATAAAATGACTTAATCAAATCTGACTCTGATTGCATGAGAGAAGGCCAGGTACCCTACACTATAAGAGGTGGTTTGAAATTTTGACTTGTCTACTTAAAGATCACCAAAACTTGATCACAAGGTCAATTACGTCCCCGGGTGGGATTGAACCACCAACCTTTCGGTTAACAGCCGAATGCGCTAACCGATTGCGCCACAGAGACAGCTTGCAAAAGCATGTACTGACAAAGGCTAAAAAGCATTCATCTAGAAAGTTTCCTAGAAAAAGGTTAAAAAGGCAATAATCTGGAGAGTTTTGCAAGATTTTTCTTCCATTGACCAACGAAGAAACACATTGGTACTTTCACATGATGAGTGAGTACTTCAGGATCTCTGACACTTACATGAGCAGCAGAGTGGCGCAGCGGAAGCGTGCTGGGCCCATAACCCAGAGGTCGGTGGATCGAAACCATCCTCTGCTAGGTGCACTTATTTTTTTGTTAATTAAATTCTTCCAAAACTGGAATTGATATTTTGACTCTTTTATTTTTACTTAAAGTACAATAACTTTTAACATTTTAATTTGTTTTAATAGTATATTGACAGCATTGTTTTCTTTCAGAAATCCACTTAATTTTCTTTACCCTATTACTGAAATGGTAATTGACAAAAGCAAGCTACATTGTCACCAGAAGAGCAATGCAAAATGTACAATTGATATTTCAAAATCATCTTTCCATCTTGAATTTCAATGATGCATTGGGGCAACGATTTTGTGAGAAACATCTTCACCCTTAAAGAAAGATTTTCTTAACTTCTTACCTGTGTGCTGATTAGATATCACCTGGTTTTCACATTAAACAGATTCCCCCTTGAGAAAGCAGCAAGGATGCAGTGAGGTTTATGTTTCCTGGTGTCAACCTGTATTATTTCAGTGGACATTGTAATGAGGATGCATCTTGCTGCCTTTCCAATGAAGCAAGTTTTAATCAGTAATAGGTGAAAAACCATTCCTACAAAGGTGTTAATCAGAGACTTGGCTTTGTGGACACTTTTCAGAGAGCAAATGTGTTAGCATAAAAATAAAGCCATAAAATGGAGAGCTGATTAATCACTCAATTGGATTTCTCTGCCTGCATAATTTTTTTTCTCTGCAACCCCATGCTAAATTGTGCTTCCTGTTTTTTATAAAATGACTTAATCAAATCTGACTCTGATTGCATCAGAGAAGGCCAGGTACCCTACACTATAAGAGGTGGTTTGAAATTTTGACTTGTCTACTTAAAGATCACCAAAATTTGATCACAAGGTCAATTACGTCCCCGGGTGGGATTGAACCACCAACCTTTCGGTTAACAGCCGAATGCGCTAACCGATTGCGCCACAGAGACAGCTTGCAAAAGCATGTACTGACAAAGGCTAAAAAGCATTCATCTAGAAAGTTTCCTAGAAAAAGGTTAAAAAGGCAATAATCTGGAGAGTTTTGCAAGATTTTTCTTCCATTGACCAACGAAGAAACACATTGGTACTTTCACATGATGAGTGAGTACTTCAGGATCTCTGACACTTACATGAGCAGCAGAGTGGCGCAGCGGAAGCGTGCTGGGCCCATAACCCAGAGGTCGGTGGATCGAAACCATCCTCTGCTAGGTGCACTTATTTTTTTGTTAATTAAATTCTTCCAAAACTGGAATTGATATTTTGACTCTTTTATTTTTACTTAAAGTACAATAACTTTTAACATTTTAATTTGTTTTAATAGTATATTGACAGCATTGTTTTCTTTCAGAAATCCACTTAATTTTCTTTACCCTATTACTGAAATGGTAATTGACAAAAACAAGCTACATTGTCACCAGAAGAGCAATGCAAAATGTACAATTGATATTTCAAAATCATCTTTCCATCTTGAATTTCAATGATGCATTGGGGCAACGATTTTGTGAGAAACATCTTCACCCTTAAAGAAAGATTTTCTTAACTTCTTACCTGTGTGCTGATTAGATATCACCTGGTTTTCACATTAAACAGATTCCCACTTGAGAAAGCAGCAAGGATGCAGTGAGGTTTATGTTTCCTGGTGTCAACCTGTATTATTTCAGTGGACATTGTAATGAGGATGCATCTTGCTGCCTTTCCAATGAAGCAAGTTTTAATCAGTAATAGGTGAAAAACCATTCCTACAAAGGTGTTAATCAGAGACTTGGCTTTGTGGACACTTTTCAGAGAGCAAATGTGTTAGCATAAAAATAAAGCCATAAAATGGAGAGCTGATTAATCACTCAATTTTTTTTCTCTGCAACCCCATGCTAAATTGTGCTTCCTGTTTTTTATAAAATGACTTAATCAAATCTGACTCTGATTGCATCAGAGAAGGCCAGGTACCCTACACTATAAGAGGTGGTTTGAAATTTTGACTTGTCTACTTAAAGATCACCAAAATTTGATCACAAGGTCAATTACGTCCCCGGGTGGGATTGAACCACCAACCTTTCGGTTAACAGCCGAATGCGCTAACCGATTGCGCCACAGAGACAGCTTGCAAAAGCATGTACTGACAAAGGCTAAAAAGCATTCATCTAGAAAGTTTCCTAGAAAAAGGTTAAAAAGGCAATAATCTGGAGAGTTTTGCAAGATTTTTCTTCCATTGACCAACGAAGAAACACATTGGTACTTTCACATGATGAGTGAGTACTTCAGGATCTCTGACACTTACATGAGCAGCAGAGTGGCGCAGCGGAAGCGTGCTGGGCCCATAACCCAGAGGTCGGTGGATCGAAACCATCCTCTGCTATGTGCACTTATTTTTTTGTTAATTAAATTCTTCCAAAACTGGAATTGATATTTTGACTCTTTTATTTTTACTTAAAGTACAATAACTTTTAACATTTTAATTTGTTTTAATAGTATATTGACAGCATTGTTTTCTTTCAGAAATCCACTTAATTTTCTTTACCCTATTACTGAAATGGTAATTGACAAAAACAAGCTACATTGTCACCAGAAGAGCAATGCAAAATGTACAATTGATATTTCAAAATCATCTTTCCATCTTGAATTTCAATGATGCATTGGGGCAACGATTTTGTGAGAAACATCTTCACCCTTAAAGAAATATTTTCTTAACTTCTTACCTGTGTGCTGATTAGATATCACCTGGTTTTCACATTAAACAGATTCCCACGTGAGAAAGCAGCAAGGATGCAGTGAGGTTTATATTTCCTGGTGTCAACCTGTATTATTTCAGTGGACATTGTAATGAGGATGCATCTTGCTGCCTTTCCAATGAAGCAAGTTTTAATCAGTAATAGGTGAAAAACCATTCCTACAAAGGTGTTAATCAGAGACTTGGCTTTGTGGACACTTTTCAGAGAGCAAATGTGTTAGCATAAAAATAAAGCCATAAAATGGAGAGCTGATTAATCACTCAATTGGATTTCTCTGCCTGCATAATTTTTTTTCTCCTCAACCCCATGCTAAATTGTGCTTCCTGTTTTTTATAAAATGACTTAATCAAATCTGACTCTGATTGCATCAGAGAAGGCCAGGTACCCTACACTATAAGAGGTGGTTTGAAATTTTGACTTGTCTACTTAAAGATCACCAAAATTTGATCACAAGGTCAATTATGTCCCCGAGTGGGATTGAACCACCAACCTTTCGGTTAACATCCAAATGCGCTAACCGATTGCGCCACAGAGACAGCTTGCAAAAGCATGTACTGACAAAGGCTAAAAAGCATTCATCTAGAAAGTTTCCTAGAAAAAGGTTAAAAAGGCAATAATCTGGAGAGTTTTGCAAGATTTTTCTTCCATTGACCAACGAAGAAACACATTGGTACTTTCACATGATGAGTGAGTACTTCAGGATCTCTGACACTTACATGAGCAGCAGAGTGGCGCAGCGGAAGCGTGCTGGGCCCATAACCCAGAGGTCAGTGGATCAAAACCATCCTCTGCTATGTGCACTTATTTTTTTGTTAATTAAATTCTTCCAAAACTGGAATTGATATTTTGACTCTTTTATTTTTACTTAAAGTACAATAACTTTTAACATTTTAATTTGTTTTAATAGTATATTGACAGCATTGTTTTCTTTCAGAAATCCACTTAATTTTCTTTACCCTATTACTGAAATGGTAATTGACAAAAACAAGCTACATTGTCACCAGAAGAGCAATGCAAAATGTACAATTGATATTTCAAAATCATCTTTCCATCTTGAATTTCAATGATGCATTGGGGCAACGATTTTGTGAGAAACATCTTCACCCTTAAAGAAAGATTTTCTTAACTTCTTACCTGTGTGCTGATTAGATATCACCTGGTTTTCACATTAAACAGATTCCCACTTGAGAAAGCAGCAAGGATGCAGTGAGGTTTATGTTTCCTGGTGTCAACCTGTATTATTTCAGTGGACATTGAAATGAGGATGCATCTTGCTGCCTTTCCAATGAAGCAAGTTTTAATTAGTAATAGGTGAAAAACCATTCCTACAAAGGTGTTAATTAGAGACTTGGCTTTGTGGACACTTTTCAGAGAGCAAATGTGTTAGCATAAAAATAAAGCCATAAAATGGAGAGCTGATTAATCACTCAATTGGATTTCTCTGCCTGCATAATTTTTTTTCTCTGCAACCCCATGCTAAATTGTGCTTCCTGTTTTTTATAAAATGACTTAATCAAATCTGACTCTGATTGCATCAGAGAAGGCCAGGTACCCTACACTATAAGAGGTGGTTTGAAATTTTGACTTGTCTACTTAAAGATCACCAAAATTTGATCACAAGGTCAATTACGTCCCCGGGTGGGATTGAACCACCAACCTTTCGGTTAACAGCCGAATGCGCTAACTGATTGCGCCACAGAGACAGCTTGCAAAAGCATGTACTGACAAAGGCTAAAAAGCATTCATCTAGAAAGTTTCCTAGAAAAAGGTTAAAAAGGCAATAATCTGGAGAGTTTTGCAAGATTTTTCTTCCATTGACCAACGAAGAAACACATTGGTACTTTCACATGATGAGTGAGAACTTCAGGATCTCTGACACTAACATGAGCAGCAGAGTGGCGCAGCGGAAGCGTGCTGGCCCCATAACTCAGAGGTTGGTGGATCGAAACCATCCTCTGCTGTGTGCACTTATTTTTTTGTTAATTAAATTCTTCCAAAACTGGAATTGATATTTTGACTCTTTTATTTTTACTTAAAGTACAATAACTTTTAACATTTTAATTTGTTTTAATAGTATATTGACAGCATTGTTTTCTTTCAGAAATCCACTTAATTTTCTTTACCCTATTACTGAAATGGTAATTGACAAAAACAAGCTACATTGTCACCAGAAGAGCAATGCAAAATGTACAATTGATATTTCAAAATCATCTTTCCATCTTGAATTTCAATGATGCATTGGGGCAACGATTTTGTGAGAAACATCTTCACCCTTAAAGAAAGATTTTCTTAACTTCTTACCTGTGTGCTGATTAGATATCACCTGGTTTTCACATTAAACAGATTCCCACTTGAGAAAGCAGCAAGGATGCAGTGAGGTTTATGTTTCCTGGTGTCAACCTGTATTATTTCAGTGGACATTGTAATGAGGATGCATCTTGCTGCCTTTCCAATGAAGCAAGTTTTAATCAGTAATAGGTGAAAAACCATTCCTACAAAGGTGTTAATTAGAGACTTGGCTTTGTGGACACTTTTCAGAGAGCAAATGTGTTAGCATAAAAATAAAGCCATAAAATGGAGAGCTGATTAATCACTCAATTGGATTTCTCTGCCTGCATAATTTTTTTTCTCTGCAACCCCATGCTAAATTGTGCTTCCTGTTTTTTATAAAATGACTTAATCAAATCTGACTCTGATTGCATCAGAGAAGGCCAGGTACCCTACACTATAAGAGGTGGTTTGAAATTTTGACTTGTCTACTTAAAGATCACCAAAATTTGATCACAAGGTCAATTACGTCCCCGGGTGGGATTGAACCACCAACCTTTCGGTTAACAGCCGAATGCGCTAACTGATTTCGCCACAGAGACAGCTTGCAAAAGCATGTACTGACAAAGGCTAAAAAGCATTCATCTAGAAAGTTTCCTAGAAAAAGGTTAAAAAGGCAATAATCTGGAGAGTTTTGCAAGATTTTTCTTCCATTGACCAACGAAGAAACACATTGGTACTTTCAAATGATGAGTGAGTACTTCATGATCTCTGACATTTACATGAGCAGCAGAGTGGCGCAGCGGAAGCGTGCTGGGCCCATAACCCAGAGGTCGGTGGATCGAAACCATCCTCTGCTATGTGCACTTATTTTTTTGTTAATTAAATTCTTCAAAAACTGGAATTGATATTTTGACTCTTTTATTTTTACTTAAAGTACAATAACTTTCAACATTTTAATTTGTTTTAATAGTATATTGACAGCATTGTTTTCTTTCAGAAATCCACTTAATTTTCTTTACCCTATTACTGAAATGGTAATTGACAAAAACAAGCTACATTGTCACCAGAAGAGCAATGCAAAATGTACAATTGATATTTCAAAATCATCTTTCCATCTTGAATTTCAATGATGCATTGGGGCAACGATTTTGTGAGAAACATCTTCACCCTTAAAGAAAGATTTTCTTAACTTCTTACCTGTGTGCTGATTAGATATCACCTGGTTTTCACATTAAACAGATTCCCATTTGAGAAAGCAGCAAGGATGCAGTGAGGTTTATGTTTCCTGGTGTCAACCTGTATTATTTCAGTGGACATTGTAATGAGGATGCATCTTGCTGCCTTTCCAATGAAGCAAGTTTTAATCAGTAATAGGTGAAAAACCATTCCTACAAAGGTGTTAATCAGAGACTTGGCTTTGTGGACACTTTTCAGAGAGCAAATGTGTTAGCATAAAAATAAAGCCATAAAATGGAGAGCTGATTAATCACTCAATTGGATTTCTCTGCCTGCATAATTTTTTTTCTCTGCAACCCCATGCTAAATTGTGCTTCCTGTTTTTTATAAAATGACTTAATCAAATCTGACTGCATCAGAGAAGGCCAGGTACCCTACACTATAAGAGGTGGTTTGAAATTTTGACTTGTCTACTTAAAGATCACCAAAATTTGATCACAAGGTCAATTACGTCCCCGGGTGGGATTGAACCACCAACCTTTCGGTTAACAGCCGAATGCGCTAACTGATTGCGCCACAGAGACAGCTTGCAAAAGCATGTACTGACAAAGGCTAAAAAGCATTCATCTAGAAAGTTTCCTAGAAAAAGGTTAAAAAGGCAATAATCAGGAGAGTTTTGCAAGATTTTTCTTCCATTGACCAACGAAGAAACACATTGGTACTTTCACATGATGAGTGAGTACTTCAGGATCTCTGACACTTACATGAGCAGCAGAGTGGCGCAGCGGAAGCGTGCTGGGCCCATAACCCAGAGGTCGGTGGATCGAAACCATCCTCTGCTATGTGCACTTATTTTTTTTGTTAATTAAATTCTTCCAAAACTGGAATTGATATTTTGACTCTTTTATTTTTACTTAAAGTACAATAACTTTTAACATTTTAATTTGTTTTAATAGTATATTGACAGCATTGTATTCTTTCAGAAATCAACTTAATTTTCTTTACCCTATTACTGAAATGGTAATTGACAAAAACAAGCTACATTGTCACCAGAAGAGCAATGCAAAATGTACAATTGATATTTCAAAATCATCTTTCCATCTTGAATTTCAATGATGCATTGGGGCAACGATTTTGTGAGAAACATCTTCACCCTTAAAGAAAGATTTTCTTAACTTCTTACCTGTGTGCTGATTAGATATCACCTGGTTTTCACATTAAACAGATTCCCACTTGAGAAAGCAGCAAGGATGCAGTGAGGTTTATGTTTCCTGGTGTCAACCTGTATTATTTCAGTGGACATTGTAATGAGGATGCATCTTGCTGCCTTTCCAATGAAGCAAGTTTTAATCAGTAATAGGTGAAAAACCATTCCTACAAAGGCGTTAATCAGAGACTTGGCTTTATGGACACTTTTCAGAGAGCAAATGTGTTAGCATAAAAATAAAGCCATAAAATGGAGAGCTGATTAATCACTCAATTGGATTTCTCTGCCTGCATAATTTTTTTTCTCTGCAACCCCATGCTAAATTGTGCTTCCTGTTTTTTATAAAATGACTTAATCAAATCTGACTCTGATTGCATCAGAGAAGGCCAGGTACCCTACACTATAAGAGGTGGTTTGAAATTTTGACTTGTCTACTTAAAGATCACCAAAATTTGATCACAAGGTCAATTACGTCCCCGGGTGGGATTGAACCACCAACCTTTCGGTTAACAGCCAAATGCGCTAGCCGATTGCGCCACAGAGACAGCTTGCAAAAGCATGTACTGACAAAGGCTAAAAAGCATTCATCTAGAAAGTTTCCTAGAAAAAGTTTAAAAAGGCAATAATCTGGAGAGCTTTGCAAGATTTTTCTTCCATTGACCAACGAAGAAACACATTGGTACTTTCACATGATGAGTGAGTACTTCAGGATCTCTGACACTTACATGAGCAGCAGAGTGGCGCAGCGGAAGCGTGCCGGGCCCATAACCCAGAGGTCGGTGGATCGAAACCATCCTCTGCTATGTGCACTTATTTTTTTGTTAATTAAATTCTTCCAAAACTGGAATTGATATTTTGACTCTTTTATTTTTACTTAAAGTACAATAACTTTTAACATTTTAATTTGTTTTAATAGTATATTGACAGCATTGTTTTCTTTCAGAAATCCACTTAATTTTCTGTACCCTATTACTGAAATGGTAATTGATAAAAACAAGCTACATTGTCACCAGAAGAGCAATGCAAAATGTACAATTGATATTTCAAAATCATCTTTCCATCTTGAATTTCAATGATGCATTGGGGCAACGATTTTGTGAGAAACATCTTCACCCTTAAAGAAAGATTTTCTTAACTTCTTACCTGTGTGCTGATTAGATATCACCTGGTTTTCACATTAAACAGATTCCCACTTGAGAAAGCAGCAAGGATGCAGTGAGGTTTATGTTTCCTGGTGTCAACCTGTATTATTTCAGTGGACATTGTAATGAGGATGCATCTTGCTGCCTTTCCAATGAAGCAAGTTTTAATCAGTAATAGGTGAAAAACCATTCCTACAAAGGTGTTAATCAGAGACTTGGCTTTGTGGACACTTTTCAGAGAGCAAATGTGTTAGCATAAAAATAAAGCCATAAAATGGAGAGCTGATTAATCACTCAATTGGATTTCTCTGCCTGCATAATTTTTTTTCTCTGCAACCCCATGCTAAATTGTGCTTCCTGTTTTTTATAAAATGACTTAATCAAATCTGACTCTGATTGCATCAGAGAAGGCCAGGTACCCTACACTATAAGAGGTGGTTTGAAATTTTGACTTGCCTACTTAAAGATCACCAAAATTTGATCACAAGGTCAATTACGTCCCCGGGTGGGATTGAACCACCAACCTTTCGGTTAACAGCCGAATGCGCTAACTGATTGCGCCACAGAGACAGCTTGCAAAAGCATGTACTGACAAAGGCTAAAAAGCATTCATCTAGAAAGTTTCCTAGAAAAAGGTTAAAAAGGCAATAATCTGGAGAGTTTTGCAAGATTTTTCTTCCATTGACCAACGAAGAAACACATTGGTACTTTCACATGATGAGTGAGTACTTCAGGATCTCTGACACTTACATGAGCAGCAGAGTGGCGCAGCGGAAGCGTGCTGGGCCCATAACCCAGAGGTCGGTGAATCGAAACCATCCTCTGCTATGTGCACTTATTTTTTTTGTTAATTAAATTCTTCCAAAACTGGAATTGATATTTTGACTCTTTTATTTTTACTTAAAGTACAATAACTTTTAACATTTTAATTTGTTTTAATAGTATATTGACAGCATTGTATTCTTTCAGAAATCAACTTAATTTTCTTTACCCTATTACTGAAATGGTAATTGACAAAAACAAGCTACATTGTCACCAGAAGAGCAATGCAAAATGTACAATTGATATTTCAAAATCATCTTTCCATCTTGAATTTCAATGATGCATTGGGGCAACGATTTTGTGAGAAACATCTTCACCCTTAAAGAAAGATTTTCTTAACTTCTTACCTGTGTGCTGATTAGATATCACCTGGTTTTCACATTAAACAGATTCCCACTTGAGAAAGCAGCAAGGATGCAGTGAGGTTTATGTTTCCTGGTGTCAACCTGTATTATTTCAGTGGACATTGTAATGAGGATGCATCTTGCTGCCTTTCCAATGAAGCAAGTTTTAATCAGTAATAGGTGAAAAACCATTCCTACAAAGGCGTTAATCAGAGACTTGGCTTTATGGACACTTTTCAGAGAGCAAATGTGTTAGCATAAAAATAAAGCCATAAAATGGAGAGCTGATTAATCACTCAATTGGATTTCTCTGCCTGCATAATTTTTTTTCTCTGCAACCCCATGCTAAATTGTGCTTCCTGTTTTTTATAAAATGACTTAATCAAATCTGACTCTGATTGCATCAGAGAAGGCCAGGTACCCTACACTATAAGAGGTGGTTTGAAATTTTGACTTGTCTACTTAAAGATCACCAAAATTTGATCACAAGGTCAATTACGTCCCCGGGTGGGATTGAACCACCAACCTTTCGGTTAACAGCCAAATGCGCTAGCCGATTGCGCCACAGAGACAGCTTGCAAAAGCATGTACTGACAAAGGCTAAAAAGCATTCATCTAGAAAGTTTCCTAGAAAAAGGTTAAAAAGGCAATAATCTGGAGAGTTTTGCAAGATTTTTCTTCCATTGACCAACGAAGAAACACATTGGTACTTTCACATGATGAGTGAGTACTTCAGGATCTCTGACACTTACATGAGCAGCAGAGTGGCGCAGCGGAAGCGTGCTGGGCCCATAACCCAGAGGTCGGTGGATCGAAACCATCCTCTGCTATGTGCACTTATTTTTTTGTTAATTAAATTCTTCCAAAACTGGAATTGATATTTTGACTCTTTTATTTTTACTTAAAGTACAATAACTTTTAACATTTTAATTTGTTTTAATAGTATATTGACAGCATTGTTTTCTTTCAGAAATCCACTTAATTTTCTGTACCCTATTACTGAAATGGTAATTGATAAAAACAAGCTACATTGTCACCAGAAGAGCAATGCAAAATGTACAATTGATATTTCAAAATCATCTTTCCATCTTGAATTTCAATGATGCATTGGGGCAACGATTTTGTGAGAAACATCTTCACCCTTAAAGAAAGATTTTCTTAACTTCTTACCTGTGTGCTGATTAGATATCACCTGGTTTTCACATTAAACAGATTCCCACTTGAGAAAGCAGCAAGGATGCAGTGAGGTTTATGTTTCCTGGTGTCAACCTGTATTATTTCAGTGGACATTGTAATGAGGATGCATCTTGCTGCCTTTCCAATGAAGCAAGTTTTAATCAGTAATAGGTGAAAAACCATTCCTACAAAGGTGTTAATCAGAGACTTGGCTTTGTGGACACTTTTCAGAGAGCAAATGTGTTAGCATAAAAATAAAGCCATAAAATGGAGAGCTGATTAATCACTCAATTGGATTTCTCTGCCTGCATAATTTTTTTTCTCTGCAACCCCATGCTAAATTGTGCTTCCTGTTTTTTATAAAATGACTTAATCAAATCTGACTCTGATTGCATCAGAGAAGGCCAGGTACCCTACACTATAAGAGGTGGTTTGAAATTTTGACTTGTCTACTTAAAGATCACCAAAATTTGATCACAAGGTCAATTACGTCCCCGGGTGGGATTGAACCACCAACCTTTCGGTTAACAGCCGAATGCGCTAACTGATTGCGCCACAGAGACAGCTTGCAAAAGCATGTACTGACAAAGGCTAAAAAGCATTCATCTAGAAAGTTTCCTAGAAAAAGGTTAAAAAGGCAATAATCTGGAGAGTTTTGCAAGATTTTTCTTCCATTGACCAACGAAGAAACACATTGGTACTTTCACATGATGAGTGAGTACTTCAGGATCTCTGACACTTACATGAGCAGCAGAGTGGCGCAGCGGAAGCGTGCTGGGCCCATAACCCAGAGGTCGGTGGATCGAAACCATCCTCTGCTATGTGCACTTATTTTTTTTGTTAATTAAATTCTTCCAAAACTGGAATTGATATTTTGACTCTTTTATTTTTACTTAAAGTACAATAACTTTTAACATTTTAATTTGTTTTAATAGTATATTGACAGCATTGTATTCTTTCAGAAATCAACTTAATTTTCTTTACCCTATTACTGAAATGGTAATTGACAAAAACAAGCTACATTGTCACCAGAAGAGCAATGCAAAATGTACAATTGATATTTCAAAATCATCTTTCCATCTTGAATTTCAATGATGCATTGGGGCAACGATTTTGTGAGAAACATCTTCACCCTTAAAGAAAGATTTTCTTAACTTCTTACCTGTGTGCTGATTAGATATCACCTGGTTTTCACATTAAACAGATTCCCACTTGAGAAAGCAGCAAGGATGCAGTGAGGTTTATGTTTCCTGGTGTCAACCTGTATTATTTCAGTGGACATTGTAATGAGGATGCATCTTGCTGCCTTTCCAATGAAGCAAGTTTTAATCAGTAATAGGTGAAAAACCATTCCTACAAAGGCGTTAATCAGAGACTTGGCTTTATGGACACTTTTCAGAGAGCAAATGTGTTAGCATAAAAATAAAGCCATAAAATGGAGAGCTGATTAATCACTCAATTGGATTTCTCTGCCTGCATAATTTTTTTTCTCTGCAACCCCATGCTAAATTGTGCTTCCTGTTTTTTATAAAATGACTTAATCAAATCTGACTCTGATTGCATCAGAGAAGGCCAGGTACCCTACACTATAAGAGGTGGTTTGAAATTTTGACTTGTCTACTTAAAGATCACCAAAATTTGATCACAAGGTCAATTACGTCCCCGGGTGGGATTGAACCACCAACCTTTCGGTTAACAGCCAAATGCGCTAGCCGATTGCGCCACAGAGACAGCTTGCAAAAGCATGTACTGACAAAGGCTAAAAAGCATTCATCTAGAAAGTTTCCTAGAAAAAGGTTAAAAAGGCAATAATCTGGAGAGTTTTGCAAGATTTTTCTTCCATTGACCAACGAAGAAACACATTGGTACTTTCACATGATGAGTGAGTACTTCAGGATCTCTGACACTTACATGAGCAGCAGAGTGGCGCAGCGGAAGCGTGCTGGGCCCATAACCCAGAGGTCGGTGGATCGAAACCATCCTCTGCTATGTGCACTTATTTTTTTGTTAATTAAATTCTTCCAAAACTGGAATTGATATTTTGACTCTTTTATTTTTACTTAAAGTACAATAACTTTTAACATTTTAATTTGTTTTAATAGTATATTGACAGCATTGTTTTCTTTCAGAAATCCACTTAATTTTCTGTACCCTATTACTGAAATGGTTATTGATAAAAACAAGCTACATTGTCACCAGAAGAGCAATGCAAAATGTACAATTGATATTTCAAAATCATCTTTCCATCTTGAATTTCAATGATGCATTGGGGCAACGATTTTGTGAGAAACATCTTCACCCTTAAAGAAAGATTTTCTTAACTTCTTACCTGTGTGCTGATTAGATATCACCTGGTTTTCACATTAAACAGATTCCCACTTGTGAAAGCAGCAAGGATGCAGTGAGGTTTATGTTTCCTGGTGTCAACCTGTATTATTTCAGTGGACATTGTAATGAGGATGCATCTTGCTGCCTTTCCAATGAAGCAAGTTTTAATCAGTAATAGGTGAAAAACCATTCCTACAAAGGTGTTAATCAGAGACTTGGCTTTGTGGACACTTTTCAGAGAGCAAATGTGTTAGCATAAAAATAAAGCCATAAAATGGAGAGCTGATTAATCACTCAATTGGATTTCTCTGCCTGCATAATTTTTTTTCTCTGCAACCCCATGCTAAATTGTGCTTCCTGTTTTTTATAAAATGACTTAATCAAATCTGACTCTGATTGCATCAGAGAAGGCCAGGTACCCTACACTATAAGAGGTGGTTTGAAATTTTGACTTGTCTACTTAAAGATCACCAAAATTTGATCACAAGGTCAATTACGTCCCCGGGTGGGATTGAACCACCAACCTTTCGGTTAACAGCCGAATGCGCTAACTGATTGCGCCACAGAGACAGCTTGCAAAAGCATGTACTGACAAAGGCTAAAAAGCATTCATCTAGAAAGTTTCCTAGAAAAAGGTTAAAAAGGCAATAATCTGGAGAGTTTTGCAAGATTTTTCTTCCATTGACCAACGAAGAAACACATTGGTACTTTCACATGATGAGTGAGTACTTCAGGATCTCTGACACTTACATGAGCAGCAGAGTGGCGCAGCGGAAGCGTGCTGGGCCCATAACCCAGAGGTCGGTGGATCGAAACCATCCTCTGCTATGTGCACTTATTTTTTTTGTTAATTAAATTCTTCCAAAACTGGAATTGATATTTTGACTCTTTTATTTTTACTTAAAGTACAATAACTTTTAACATTTTAATTTGTTTTAATAGTATATTGACAGCATTGTATTCTTTCAGAAATCAACTTAATTTTCTTTACCCTATTACTGAAATGGTAATTGACAAAAACAAGCTACATTGTCACCAGAAGAGCAATGCAAAATGTACAATTGATATTTCAAAATCATCTTTCCATCTTGAATTTCAATGATGCATTGGGGCAACGATTTTGTGAGAAACATCTTCACCCTTAAAGAAAGATTTTCTTAACTTCTTACCTGTGTGCTGATTAGATATCACCTGGTTTTCACATTAAACAGATTCCCACTTGAGAAAGCAGCAAGGATGCAGTGAGGTTTATGTTTCCTGGTGTCAACCTGTATTATTTCAGTGGACATTGTAATGAGGATGCATCTTGCTGCCTTTCCAATGAAGCAAGTTTTAATCAGTAATAGGTGAAAAACCATTCCTACAAAGGCGTTAATCAGAGACTTGGCTTTATGGACACTTTTCAGAGAGCAAATGTGTTAGCATAAAATTAAAGCCATAAAATGGAGAGCTGATTAATCACTCAATTGGATTTCTCTGCCTGCATAATTTTTTTTCTCTGCAACCCCATGCTAAATTGTGCTTCCTGTTTTTTATAAAATGACTTAATCAAATCTGACTCTAATTGCATCAGAGAAGGCCAGGTACCCTACACTATAAGAGGTGGTTTGAAATTTTGACTTGTCTACTTAAAGATCACCAAAATTTGATCACAAGGTCAATTACGTCCCCGGGTGGGATTGAACCACCAACCTTTCGGTTAACAGCCAAATGCGCTAGCCGATTGCGCCACAGAGACAGCTTGCAAAAGCATGTACTGACAAAGGCTAAAAAGCATTCATCTAGAAAGTTTCCTAGAAAAACGTTAGAAAGGCAATAATCTGGAGAGTTTTGCAAGATTTTTCTTCCATTGACCAACGAAGAAACACATTGGTACTTTCACATGATGAGTGAGTACTTCAGGATCTCTGACACTTACATGAGCAGCAGAGTGGCGCAGCGGAAGCGTGCTGGGCCCATAACCCAGAGGTCGGTGGATCGAAACCATCCTCTGCTATGTGCACTTATTTTTTTGTTAATTAAATTCTTCCAAAACTGGAATTGATATTTTGACTCTTTTATTTTTACTTAAAGTACAATAACTTTTAACATTTTAATTTGTTTTAATAGTATATTGACAGCATTGTTTTCTTTCAGAAATCCACTTAATTTTCTGTACCCTATTACTGAAATGGTAATTGATAAAAACAAGCTACATTGTCACCAGAAGAGCAATGCAAAATGTACAATTGATATTTCAAAATCATCTTTCCATCTTGAATTTCAATGATGCATTGGGGCAACGATTTTGTGAGAAACATCTTCACCCTTAAAGAAAGATTTTCTTAACTTCTTACCTGTGTGCTGATTAGATATCACCTGGTTTTCACATTAAACAGATTCCCACTTGAGAAAGCAGCAAGGATGCAGTGAGGTTTATGTTTCCTGGTGTCAACCTGTATTATTTCAGTGGACATTGTAATGAGGATGCATCTTGCTGCCTTTCCAATGAAGCAAGTTTTAATCAGTAATAGGTGAAAAACCATTCCTACAAAGGTGTTAATCAGAGACTTGGCTTTGTGGACACTTTTCAGAGAGCAAATGTGTTAGCATAAAAATAAAGCCATAAAATGGAGAGCTGATTAATCACTCAATTGGATTTCTCTGCCTGCATAATTTTTTTTCTCTGCAACCCCATGCTAAATTGTGCTTCCTGTTTTTTATAAAATGACTTAATCAAATCTGACTCTGATTGCATCAGAGAAGGCCAGGTACCCTACACTATAAGAGGTGGTTTGAAATTTTGACTTGTCTACTTAAAGATCACCAAAATTTGATCACAAGGTCAATTACGTCCCCGGGTGGGATTGAACCACCAACCTTTTGGGTAACAGCCGAATGCGCTAACCGATTGCGCCACAGAGACAGCTTGCAAAAGCGTGTACTGACAAAGGCTAAAAAGCATTCATCTAGAAAGTTTCCTAGAAAAAGGTTAAAAAGGCAATAATCTGGAGAGTTTTGCAAGATTTTTCTTCCATTGACCAACGAAGAAACACATTGGTACTTTCACATGATGAGTGAGTACTTCAGGATCTCTGACACTTACATGAGCAGCAGAGTGGCGCAGCGGAAGCGTGCTGGGCCCATAACCCAGAGGTCGGTGGATCGAAACCATCCTCTGATATGTGCACTTATTTTTTTGTTAATTAAATTCTTCCAAAACTGGAATTGATATTTTGACTCTTTTATTTTTACTTAAAGTACAATAACTTTTAACATTTTAATTTGTTTTAATAGTATATTGACAGCATTGTATTCTTTCAGAAATCCACTTAATTTTCTTTACCCTATTACTGAAATGGTAATTGACAAAAACAAGCTACATTGTCACCAGAAGAGCAATGCAAAATGTACAATTGATATTTCAAAATCATCTTTCCATCTTGAATTTCAATGATGCATTGGGGCAACGATTTTGTGAGAAACATCTTCACCCTTAAAGAAAGATTTTCTTAACTTCTTACCTGTGTGCTGATTAGATATCACCTGGTTTTCACATTAAACAGATTCCCACTTGAGAAAGCAGCAAGGATGCAGTGAGGTTTATGTTTCCTGGTGTCAACCTGTATTATTTCAGTGGACATTGTAATGAGGAGGCATCTTGCTGCCTTTCCAATGAAGCAAGTTTTAATCAGTAATAGGTGAAAAACCATTCCTACAAAGGTGTTAATCAGAGACTTGGTTTTGTGGACACTTTTCAGAGAGCAAATGTGTTAGCATAAAAATAAAGCCATAAAATGGAGAGCTGATTAATCACTCAATTGGATTTCTCTGCCTGCATAATTTTTTTTCTCTGCAACCCCATGCTAAATTGTGCTTCCTGTTTTTTATAAAATGACTTAATCAAATCTGACTCTGATTGCATCAGAGAAGGCCAGGTACCCTACACTATAAGAGGTGGTTTGAAATTTTGACTTGTCTACTTAAAGATCACCAAAATTTGATCACAAGGTCAATTACGTCCCCGGGTGGGATTGAACCACCAACCGTTCGGTCAACAGCCGAATGCGCTAACCGATTGCGCCACAGAGACAGCTTGCAAAAGCATGTACTGACAAAGGCTAAAAAGCATTCATCTAGAAAGTTTCCTAGAAAAATGTTAAAAAGGCAATAATCTGGAGAGTTTTGCAAGATTTTTCTTCCATTGACAAACGAAGAAACACATTGGTACTTTCACATGATGAGTGAGTACTTCAGGATCTCTGACACTTACATGAGCAGCAGAGTGGCGCAGCGGAAGCGTGCTGGGCCCATAACCCAGAGGTCGGTGGATCGAAACCATCCTCTGCTATGTGCACTTATTTTTTTGTTAATTAAATTCTTCCAAAACTGGAATTGATATTTTGACTCTTTTATTTTTACTTAAAGTACAATAACTTTTAACATTTTAATTTGTTTTAATAGTATATTGACAGCATTGTTTTCTTTCAGAAATCCACTTAATTTTCTTTACCCTATTACTGAAATGGTAATTGACAAAAACAAGCTACTTTGTCACCAGAAGAGCAATGCAAAATGTACAATTGATATTTCAAAATCATCTTTCCATCTTGAATTTCAATGATGCATTGGGGCAACGATTTTGTGAGAAACATCTTCACCCTTAAAGAAAGATTTTCTTAACTTCTTACCTGTGTGCTGATTAGATATCACCTGGTTTTCACATTAAACAGATTCCCACTTGAGAAAGCAGCAAGGATGCAGTGAGGTTTATGTTTCCTGGTGTCAACCTGTATTATTTCAGTGGACATTGTAATGAGGATGCATCTTGCTGCCTTTCCAATGAAGCAAGTTTTAATCAGTAATAGGTGAAAAACCATTCCTACAAAGGCGTTAATCAGAGACTTGGCTTTATGGACACTTTTCAGAGAGCAAATGTGTTAGCATAAAATTAAAGCCATAAAATGGAGAGCTGATTAATCACTCAATTGGATTTCTCTGCCTGCATAATTTTTTTTCTCTGCAACCCCATGCTAAATTGTGCTTCCTGTTTTTTATAAAATGACTTAATCAAATCTGACTCTAATTGCATCAGAGAAGGCCAGGTACCCTACACTATAAGAGGTGGTTTGAAATTTTGACTTGTCTACTTAAAGATCACCAAAATTTGATCACAAGGTCAATTACGTCCCCGGGTGGGATTGAACCACCAACCTTTCGGTTAACAGCCAAATGCGCTAGCCGATTGCGCCACAGAGACAGCTTGCAAAAGCATGTACTGACAAAGGCTAAAAAGCATTCATCTAGAAAGTTTCCTAGAAAAACGTTAGAAAGGCAATAATCTGGAGAGTTTTGCAAGATTTTTCTTCCATTGACCAACGAAGAAACACATTGGTACTTTCACATGATGAGTGAGTACTTCAGGATCTCTGACACTTACATGAGCAGCAGAGTGGCGCAGCGGAAGCGTGCTGGGCCCATAACCCAGAGGTCGGTGGATCGAAACCATCCTCTGCTATGTGCACTTATTTTTTTGTTAATTAAATTCTTCCAAAACTGGAATTGATATTTTGACTCTTTTATTTTTACTTAAAGTACAATAACTTTTAACATTTTAATTTGTTTTAATAGTATATTGACAGCATTGTTTTCTTTCAGAAATCCACTTAATTTTCTGTACCCTATTACTGAAATGGTAATTGATAAAAACAAGCTACATTGTCACCAGAAGAGCAATGCAAAATGTACAATTGATATTTCAAAATCATCTTTCCATCTTGAATTTCAATGATGCATTGGGGCAACGATTTTGTGAGAAACATCTTCACCCTTAAAGAAAGATTTTCTTAACTTCTTACCTGTGTGCTGATTAGATATCACCTGGTTTTCACATTAAACAGATTCCCACTTGAGAAAGCAGCAAGGATGCAGTGAGGTTTATGTTTCCTGGTGTCAACCTGTATTATTTCAGTGGACATTGTAATGAGGATGCATCTTGCTGCCTTTCCAATGAAGCAAGTTTTAATCAGTAATAGGTGAAAAACCATTCCTACAAAGGTGTTAATCAGAGACTTGGCTTTGTGGACACTTTTCAGAGAGCAAATGTGTTAGCATAAAAATAAAGCCATAAAATGGAGAGCTGATTAATCACTCAATTGGATTTCTCTGCCTGCATAATTTTTTTTCTCTGCAACCCCATGCTAAATTGTGCTTCCTGTTTTTTATAAAATGACTTAATCAAATCTGACTCTGATTGCATCAGAGAAGGCCAGGTACCCTACACTATAAGAGGTGGTTTGAAATTTTGACTTGTCTACTTAAAGATCACCAAAATTTGATCACAAGGTCAATTACGTCCCCGGGTGGGATTGAACCACCAACCTTTTGGGTAACAGCCGAATGCGCTAACCGATTGCGCCACAGAGACAGCTTGCAAAAGCGTGTACTGACAAAGGCTAAAAAGCATTCATCTAGAAAGTTTCCTAGAAAAAGGTTAAAAAGGCAATAATCTGGAGAGTTTTGCAAGATTTTTCTTCCATTGACCAACGAAGAAACACATTGGTACTTTCACATGATGAGTGAGTACTTCAGGATCTCTGACACTTACATGAGCAGCAGAGTGGCGCAGCGGAAGCGTGCTGGGCCCATAACCCAGAGGTCGGTGGATCGAAACCATCCTCTGATATGTGCACTTATTTTTTTGTTAATTAAATTCTTCCAAAACTGGAATTGATATTTTGACTCTTTTATTTTTACTTAAAGTACAATAACTTTTAACATTTTAATTTGTTTTAATAGTATATTGACAGCATTGTATTCTTTCAGAAATCCACTTAATTTTCTTTACCCTATTACTGAAATGGTAATTGACAAAAACAAGCTACATTGTCACCAGAAGAGCAATGCAAAATGTACAATTGATATTTCAAAATCATCTTTCCATCTTGAATTTCAATGATGCATTGGGGCAACGATTTTGTGAGAAACATCTTCACCCTTAAAGAAAGATTTTCTTAACTTCTTACCTGTGTGCTGATTAGATATCACCTGGTTTTCACATTAAACAGATTCCCACTTGAGAAAGCAGCAAGGATGCAGTGAGGTTTATGTTTCCTGGTGTCAACCTGTATTATTTCAGTGGACATTGTAATGAGGAGGCATCTTGCTGCCTTTCCAATGAAGCAAGTTTTAATCAGTAATAGGTGAAAAACCATTCCTACAAAGGTGTTAATCAGAGACTTGGTTTTGTGGACACTTTTCAGAGAGCAAATGTGTTAGCATAAAAATAAAGCCATAAAATGGAGAGCTGATTAATCACTCAATTGGATTTCTCTGCCTGCATAATTTTTTTTCTCTGCAACCCCATGCTAAATTGTGCTTCCTGTTTTTTATAAAATGACTTAATCAAATCTGACTCTGATTGCATCAGAGAAGGCCAGGTACCCTACACTATAAGAGGTGGTTTGAAATTTTGACTTGTCTACTTAAAGATCACCAAAATTTGATCACAAGGTCAATTACGTCCCCGGGTGGGATTGAACCACCAACCGTTCGGTCAACAGCCGAATGCGCTAACCGATTGCGCCACAGAGACAGCTTGCAAAAGCATGTACTGACAAAGGCTAAAAAGCATTCATCTAGAAAGTTTCCTAGAAAAATGTTAAAAAGGCAATAATCTGGAGAGTTTTGCAAGATTTTTCTTCCATTGACAAACGAAGAAACACATTGGTACTTTCACATGATGAGTGAGTACTTCAGGATCTCTGACACTTACATGAGCAGCAGAGTGGCGCAGCGGAAGCGTGCTGGGCCCATAACCCAGAGGTCGGTGGATCGAAACCATCCTCTGCTATGTGCACTTATTTTTTTGTTAATTAAATTCTTCCAAAACTGGAATTGATATTTTGACTCTTTTATTTTTACTTAAAGTACAATAACTTTTAACATTTTAATTTGTTTTAATAGTATATTGACAGCATTGTTTTCTTTCAGAAATCCACTTAATTTTCTTTACCCTATTACTGAAATGGTAATTGACAAAAACAAGCTACATTGTCACCAGAAGAGCAATGCAAAATGTACAATTGATATTTCAAAATCATCTTTCCATCTTGAATTTCAATGATGCATTGGGGCAACGATTTTGTGAGAAACATCTTCACCCTTAAAGAAAGATTTTCTTAACTTCTTACCTGTGTGCTGATTAGATATCACCTGGTTTTCACATTAAACAGATTCCCACTTGAGAAAGCAGCAAGGATGCAGTGAGGTTTATGTTTCCTGGTGTCAACCTGTATTATTTCAGTGGACATTGTAATGAGGATGCATCTTGCTGCCTTTCCAATGAAGCAAGTTTTAATCAGTAATAGGTGAACAAACATTCCTACAAAGGTGTTAATCAGAGACTTGGCTTTGTGGACACTTTTCAGAGAGCAAATGTGTTAGCATAAAAATAAAGCCATAAAATGGAGAGCTGATTAATCACTCAATTGGATTTCTCAGCCTGCATAATTTTTTTTCTCTGCAACCCCATGCTAAATTGTGCTTCCTGTTTTTTATAAAATGACTTAATCAAATCTGACTCTGATTGCATCAGAGAAGGCCAGGTACCCTACACTATAAGAGGTGGTTTGAAATTTTGACTTGTCTACTTAAAGATCACCAAAATTTGATCACAAGGTCAATTACGTCCCCAGGTGGGATTGAACCACCAACCTTTCGGTTAACAGCCGAATGCGCTCACTGATTGCGCCACAGAGACAGCTTGCAAAAGCATGTATTGACAAAGGCTAAAAAGCATTCATCTAGAAAGTTTCCTAGAAAAAGTTTAAAAAGGCAATAATCTGAAGAGTTTTGCAAGATTTTTCTTCCATTGACCAACGAAGAAACACATTGGTACTTTCACATGATGAGTGAGTACTTCAGGATCTCTGACACTTACATGAGCAGCAGAGTGGCGCAGCGGAAGCGTGCTGGGCCCATAACCCAGAGGTTGGTGGATCGAAACCATCCTCTGCTATGTGCACTTCTTTTTTTGTTAATTAAATTCTTCCAAAACTGGAATTGATATTTTGACTCTTTTATTTTTACTTAAAGTACAATAACTTTTAACATTTTAATTTGTTTTAATAGTATATTGACAGCATTGTTTTCTTTCAGAAATCCACTTAATTTTCTTTACCCTATTACTGAAATGGTAATTGACAAAAACAAGCTACATTGTCACCAGAAGAGCAATGCAAAATGTACAATTGATATTTCAAAATCATCTTTCCATCTTGAATTTCAATGATGCATTGGGGCAACGATTTTGTGAGAAACATCTTCACCCTTAAAGAAAGATTTTCTTAACTTCTTACCTGTGTGCTGATTAGATATCACCTGGTTTTCACATTAAACAGATTCCCACTTGAGAAAGCAGCAAGGATGCAGTGAGGTTTATGTTTCCTGGTGTCAACCTGTATTATTTCAGTGGACATTGTAATGAGGATGCATCTTGCTGCCTTTCCAATGAAGCAAGTTTTAATCAGTAATAGGTGAAAAACCATTCCTACAAAGGTGTTAATCAGAGACTTGGCTTTGTGGACACTTTTCAGAGAGCAAATGTGTTAGCATAAAAATAAAGCCATAAAATGGAGAGCTGATTAATCACTCAATTGGATTTCTCTGCCTGCATAATTTTTTTTCTCTGCAACCCCATGCTAAATTGTGCTTCCTGTTTTTTATAAAATGACTTAATCAAATCTGACTCTGATTGCATCAGAGAAGGCAAGGTACCCTACACTATAAGAGGTGGTTTGAAATTTTGACTTGTCTACTTAAAGATCACCAAAATTTGATCACAAGGTCAATTATGTCCCCGGGTGGGATTGAACCACCAACCTTTCGGTTAACAGCCGAATGCGCTAACTGGTTGCGCCACAGAGACAGCTTGCAAAATCATGTACTGACAAAGGCTAAAAAGCATTCATCTAGAAAGTTTCCTAGAAAAAGTTTAAAAAGGCAATAATCTGGAGAGTTTTGCAAGATTTTTCTTCCATTGACCAACGAAGAAACACATTGGTACTTTCACATGATGAGTAAGTACTTCAGGATCTCTGACACTTACATGAGCAGCAGAGTGGCGCAGCGGAAGCGTGCTGGGCCCATAACCCAGAGGTCGGTGGATCGAAACCATCCTCTGCTATGTGCACTTCTTTTTTTGTTAATTAAATTCTTCCAAAACTGGAATTGATATTTTGACTCTTTTATTTTACTTAAAGTACAATAACTTTTAACATTTTAATTTGTTTTAATAGTATATTGACAGCATTGTTTTCTTTCAGAAATCCACTTAATTTTCTTTACCCTATTACTGAAATGGTAATTGACAAAAACAAGCTACATTGTCACCAGAAGAGCAATGCAAAATGTACAATTGATATTTCAAAATCATCTTTCCATCTTGAATTTCAATGATGCATTGGGGCAACGATTTTGTGAGAAACATCTTCACCCTTAAAGAAAGATTTTCTTAACTTCTTACCTGTGTGCTGATTAGATATCACCTGGTTTTCACATTAAACAGATTCCCACTTGAGAAAGCAGCAAGGATGCAGTGAGGTTTATGTTTCCTGGTGTCAACCTGTATTATTTCAGTGGACATTGTAATGAGGATGCATCTTGCTGCCTTTCCAATGAAGCAAGTTTTAATCAGTAATAGGTGAACAAACATTCCTACAAAGGTGTTAATCAGAGACTTGGCTTTGTGGACACTTTTCAGAGAGCAAATGTGTTAGCATAAAAATAAAGCCATAAAATGGAGAGCTGATTAATCACTCAATTGGATTTCTCTGCCTGCATATTTTTTTTTCTCTGCAACCCCATGCTAAATTGTGCTTCCTGTTTTTTATAAAATGACTTAATCAAATCTGACTCTGATTGCATCAGAGAAGGCCAGGTACCCTACACTATAAGAGGTGGTTTGAAATTTTGACTTGTCTACTTAAAGATCACCAAAATTTGATCACAAGGTCAATTACGTCCCCAGGTGGGATTGAACCACCAACCTTTCGGTTAACAGCCGAATGCGCTCACTGATTGCGCCACAGAGACAGCTTGCAAAAGCATGTATTGACAAAGGCTAAAAAGCATTCATCTAGAAAGTTTCCTAGAAAAAGGTTAAAAAGGCAATAATCTGGAGAGTTTTGCAAGATTTTTCTTCCATTGACCAACGAAGAAACACATTGGTACTTTCACATGATGAGTGAGTACTTCAGGATCTCTGACACTTACATGAGCAGCAGAGTGGCGCAGCGGAAGCGTGCTGGGCCCATAACCCAGAGGTTGGTGGATCGAAACCATCCTCTGCTATGTGCACTTCTTTTTTTGTTAATTAAATTCTTCCAAAACTGGAATTGATATTTTGACTCTTTTATTTTTACTTAAAGTACAATAACTTTTAACATTTTAATTTGTTTTAATAGTATATTGACAGCATTGTTTTCTTTCAGAAATCCACTTAATTTTCTTTACCCTATTACTGAAATGGTAATTGACAAAAACAAGCTACATTGTCACCAGAAGAGCAATGCAAAATGTACAATTGATATTTCAAAATCATCTTTCCATCTTGAATTTCAATGATGCATTGGGGCAACGATTTTGTGAGAAACATCTTCACCCTTAAAGAAAGATTTTCTTAACTTCTTACCTGTGTGCTGATTAGATATCACCTGGTTTTCACATTAAACAGATTCCCACTTGAGAAAGCAGCAAGGATGCAGTGAGGTTTATGTTTCCTGGTGTCAACCTGTATTATTTCAGTGGACATTGTAATGAGGATGCATCTTGCTGCCTTTCCAATGAAGCAAGTTTTAATCAGTAATAGGTGAAAAACCATTCCTACAAAGGTGTTAATCAGAGACTTGGCTTTGTGGACACTTTTCAGAGAGCAAATGTGTTAGCATAAAAATAAAGCCATAAAATGGAGAGCTGATTAATCACTCAATTGGATTTCTCTGCCTGCATAATTTTTTTTCTCTGCAACCCCATGCTAAATTGTGCTTCCTGTTTTTTATAAAATGACTTAATCAAATCTGACTCTGATTGCATCAGAGAAGGCCAGGTACCCTACACTATAAGAGGTGGTTTGAAATTTTGACTTGTCTACTTAAAGATCACCAAAATTTGATCACAAGGTCAATTACGTCCCCGGGTGGGATTGAACCACCAACCTTTCGGTTAACAGCCGAATGCGCTAACTGGTTGCGCCACAGAGACAGCTTGCAAAAGCATGTACTGACAAAGGCTAAAAAGCATTCATCTAGAAAGTTTCCTAGAAAAAGGTTAAAAAGGCAATAATCTGGAGAGTTTTGCAAGATTTTTCTTCCATTGACCAACGAAGAAACACATTGGTACTTTCACATGATGAGTGAGTACTTCAGGATCTCTGACACTTACATGAGCAGCAGAGTGGCGCAGCGGAAGCGTGCTGGGCCCATAACCCAGAGGTCGGTGGATCGAAACCATCCTCTGCTATGTGCACTTATTTTTTTGTTAATTAAATTCTTCCAAAACTGGAATTGATATTTTGACTCTTTTATTTTTACTTAAAGTACAATAACTTTTAACATTTTAATTTGTTTTAATAGTATATTGACAGCATTGTTTTCTTTCAGAAATCCACTTAATTTTCTTTACCCTATTACTGAAATGGTAATTGACAAAAACAAGCTACATTGTCACCAGAAGAGCAATGCAAAATGTACAATTGATATTTCAAAATCATCTTTCCATCTTGAATTTCAATGATGCATTGGGGCAACGATTTTGTGAGAAACATCTTCACCCTTAAAGAAAGATTTTCTTAACTTCTTACCTGTGTGCTGATTAGATATCACCTGGTTTTCACATTAAACAGATTCCCACTTGAGAAAGCAGCAAGGATGCAGTGAGGTTTATGTTTCCTGGTGTCAACCTGTATTATTTCAGTGGACATTGTAATGAGGATGCATCTTGCTGCCTTTCCAATGAAGCAAGTTTTAATCAGTAATAGGTGAAAAAACATTCCTACAAAGGTGTTAATCAGAGACTTGGCTTTGTGGACACTTTTCAGAGAGCAAATGTGTTAGCATAAAAATAAAGCCATAAAATGGAGAGCTGATTAATCACTCAATTGGATTTCTCTGCCTGCATAATTTTTTTTCTCTGCAACCCCATGCTAAATTGTGCTTCCTGTTTTTTATAAAATGACTTAATCAAATCTGACTCTGATTGCATCAGAGAAGGCCAGGTACCCTACACTATAAGAGGTGGTTTGAAATTTTGACTTGTCTACTTAAAGATCACCAAAACTTGATCACAAGGTCAATTACGTCCCCGGGTGGGATTGAACCACCAACCTTTCGGTTAACAGCCGAATGCACTAACCGATTGCGCCACAGAGACAGCTTGCAAAAGCATGTACTGACAAAGACTAAAAAGCATTCATCTAGAAAGTTTCCTAGAAAAAGGTTAAAAAGGCAATAATCTGGAGAGTTTTGCAAGATTTTTCTTCCATTGACCAACGAAGAAACACATTGGTACTTTCACATGATGAGTGAGTACTTCAGGATCTCTGACACTTACATGAGCAGCAGAGTGGCGCAGCGGAAGCGTGCTGGGCCCATAACCCAGAGGTCGGTGGATCGAAACCATCCTCTGCTATGTGCACTTATTTTTTTGTTAATTAAATTCTTCCAAAACTGGAATTGATATTTTGACTCTTTTATTTTTACTTAAAGTACAATAACTTTTAACATTTTAATTTGTTTTAATAGTATATTGACAGCATTGTATTCTTTCAGAAATCCAATTAATTTTCTTTACCCTATTACTGAAATGGTAATTGACAAAAACAAGCTACATTGTCACCAGAAGAGCAATGCAAAATGTACAATTGATATTTCAAAATCATCTTTCCATCTTGAATTTCAATGATGCATTGGGGCAACGATTTTGTGAGAAACATCTTCACCCTTAAAGAAAGATTTTCTTAACTTCTTACCTGTGTGCTGATTAGATATCACCTGGTTTTCACATTAAACAGATTCCCACTTGAGAAAGCAGCAAGGATGCAGTGAGGTTTATGTTTCCTGGTGTCAACCTGTATTATTTCAGTGGACATTGTAATGAGGATGCATCTTGCTGCCTTTCCAATGAAGCAAGTTTTAATCAGTAATAGGTGAAAAACCATTCCTACAAAGGCGTTAATCAGAGACTTGGCTTTATGGACACTTTTCAGAGAGCAAATGTGTTAGCATAAAAATAAAGCCATAAAATGGAGAGCTGATTAATCACTCAATTGGATTTCTCTGCCTGCATAATTTTTTTTCTCTGCAACCCCATGCTAAATTGTGCTTCCTGTTTTTTATAGAATGACTTAATCAAATCTGACTCTGATTGCATCAGAGAAGGCCAGGTACCCTACACTATAAGAGGTGGTTTGAAATTTTGACTTGTCTACTTAAAGATCACCAAAATTTGATCACAAGGTCAATTACGTCCCCGGGGGGGATTGAACCACCAACCTTTCGGTTAACAGCCAAATGCGCTAACCGATTGCACCACAGAGACAGCTTGCAAAAGCTTGTACTGACAAAGGCTAAAAAGCATTCATCTAGAAAGTTTCCTAGAAAAAGGTTAAAAAGGCAATAATCTGGAGAGTTTTGCAAGATTTTTCTTCCATTGACCAACGAAGAAACACATTGGTACTTTCACATGATGAGTGAGTACTTCAGGATCTCTGACACTTACATGAGCAGCAGAGTGGCGCAGCGGAAGCGTGCTGGGCCTATAACCCAGAGGTCGGTGGATCGAAAGCATCCTCTGCTATGTGCACTTATTTTTTTGTTAATTAAATTCTTCCAAAACTGGAATTGATATTTTGACTCTTTTATTTTTACTTAAAGTACAATAACTTTTAACATTTTAATTTGTTTTAATAGTATATTGACAGCATTGTTTTCTTTCAGAAATCCACTTAATTTTCTTTACCCTATTACTGAAATGGTAATTGACAAAAACAAGCTACATTGTCACCAGAAGAGCAATGCAAAATGTACAATTGATATTTCAAAATCATCTTTCCATCTTGAATTTCAATGATGCATTGGGGCAACGATTTTGTGAGAAACATCTTCACCCTTAAAGAAAGATTTTCTTAACTTCTTACCTGTGTGCTGATTAGATATCACCTGGTTTTCACATTAAACAGATTCCCACTTGAGAAAGCAGCAAGGATGCAGTGAGGTTTATGTTTCCTGGTGTCAACCTGTATTATTTCAGTGGACATTGTAATGAGGATGCATCTTGCTGCCTTTCCAATGAAGCAAGTTTTAATCAGTAATAGGTGAAAAACCATTCATACAAAGGTGTTAATCAGAGACTTGGCTTTGTGGACACTTTTCAGAGAGCAAATGTGTTAGCATAAAAATAAAGCCATAAAATGGAGAGCTGATTAATCACTCATTTGGATTTCTCTGCCTGCATAATTTTTTTTCTCTGCAACCCCATGCTAAATTGTGCTTCCTGTTTTTTATAAAATGACTTAATCAAATCTGACTCTGATTGCATCAGAGAAGGCCAGGTACCCTACACTATAAGAGGTGGTTTGAAATTTTGACTTGTCTACTTAAAGATCACCAAAATTTGATCACAAGGTCAATTACGTCCCCAGGTGGGATTGAACCACCAACCTTTCGGTTAACAGCCGAATGCGCTCACTGATTGCGCCACAGAGACAGCTTGCAAAAGCATGTATTGACAAAGGCTAAAAAGCATTCATCGAGAAAGTTTCCTAGAAAAAGGTTAAAAAGGCAATAATCTGGAGAGTTTTGCAAGATTTTTCATCCATTGACCAACGAAGAAACACATTGGTACTTTCACATGATGAGTGAGTACTTCAGGATCTCTGACACTTACATGAGCAGCAGAGTGGCGCAGCGGAAGTGTGCTGGGCCCATAACCCAGAGGTCGGTGGATCGAAAACATCCTCTGCTATGTGCACTTATTTTTTTGTTAATTAAATTCTGCCAAAACTGGAATTAATATTTTGACTCTTTTATTTTTACTTAAAGTACAATAACTTTTAACATTTTAATTTGTTTAAATAGTATATTGACAGCATTGTTTTCTTTCAGAAATCCACTTAATTTTCTTTACCCTATTACTGAAATGGTAATTGACAAAAACAAGCTACATTGTCACCAGAAGAGCAATGCAAAATGTACAATTGATATTTCAAAATCATCTTTCCATCTTGAATTTCAATGATGCATTGGGGCAACGATTTTGTGAGAAACATCTTCACCCTTAAAGAAAGATTTTCTTAACTTCTTACCTGTGTGCTGATTAGATATCACCTGGTTTTCACATTAAACAGATTCCCACTTGAGAAAGCAGCAAGGATGCAGTGAGGTTTATGTTTCCTGGTGTCAACCTGTATTATTTCAGTGGACATTGTAATGAGGATGCATCTTGCTGCCTTTCCAATGAAGCAAGTTTTAATCAGTAATAGGTGAAAAACCATTCCTACAAAGGTGTTAATCAGAGACTTGGCTTTGTGGACACTTTTCAGAGAGCAAATGTGTTAGCATAAAAATAAAGCCATAAAATGGAGAACTGATTAATCACTCAATTGGATTTCTCTGCCTGCATAATTTTTTTTCTCTGCAACCCCATGCTAAATTGTGCTTCCTGTTTTTTATAAAATGACTTAATCAAATCTGACTCTGATTGCATCAGAGAAGGCCAGGTACCCTACACTATAAGAGGTGGTTTGAAATTTTGACTTGTCTACTTAAAGATCACCAAAATTTGATCACAAGGTCAATTACGTCCCCGGGTGGGATTGAACCACCAACCTTTCGGTTAACAGCCGAATGCGCTAACCGATTGCGCCACAGAGACAGCTTGCAAAAGCATGTATTGACAAAGGCTAAAAAGCATTCATCTAGAAAGTTTCCTAGAAAAAGGTTAAAAGGCAATAATCTGGAGAGTTTTGCAAGATTTTTCTTCCATTGACCAACGAAGAAACACATTGGTACTTTCACATGATGAGTGAGTACTTCAGGATCTCTGACACTTACATGAGCAGCAGAGTGGCGCAGCGGAAGCGTGCTGGGCCCATAACCCAGAGGTCGGTGGATCGAAACCATCCTCTGCTATGTGCACTTATTTTTTTGTTAATTAAATTCTTCCAAAACTGGAATTGATATTTTGACTCTTTTATTTTTACTTAAAGTACAATAACTTTTAACATTTTAATTTGTTTTAATAGTATATTGACAGCATTGTTTTCTTTCAGAAATCCACTTAATTTTCTTTACCCTATTACTGAAATGGTAATTGACAAAAACAAGCTACATTGTCACCAGAAGAGCAATGCAAAATGTACAATTGATATTTCAAAATCATCTTTCCATCTTGAATTTCAATGATGCATTGGGGCAACGATTTTGTGAGAAACATCTTCACCCTTAAAGAAAGATTTTCTTAACTTCTTACCTGTGTGCTGATTAGATATCACCTGGTTTTCACATTAAACAGATTCCCACTTGAGAAAGCAGCAAGGATGCAGTGAGGTTTATGTTTCCTGGTGTCAACCTGTATTATTTCAGTGGACATTGTAATGAGGATGCATCTTGCTGCCTTTCCAATGAAGCAAGTTTTAATCAGTAATAGGTGAAAAAACATTCCTACAAAGGTGTTAATCAGAGACTTGGCTTTGTGAACACTTTTCAGAGAGCAAATGTGTTAGCATAAAAATAAAGCCATAAAATGGAGAGCTGATTAATCACTCAATTGGATTTCTCTGCCTGCATAATTTTTTTTCTCTGCAACCCCATGCTAAATTGTGCTTCCTGTTTTTTATAAAATGACTTAATCAAATCTGACTCTGATTGCATCAGAGAAGGCCAGGTACCCTACACTATAAGAGGTGGTTTGAAATTTTGACTTGTCTACTTAAAGATCACCAAAACTTGATCACAAGGTCAATTACGTCCCCGGGTGGGATTGAACCACCAACCTTTCGGTTAACAGCCGAATGCACTAACCAATTGCGCCACAGAGACAGCTTGCAAAAGCATGTACTGACAAAGGCTAAAAAGCATTCATCTAGAAAGTTTCCTAGAAAAAGGTTAAAAAGGCAATAATCTGGAGAGTTTTGCAAGATTTTTCTTCCATTGACCAACGAAGAAACACATTGGTACTTTCACATGATGAGTGAGTACTTCAGGATCTCTGACACTTACATGAGCAGCAGAGTGGCGCAGCGGAAGCGTGCTGGGCCCATAACCCAGAGGTCGGTGGATCGAAACCATCCTCTGCTATGTGCACTTATTTTTTTGTTAATTAAATTCTTCCAAAACTGGAATTGATATTTTGACTCTTTTATTTTTACTTAAAGTACAATAACTTTTAACATTTTAATTTGTTTTAATAGTATATTGACAGCATTGTATTCTTTCAGAAATCCAATTAATTTTCTTTACCCTATTACTGAAATGGTAATTGACAAAAACAAGCTACATTGTCACCAGAAGAGCAATGCAAAATGTACAATTGATATTTCAAAATCATCTTTCCATCTTGAATTTCAATGATGCATTGGGGCAACGATTTTGTGAGAAACATCTTCACCCTTAAAGAAAGATTTTCTTAACTTCTTACCTGTGTGCTGATTAGATATCACCTGGTTTTCACATTAAACAGATTCCCACTTGAGAAAGCAGCAAGGATGCAGTGAGGTTTATGTTTCCTGGTGTCAACCTGTATTATTTCAGTGGACATTGTAATGAGGATGCATCTTGCTGCCTTTCCAATGAAGCAAGTTTTAATCAGTAATAGGTGAAAAACCATTCCTACAAAGGCGTTAATCAGAGACTTGGCTTTATGGACACTTTTCAGAGAGCAAATGTGTTAGCATAAAAATAAAGCCATAAAATGGAGAGCTGATTAATCACTCAATTGGATTTCACTGCCTGCATAATTTTTTTTCTCTGCAACCCCATGCTAAATTGTGCTTCCTGTTTTTTATAGAATGACTTAATCAAATCTGACTCTGATTGCATCAGAGAAGGCCAGGTACCCTACACTATAAGAGGTGGTTTGAAATTTTGACTTGTCTACTTAAAGATCACCAAAATTTGATCACAAGGTCAATTACGTCCCCGGGTGGGATTGAACCACCAACCTTTCGGTTAACAGCCAAATGCGCTAACCGATTGCACCACAGAGACAGCTTGCAAAAGCATGTACTGACAAAGGCTAAAAAGCATTCATCTAGAAAGTTTCCTAGAAAAAGGTTAAAAAGGCAATAATCTGGAGAGTTTTGCAAGATTTTTCTTCCATTGACCAACGAAGAAACACATTGGTACTTTCACATGATGAGTGAGTACTTCAGGATCTCTGACACTTACATGAGCAGCAGAGTGGCGCAGCGGAAGCGTGCTGGGCCTATAACCCAGAGGTCGGTGGATCGAAACCATCCTCTGCTATGTGCACTTATTTTTTTGTTAATTAAATTCTTCCAAAACTGGAATTGATATTTTGACTCTTTTATTTTTACTTAAAGTACAATAACTTTTAACATTTTAATTTGTTTTAATAGTATATTGACAGCATTGTTTTCTTTCAGAAATCCACTTAATTTTCTTTACCCTATTACTGAAATGGTAATTGACAAAAACAAGCTACATTGTCACCAGAAGAGCAATGCAAAATGTACAATTGATATTTCAAAATCATCTTTCCATCTTGAATTTCAATGATGCATTGGGGCAACGATTTTGTGAGAAACATCTTCACCCTTAAAGAAAGATTTTCTTAACTTCTTACCTGTGTGCTGATTAGATATCACCTGGTTTTCACATTAAACAGATTCCCACTTGAGAAAGCAGCAAGGATGCAGTGAGGTTTATGTTTCCTGGTGTCAACCTGTATTATTTCAGTGGACATTGTAATGAGGATGCATCTTGCTGCCTTTCCAATGAAGCAAGTTTTAATCAGTAATAGGTGAAAAAACATTCCTACAAAGGTGTTAATCAGAGACTTGGCTTTGTGGACACTTTTCAGAGAGCAAATGTGTTAGCATAAAAATAAAGCCATAAAATGGAGAGCTGATTAATCACTCAATTGGATTTCTCTGCCTGCATAATTTTTTTTCTCTGCAACCCCATGCTAAATTGTGCTTCCTGTTTTTTATAAAATGACTTAATCAAATCTGACTCTGATTGCATCAGAGAAGGCCAGGTACCCTACACTATAAGAGGTGGTTTGAAATTTTGACTTGTCTACTTAAAGATCACCAAAACTTGATCACAAGGTCAATTACGTCCCCGGGTGGGATTGAACCACCAACCTTTCGGTTAACAGCCGAATGCACTAACCGATTGCGCCACAGAGACAGCTTGCAAAAGCATGTACTGACAAAGGCTAAAAAGCATTCATCTAGAAAGTTTCCTAGAAAAAGGTTAAAAAGGCAATAATCTGGAGAGTTTTGCAAGATTTTTCTTCCATTGACCAACGAAGAAACACATTGGTACTTTCACATGATGAGTGAGTACTTCAGGATCTCTGACACTTACATGAGCAGCAGAGTGGCGCAGCGGAAGCATGCTGGGCCCATAACCCAGAGGTCGGTGGATCGAAACCATCCTCTGCTATGTGCACTTATTTTTTTGTTAATTAAATTCTTCCAAAACTGGAATTGATATTTTGACTCTTTTATTTTTACTTAAAGTACAATAACTTTTAACATTTTAATTTGTTTTAATAGTATATTGACAGCATTGTTTTCTTTCAGAAATCCACTTAATTTTCTTTACCCTATTACTGAAATGGTAATTGACAAAAACAAGCTACATTGTCACCAGAAGAGCAATGCAAAATGTACAATTGATATTTCAAAATCATCTTTCCATCTTGAATTTCAATGATGCATTGGGGCAACGATTTTGTGAGAAACATCTTCACCCTTAAAGAAAGATTTTCTTAACTTCTTACCTGTGTGCTGATTAGATATCACCTGGTTTTCACATTAAACAGATTCCCACTTGAGAAAGCAGCAAGGATGCAGTGAGGTTTATGTTTCCTGGTGTCAACCTGTATTATTTCAGTGGACATTGTAATGAGGATGCATCTTGCTGCCTTTCCAATGAAGCAAGTTTTAATCAGTAATAGGTGAAAAACCATTCCTACAAAGGTGTTAATCAGAGACTTGGCTTTGTGGACACTTTTCAGAGAGCAAATGTGTTAGCATAAAAATAAAGCCATAAAATGGAGAGCTGATTAATCACTCATTTGGATTTCTCTGCCTGCATAATTTTTTTTCTCTGCAACCCCATGCTAAATTGTGCTTCCTGTTTTTTATAAAATGACTTAATCAAATCTGACTCTGATTGCATCAGAGAAGGCCAGGTACCCTACACTATAAGAGGTGGTTTGAAATTTTGACTTGTCTACTTAAAGATCACCAAAATTTGATCACAAGGTCAATTACGTCCCCAGGTGGGATTGAACCACCAACCTTTCGGTTAACAGCCGAATGCGCTCACTGATTGCGCCACAGAGACAGCTTGCAAAAGCATGTATTGACAAAGGCTAAAAAGCATTCATCGAGAAAGTTTCCTAGAAAAAGGTTAAAAAGGCAATAATCTGGAGAGTTTTGCAAGATTTTTCATCCATTGACCAACGAAGAAACACATTGGTACTTTCACATGATGAGTGAGTACTTCAGGATCTCTGACACTTACATGAGCAGCAGAGTGGCGCAGCGGAAGTGTGCTGGGCCCATAACCCAGAGGTCGGTGGATCGAAACCATCCTCTGCTATGTGCACTTATTTTTTTGTTAATTAAATTCTGCCAAAACTGGAATTAATATTTTGACTCTTTTATTTTTACTTAAAGTACAATAACTTTTAACATTTTAATTTGTTTAAATAGTATATTGACAGCATTGTTTTCTTTCAGAAATCCACTTAATTTTCTTTACCCTATTACTGAAATGGTAATTGACAAAAACAAGCTACATTGTCACCAGAAGAGCAATGCAAAATGTACAATTGATATTTCAAAATCATCTTTCCATCTTGAATTTCAATGATGCATTGGGGCAACGATTTTGTGAGAAACATCTTCACCCTTAAAGAAAGATTTTCTTAACTTCTTACCTGTGTGCTGATTAGATATCACCTGGTTTTCACATTAAACAGATTCCCACTTGAGAAAGCAGCAAGGATGCAGTGAGGTTTATGTTTCCTGGTGTCAACCTGTATTATTTCAGTGGACATTGTAATGAGGATGCATCTTGCTGCCTTTCCAATGAAGCAAGTTTTAATCAGTAATAGGTGAAAAACCATTCCTACAAAGGTGTTAATCAGAGACTTGGCTTTGTGGACACTTTTCAGAGAGCAAATGTGTTAGCATAAAAATAAAGCCATAAAATGGAGAGCTGATTAATCACTCAATTGGATTTCTCTGCCTGCATAATTTTTTTTCTCTGCAACCCCATGCTAAATTGTGCTTCCTGTTTTTTATAAAATGACTTAATCAAATCTGACTCTGATTGCATCAGAGAAGGCCAGGTACCCTACACTATAAGAGGTGGTTTGAAATTTTGACTTGTCTACTTAAAGATCACCAAAATTTGATCACAAGGTCAAATACGTCCCCGGGTGGGATTGAACCACCAACCTTTCGGTTAACAGCCGAATGCGCTAACCGATTGCGCCACAGAGACAGCTTGCAAAAGCATGTATTGACAAAGGCTAAAAAGCATTCATCTAGAAAGTTTCCTAGAAAAAGGTTAAAAAGTCAATAATCTGGAGAGTTTTGCAAGATTTTTCTTCCATTGACCAACGAAGAAACACATTGGTACTTTCACATGATGAGTGAGTACTTCAGGATCTCTGACACTTACATGAGCAGCAGAGTGGCGCAGCGGAAGCGTGCTGGGCCCATAACCCAGAGGTCGGTGGATCGAAACCATCCTCTGCTATGTGCACTTATTTTTTTGTTAATTAAATTCTTCCAAAACTGGAATTGATATTTTGACTCTTTTATTTTTACTTAAAGTACAATAACTTTTAACATTTTAATTTGTTTTAATAGTATATTGACAGCATTGTTTTCTTTCAGAAATCCACTTAATTTTCTTTACCCTATTACTGAAATGGTAATTGACAAAAACAAGCTACATTGTCACCAGAAGAGCAATGCAAAATGTACAATTGATATTTCAAAATCATCTTTCCATCTTGAATTTCAATGATGCATTGGGGCAACAATTTTGTGAGAAACATCTTCACCCTTAAAGAAAGATTTTCTTAACTTCTTACCTGTGTGCTGATTAGATATCACCTGGTTTTCACATTAAACAGATTCCCACTTGAGAAAGCAGCAAGGATGCAGTGAGGTTTATGTTTCCTGGTGTCAACCTGTATTATTTCAGTGGACATTGTAATGAGGATGCATCTTGCTGCCTTTCCAATGAAGCAAGTTTTAATCAGTAATAGGTGAAAAAACATTCCTACAAAGGTGTTAATCAGAGACTTGGCTTTGTGGACACTTTTCAGAGAGCAAATGTGTTAGCATAAAAATAAAGCCATAAAATGGAGAGCTGATTAATCACTCAATTGGATTTCTCTGCCTGCATAATTTTTTTTCTCTGCAACCCCATGCTAAATTGTGCTTCCTGTTTTTTATAAAATGACTTAATCAAATCTGACTCTGATTGCATCAGAGAAGGCCAGGTACCCTACACTATAAGAGGTGGTTTGAAATTTTGACTTGTCTACTTAAAGATCACCAAAATTTGATCACAAGGTCAATTACGTCCCCGGGTGGGATTGAACCACCAACCTTTCGGTTAACAGCCGAATGCGCTAACCGATTGCGCCACAGAGACAGCTTGCAAAAGCATGTATTGACAAAGGCTAAAAAGCATTCATCTAGAAAGTTTCCTAGAAAAAGGTTAAAAAGGCAATAATCTGGAGAGTTTTGCAAGATTTTTCTTCCATTGACCAACGAAGAAACACATTGGTACTTTCACATGATGAGTGAGTACTTCAGGATCTCTGACACTTACATGAGCAGCAGAGTGGCGCAGCGGAAGCGTGCTGGGCCCATAACCCAGAGATCGGTGGATCGAAACCATCCTCTGTTATGTGCACTTATTTTTTTGTTAATTAAATTCTTCCAAAACTGGAATTGATATTTTGACTCTTTTATTTTTACTTAAAGTACAATAACTTTTAACATTTTAATTTGTTTTAATAGTATATTGACAGCATTGTTTTCTTTCAGAAATCCACTAAATTTTCTTTACCCTATTACTGAAATGGTAATTGACAAAAACAAGCTACATTGTCACCAGAAGAGCAATGCAAAATGTACAATTGATATTTCAAAATCATCTTTCCATCTTGAATTTCAATGATGCATTGGGGCAACGATTTTGTGAGAAACATCTTCACCCTTAAAGAAAGATTTTCTTAACTTCTTACCTGTGTGCTGATTAGATATCACCTGGTTTTCACATTAAACAGATTCCCACTTGAGAAAGCAGCAAGGATGCAGTGAGGTTTATGTTTCCTGGTGTCAACCTGTATTATTTCAGTGGACATTGTAATGAGGATGCATCTTGCTGCCTTTCCAATGAAGCAAGTTTTAATCAGTAATAGGTGAAAAAACATTCCTACAAAGGTGTTAATCAGAGACTTGGCTTTGTGGACACTTTTCAGAGAGCAAATGTGTTAGCATAAAAATAAAGCCATAAAATGGAGAGCTGATTAATCACTCAATTGGATTTCTCTGCCTGCATAATTTTTTTTCTCTGCAACCCCATGCTAAATTGTTCTTCCTGTTTTTATAAAATGACTTAATCAAATCTGACTCTGATTGCATCAGAGAAGGCCAGGTACCCTTCACTATAAGAGGTGGTTTGAAATTTTGACTTGTCTACTTAAAGATCAGCAAAATTTGATCACAAGGTCAATTACGTCCCCGAGTGATATTGAACCACCAGCCTTTCAGTTAACAGCCGAATGCGCTAACCGATTGCACCACAGATACAACTTGCAAAATCATGTACTAACAAAGGCTAAAAAGCATTCATCTAGAAAGTTTCCTAGAAAAAGGTTAAAAAGGCAATAATCTGGAGAGTTTTGCAAGATTTTTCTTCCATTGACTAACGAAGAAACACATTGGTACTTTCACATGATGAGTAAGTACTTCAGGATCTCTGGCACTTACATGAGCAGCAGAGTGGCGCAGCGGAAGCGTGCTGGGCCCATAACCCAGAGGTCGGTGGATCGAAACCATCCTCTGCTATGTGCACTTATTTTTTTGTTAATTAAATTCTTCCAAAACTGGAATTGATATTTTGACTCTTTTATTTTTACTTAAAGTACAATAACTTTTAACATTTTAATTTGTTTTAATAGTATATTGACAGCATTGTTTTCTTTCAGAAATCCACTTAATTTTTTTTACCCTATTACTGAAATGGTAATTGACAAAAACAAGCTACATTGTCACCAGAAGAGCAATGCAAAATGTACAATTGATATTTCAAAATCATCTTTCCATCTTGAATTTCAATGATGCATTGGGGCAACGATTTTGTGAGAAACATCTTCACCCTTAAAGAAAGATTTTCTTAACTTCTTACCTGTGTGCTGATTAGATATCACCTGGTTTTCACATTAAACAGATTCCCACTTGAGAAAGCAGCAAGGATGCAGTGAGGTTTATGTTTCCTGGTGTCAACCTGTATTATTTCAGTGGACATTGTAATGAGGATGCATCTTGCTGCCTTTCCAATGAAGCAAGTTTTAATCAGTAATAGGTGAAAAACCATTCCTACAAAGGTGTTAATCAGAGACTTGGCTTTGTGGACACTTTTCAGAGAGCAAATGTGTTAGCATAAAAATAAAGCCATAAAATGGAGAGCTGATTAATCACTCAATTGGATTTCTCTGCCTGCATAATTTTTTTTCTCTGCAACCCCATGCTAAATTGTGCTTCCTGTTTTTTATAAAATGACTTAATCAAATCTGACTCTGATTGCATCAGAGAAGGCCAGGTACCCTACACTATAAGAGGTGGTTTGAAATTTTGACTTGTCTACTTAAAGATCACCAAAATTTGATCACAAGGTCAATTACGTCCCCGGGTGGGATTGAACCACCAACCTTTCGGTTAACAGCCAAATGCGCTAACTGATTTTGCCACAGAGACAGCTTGCAAAAGCATGTACTGACAAAGGCTAAAAAGCATTCATCTAGAAAGTTTCCTAGAAAAAGGTTAAAAAGGCAATAATCTGGAGAGTTTTGCAAGATTTTTCTTCCATTGACCAACGAAGAAACACATTGGTACTTTCACATGATGAGTGAGTACTTCAGGATCTCTGACACTTACATGAGCAGCAGAGTGGTGTAGCAGAAGTGTGCTGGGCCCATAACCCAGAGGTCGGTGGATCGAAACCATCCTCTGCTATGTGCACTTATTTTTTTGTTAAATTCTGCCAAAACTGGAATTAATATTTTGACTCTTATTTTTACTTAAAGTACAATAACTTTTAACATTTTAATTTGTTTAAATAGTATATTGACAGCATTGTTTTCTTTCAGAAATCCACTTAATTTTCTTTACCCTATTACTGAAATGGTAATTGACAAAAACAAGCTACATTGTCACCAGAAGAGCAATGCAAAATGTACAATTGATATTTCAAAATCATCTTTCCATCTTGAATTTCAATGATGCATTGGGGCAACGATTTTGTGAGAAACATCTTCACCCTTAAAGAAAGATTTTCTTAACTTCTTACCTGTGTGCTGATTAGATATCACCTGGTTTTCACATTAAACAGATTCCCACTTGAGAAAGCAGCAAGGATGCAGTGAGGTTTATGTTTCCTGGTGTCAACCTGTATTATTTCAGTGGACATTGTAATGAGGATGCATCTTGCTGCCTTTCCAATGAAGCAAGTTTTAATCAGTAATAGGTGAAAAACCATTCCTACAAAGGTGTTAATCAGAGACTTGGCTTTGTGGACACTTTTCAGAGAGCAAATGTGTTAGCATAAAAATAAAGCCATAAAATGGAGAGCTGATTAATCACTCAATTGGATTTCTCTGCCTGCATAATTTTTTTTCTCTGCAACCCCATGCTAAATTGTGCTTCCTGTTTTTTATAAAATGACTTAATCAAATCTGACTCTGATTGCATCAGAGAAGGCCAGGTACCCTACACTATAAGAGGTGGTTTGAAATTTTGACTTGTCTACTTAAAGATCACCAAAATTTGATCACAAGGTCAATTACGTCCCCGGGTGGGATTGAACCACCAACCTTTCGGTTAACAGCCGAATGCGCTAACCGATTGCGCCACAGAGACAGCTTGCAAAAGCATGTATTGACAAAGGCTAAAAAGCATTCATCTAGAAAGTTTCCTAGAAAAAGGTTAAAAAGTCAATAATCTGGAGAGTTTTGCAAGATTTTTCTTCCATTGACCAACGAAGAAACACATTGGTACTTTCACATGATGAGTGAGTACTTCAGGATCTCTGACACTTACATGAGCAGCAGAGTGGCGCAGCGGAAGCGTGCTGGGCCCATAACCCAGAGGTCGGTGGATCGAAACCATCCTCTGTTATGTGCACTTATTTTTTTGTTAATTAAATTCTTCCAAAACTGGAATTGATATTTTGACTCTTTTATTTTTACTTAAAGTACAATAACTTTTAACATTTTAATTTGTTTTAATAGTATATTGACAGCATTGTTTTCTTTCAGAAATCCACTTAATTTTCTTTACCCTATTACTGAAATGGTAATTGACAAAAACAAGCTACATTGTCACCAGAAGAGCAATGCAAAATGTACAATTGATATTTCAAAATCATCTTTCCATCTTGAATTTCAATGATGCATTGGGGCAACGATTTTGTGAGAAACATCTTCACCCTTAAAGAAAGATTTTCTTAACTTCTTACCTGTGTGCTGATTAGATATCACCTGGTTTTCACATTAAACAGATTCCCACTTGAGAAAGCAGCAAGGATGCAGTGAGGTTTATGTTTCCTGGTGTCAACCTGTATTATTTCAGTGGACATTGTAATGAGGATGCATCTTGCTGCCTTTCCAATGAAGCAAGTTTTAATCAGTAATAGGTGAAAAAACATTCCTACAAAGGTGTTAATCAGAGACTTGGCTTTGTGGACACTTTTCAGAGAGCAAATGTGTTAGCATAAAAATAAAGCCATAAAATGGAGAGCTGATTAATCACTCAATTGGATTTCTCTGCCTGCATAATTTTTTTTTCTCTGCAACCCCATGCTAAATTGTGCTTCCTGTTTTTTATAAAATGACTTAATCAAATCTGACTCTGATTGCATCAGAGAAGGCCAGGTACCCTACACTATAAGAGGTGGTTTGAAATTTTGACTTGTCTACTTAAAGATCAGCAAAATTTGATCACAAGGTCAATTACGTCCCCGAGTGATATTGAACCACCAGCCTTTCGGTTAACAGCCGAATGCGCTAACCGATTGCACCACAGATACAACTTGCAAAATCATGTACTAACAAAGGCTAAAAAGCATTCATCTAGAAAGTTTCCTAGAAAAAGGTTAAAAAGGCCATAATCTGGAGAGTTTTGCAAGATTTTTCTTCCATTGACCAACGAAGAAACACATTGGTACTTTCACATGATGAGTAAGTACTTCAGGATCTCTGGCACTTACATGAGCAGCAGAGTGGCGCAGCGGAAGCGTGCTGGGCCCATAACCCAGAGGTCGGTGGATCGAAACCATCCTCTGCTATGTGCACTTATTTTTTTGTTAATTAAATTCTTCCAAAACTGGAATTGATATTTTGACTCTTTTATTTTTACTTAAAGTACAATAACTTTTAACATTTTAATTTGTTTTAATAGTATATTGACAGCATTGTTTTCTTTCAGAAATCCACTTAATTTTCTTTACCCTATTACTGAAATGGTAATTGACAAAAACAATCTACATTGTCACCAGAAGAGCAATGCAAAATGTACAATTGATATTTCAAAATCATCTTTCCATCTTGAATTTCAATGATGCATTGGGGCAACGATTTTGTGAGAAACATCTTCACCCTTAAAGAAAGATATTCTTAACTTCTTACCTGTGTGCTGATTAGATATCACCTGGTTTTCACATTAAACAGATTCCCACTTGAGAAAGCAGCAAGGATGCAGTGAGGTTTATGTTTCCTGGTGTCAACCTGTATTATTTCAGTGGACATTGTAATGAGGATGCATCTTGCTGCCTTTCCAATGAAGCAAGTTTTAATCAGTAATAGGTGAAAAACCATTCCTACAAAGGTGTTAATCAGAGACTTGGCTTTGTGGACACTTTTCAGAGAGCAAATGTGTTAGCATAAAAATAAAGCCATAAAATGGAGAGCTGATTAATCACTCAATTGGATTTCTCTGCCTGCATAATTTTTTTTCTCTGCAACCCCATGCTAAATTGTGCTTCCTGTTTTTTATAAAATGACTTAATCAAATCTGACTGCATCAGAGAAGGCCAGGTACCCTACACTATAAGAGGTGGTTTGAAATTTTGACTTGTCTACTTAAAGATCACCAAAATTTGATCACAAGGTCAATTACGTCCCCGGGTGGGATTGAACCACCAACCTTTTGGTTAACAGCCGAATGCGCTAACCGATTGCGCCACAGAGACAGCTTGCAAAAGCATGTACTGACAAAGGCTAAAAAGCATTCATCTAGAAAGTTTCCTAGAAAAAGGTTAAAAAGGCAATAATCTGGAGAGTTTTGCAAGATTTTTCTTCCATTGACCAACGAAGAAACACATTGGTACTTTCACATGATGAGTGAGTACTTCAGGATCTCTGACACTTACATGAGCAGCAGAGTGGCGCAGCGGAAGCGTGCTGGGCCCATACCCCAGAGGTCGGTGGATCGAAACCATCCTCTGCTATGTGCACTTATTTTTTTGTTAATTAAATTCTTCCAAAACTGGAATTGATATTTTGACTCTTTTATTTTTACTTAAAGTACAATAACTTTTAACATTTTAATTTGTTTTAATAGCATATTGACAGCATTGTTTTCTTTCAGAAATCCACTTAATTTTTTTTACCCTATTACTGAAATGGTAATTGACAAAAACAAGCTACATTGTCACCAGAAGAGCAATGCAAAATGTACAATTGATATTTCAAAATCATCTTTCCATCTTGAATTTCAATGATGCATTGGGGCAACGATTTTGTGAGAAACATCTTCACCCTTAAAGAAAGATTTTCTTAACTTCTTACCTGTGTGCTGATTAGATATCACCTGGTTTTCACATTAAACAGATTCCCACTTGAGAAAGCAGCAAGGATGCAGTGAGGTTTATGTTTCCTGGTGTCAACCTGTATTATTTCAGTGGACATTGTAATGAGGATGCATCTTGCTGCCTTTCCAATGAAGCAAGTTTTAATCAGTAATAGGTGAAAAAACATTCCTACAAAGGTGTTAATCAGAGACATGGCTTTGTGGACACTTTTCAGAGAGCAAATGTGTTAGCATAAAAATAAAGCCATAAAATGGAGAGCTGATTAATCACTCAATTGGATTTCTCTGCCTGCATAATTTTTTTTCTCTGCAACCCCATGCTAAATTGTGCTTCCTGTTTTTTATAAAATGACTTAATCAAATCTGACTCTGATTGCATCAGAGAAGGCCAGGTACCCTACACTATAAGAGGTGGTTTGAAATTTTGACTTGTCTACTTAAAGATCACCAAAATTTGATCACAAGGTCAATTACGTCCCCGGGTGGGATTGAACCACCAACCTTTCGGTTAACAGCCAAATGCGCTAACTGATTTCGCCACAGAGACAGCTTGCAAAAGCATGTACTGACAAAGGCTAAAAAGCATTCATCTAGAAAGTTTCCTAGAAAAAGGTTAAAAAGGCAATAATCTGGAGAGTTTTGCAAGATTTTTCTTCCATTGACCAACGAAGAAACACATTGGTACTTTCACATGATGAGTGAGTTCTTCAGGATCTCTGACACTTACATGAGCAGCAGAGTGGCGCAGCGGAAGCGTGCTGGGCCCATTACCCAGAGGTCGGTGGATCGAAACCATCCTCTGCTATGTGCACTTATTTTTTTGTTAATTAAATTCTTCCAAAACTGGAATTGATATTTTGACTCTTTTATTTTTACTTAAAGTACAATAACTTTTAACATTTTAATTTGTTTTAATAGTATATTGACAGCATTGTTTTCTTTCAGAAATCCACTTAATTTTCTTTACCCTATTACTGAAATGGTAATTGACAAAAACAAGCTACATTGTCACCAGAAGAGCAATGCAAAATGTACAATTGATATTTCAAAATCATCTTTCCATCTTGAATTTCAATGATGCATTGGGGCAACGATTTTGTGAGAAACATCTTCACCCTTAAAGAAAGATATTCTTAACTTCTTACCTGTGTGCTGATTAGATATCACCTGGTTTTCACATTAAACAGATTCCCACTTGAGAAAGCAGCAAGGATGCAGTGAGGTTTATGTTTCCTGGTGTCAACCTGTATTATTTCAGTGGACATTGTAATGAGGATGCATCTTGCTGCCTTTCCAATGAAGCAAGTTTTAATCAGTAATAGGTGAAAAACCATTCCTACAAAGGTGTTAATCAGAGACTTGGCTTTGTGGACACTTTTCAGAGAGCAAATGTGTTAGCATAAAAATAAAGCCATAAAATGGAGAGCTGATTAATCACTCAATTGGATTTCTCTGCCTGCATAATTTTTTTTCTCTGCAACCCCATGCTAAATTGTGCTTCCTGTTTTTTATAAAATGACTTAATCAAATCTGACTGCATCAGAGAAGGCCAGGTACCCTACACTATAAGAGGTGGTTTGAAATTTTGACTTGTCTACTTAAAGATCACCAAAATTTGATCACAAGGTCAATTACGTCCCCGGGTGGGATTGAACCACCAACCTTTCGGTTAACAGCCGAATGCGCTAACCGATTGCGCCACAGAGACAGCTTGCAAAAGCATGTATTGACAAAGGCTAAAAAGCATTCATCTAGAAAGTTTCCTAGAAAAAGGTTAAAAAGGCAATAATCTGGAGAGTTTTGCAAGATTTTTCTTCCATTGACCAACGAAGAAACACATTGGTACTTTCACATGATGAGTGAGTACTTCAGGATCTCTGACACTTACATGAGCAGCAGAGTGGCGCAGCGGAAGCGTGCTGGGCCCATAACCCAGAGGTCGGTGGATCGAAACCATCCTCTGCTATGTGCACTTATTTTTTTGTTAATTAAATTCTTCCAAAACTGGAATTGATATTTTGACTCTTTTATTTTTACTTAAAGTACAATAACTTTTAACATTTTAATTTGTTTTAATAGTATATTGACAGCATTGTTTTCTTTCAGAAATCCACTTAATTTTCTTTACCCTATTACTGAAATGGTAATTGACAAAAACAAGCTACATTGTCACCAGAAGAGCAATGCAAAATGTACAATTGATATTTCAAAATCATCTTTCCATCTTGAATTTCAATGATGCATTGGGGCAACGATTTTGTGAGAAACATCTTCACCCTTAAAGAAAGATTTTCTTAACTTCTTACCTGTGTGCTGATTAGATATCACCTGGTTTTCACATTAAACAGATTCCCACTTGAGAAAGCAGCAAGGATGCAGTGAGGTTTATGTTTCCTGGTGTCAACCTGTATTATTTCAGTGGACATTGTAATGAGGATGCATCTTGCTGCCTTTCCAATGAAGCAAGTTTTAATCAGTAATAGGTGAAAAACCATTCCTACAAAGGTGTTAATCAGAGACTTGGCTTTGTGGACACTTTTCAGAGAGCAAATGTGTTAGCATAAAAAAAAGCCATAAAATGGAGAGCTGATTAATCACTCAATTGGATTTCTCTGCCTGCATAATTTTTTTTCTCTGCAACCCCATGCTAAATTGTGCTTCTTTTTTTTTTATAAAATGACTTAATCAAATCTGACTCTGATTGCATCAGAGAAGGCCAGGTACCCTACACTATAAGAGGTGGTTTGAAATTTTGACTTGTCTACTTAAAGATCACCAAAATTTGATCACAAGGTCAATTACGTCCCCGGGTGGGATTGAACCACCAACCTTTCGGTTAACAGCCGAATGCGCTAACCGATTGCGCCACAGAGACAGCTTGCAAAAGCATGTATTGACAAAGGCTAAAAAGCATTCATCTAGAAAGTTTCCTAGAAAAAGGTTAAAAAGGCAATAATCTGGAGAGTTTTGCAAGATTTTTCTTCCATTGACCAACGAAGAAACACATTGGTACTTTCACATGATGAGTGAGTACTTCAGGATCTCTGACACTTACATGAGCAGCAGAGTGGCGCAGCGGAAGCGTGCTGGGCCCATAACCCAGAGGTCGGTGGATCGAAACCATCCTCTGTTATGTGCACTTATTTTTTTGTTAATTAAATTCTTCCAAAACTGGAATTGATATTTTGACTCTTTTATTTTTACTTAAAGTACAATAACTTTTAACATTTTAATTTGTTTTAATAGTATATTGACAGCATTGTTTTCTTTCAGAAATCCACTTAATTTTCTTTACCCTATTACTGAAATGGTAATTGACAAAAACAAGCTACATTGTCACCAGAAGAGCAATGCAAAATGTACAATTGATATTTCAAAATCATCTTTCCATCTTGAATTTCAATGATGCATTGGGGCAACGATTTTGTGAGAAACATCTTCACCCTTAAAGAAAGATTTTCTTAACTTCTTACCTGTGTGCTGATTAGATATCACCTGGTTTTCACATTAAACAGATTCCCACTTGAGAAAGCAGCAAGGATGCAGTGAGGTTTATGTTTCCTGGTGTCAACCTGTATTATTTCAGTGGACATTGTAATGAGGATGCATCTTGCTGCCTTTCCAATGAAGCAAGTTTTAATCAGTAATAGGTGAAAAAACATTCCTACAAAGGTGTTAATCAGAGACTTGGCTTTGTGGACACTTTTCAGAGAGCAAATGTGTTAGCATAAAAATAAAGCCATAAAATGGAGAGCTGATTAATCACTCAATTGGATTTCTCTGCCTGCATAATTTTTTTTCTCTGCAACCCCATGCTAAATTGTGCTTCCTGTTTTTTATAAAATGACTTAATCAAATCTGACTCTGATTGCATCAGAGAAGGCCAGGTACCCTACACTATAAGAGGTGGTTTGAAATTTTGACTTGTCTACTTAAAGATCAGCAAAATTTGATCACAAGGTCAATTACGTCCCCGAGTGATATTGAACCACCAGCCTTTCGGTTAACAGCCGAATGCGCTAACCGATTGCACCACAGATACAACTTGCAAAATCATGTACTAACAAAGGCTAAAAAGCATTCATCTAGAAAGTTTCCTAGAAAAAGGTTAAAAAGGCCATAATCTGGAGAGTTTTGCAAGATTTTTCTTCCATTGACCAACGAAGAAACACATTGGTACTTTCACATGATGAGTAAGTACTGTACTTCAGGATCTCTGGCACTTACATGAGCAGCAGAGTGGCGCAGCGGAAGCGTGCTGGGCCCATAACCCAGAGGTCGGTGGATCGAAACCATCCTCTGCTATGTGCACTTATTTTTTTGTTAATTAAATTCTTCCAAAACTGGAATTGATATTTTGACTCTTTTATTTTTACTTAAAGTACAATAACTTTTAACATTTTAATTTGTTTTAATAGTATATTGACAGCATTGTTTTCTTTCAGAAATCCACTTAATTTTCTTTACCCTATTACTGAAATGGTAATTGACAAAAACAATCTACATTGTCACCAGAAGAGCAATGCAAAATGTACAATTGATATTTCAAAATCATCTTTCCATCTTGAATTTCAATGATGCATTGGGGCAACGATTTTGTGAGAAACATCTTCACCCTTAAAGAAAGATATTCTTAACTTCTTACCTGTGTGCTGATTAGATATCACCTGGTTTTCACATTAAACAGATTCCCACTTGAGAAAGCAGCAAGGATGCAGTGAGGTTTATGTTTCCTGGTGTCAACCTGTATTATTTCAGTGGACATTGTAATGAGGATGCATCTTGCTGCCTTTCCAATGAAGCAAGTTTTAATCAGTAATAGGTGAAAAACCATTCCTACAAAGGTGTTAATCAGAGACTTGGCTTTGTGGACACTTTTCAGAGAGCAAATGTGTTAGCATAAAAATAAAGCCATAAAATGGAGAGCTGATTAATCACTCAATTGGATTTCTCTGCCTGCATAATTTTTTTTCTCTGCAACCCCATGCTAAATTGTGCTTCCTGTTTTTTATAAAATGACTTAATCAAATCTGACTGCATCAGAGAAGGCCAGGTACCCTACACTATAAGAGGTGGTTTGAAATTTTGACTTGTCTACTTAAAGATCACCAAAATTTGATCACAAGGTCAATTACGTCCCCGGGTGGGATTGAACCACCAACCTTTTGGTTAACAGCCGAATGCGCTAACCGATTGCGCCACAGAGACAGCTTGCAAAAGCATGTACTGACAAAGGCTAAAAAGCATTCATCTAGAAAGTTTCCTAGAAAAAGGTTAAAAAGGCAATAATCTGGAGAGTTTTGCAAGATTTTTCTTCCATTGACCAACGAAGAAACACATTGGTACTTTCACATGATGAGTGAGTACTTCAGGATCTCTGACACTTACATGAGCAGCAGAGTGGCGCAGCGGAAGCGTGCTGGGCCCATAACCCAGAGGTCGGTGGATCGAAACCATCCTCTGCTATGTGCACTTATTTTTTTGTTAATTAAATTCTTCCAAAACTGGAATTGATATTTTGACTCTTTTATTTTTACTTAAAGTACAATAACTTTTAACATTTTAATTTGTTTTAATAGTATATTGACAGCATTGTTTTCTTTCAGAAATCCACTTAATTTTTTTTACCCTATTACTGAAATGGTAATTGACAAAAACAAGCTACATTGTCACCAGAAGAGCAATGCAAAATGTACAATTGATATTTCAAAATCATCTTTCCATCTTGAATTTCAATGATGTATTGGGGCAACGATTTTGTGAGAAACATCTTCACCCTTAAAGAAAGATTTTCTTAACTTCTTACCTGTGTGCTGATTAGATATCACCTGGTTTTCACATTAAACAGATTCCCACTTGAGAAAGCAGCAAGGATGCAGTGAGGTTTATGTTTCCTGGTGTCAACCTGTATTATTTCAGTGGACATTGTAATGAGGATGCATCTTGCTGCCTTTCCAATGAAGCAAGTTTTAATCAGTAATAGGTGAAAAACCATTCCTACAAAGGTGTTAATCAGAGACTTGGCTTTGTGGACACTTTTCAGAGAGCAAATGTGTTAGCATAAAAATAAAGCCATAAAATGGAGAGCTGATAAATCACTCAATTGGATTTCTCTGCCTGCATAATTTTTTTTCTCTGCAACCCCATGCTAAATTGTGCTTCCTGTTTTTTATAAAATGACTTAATCAAATCTGACTCTGATTGCATCAGAGAAGGCCAGGTACCCTACACTATAAGAGGTGGTTTGAAATTTTGACTTGTCTACTTAAAGATCACCAAAATTTGATCACAAGGTCAATTACGTCCCCGGGTAGGATTGAACCACCAACCTTTCGGTTAACAGCTGAATGCGCTAACCGATTGCGCCACAGAGACAGCTTGCAAAAGCATGTATTGACAAAGGCTAAAAAGCATTCATCTAGAAAGTTTCCTAGAAAAAGGTTAAAAAGGCAATAATCTGGAGAGTTTTGCAAGATTTTTCTTCCATTGACCAACGAAGAAACACATTGGTACTTTCACATGATGAGTGAGTACTTCAGGATCTCTGACACTTACATGAGCAGCAGAGTGGCGCAGCGGAAGCGTGCTGGGCCCATAACCCAGAGGTCGGTGGATCGAAACCATCGTCTGTTATGTGCACTTATTTTTTTGTTAATTAAATAATTCCAAAACTGGAATTGATATTTTGACTCTTTTATTTTTACTTAAAGTACAATAACTTTTAACATTTTAATTTGTTTTAATAGTATATTGACAGCATTGTTTTCTTTCAGAAATCCACTTAATTTTCTTTACCCTATTACTGAAATGGTAATTGACAAAAACAAGCTACATTGTCACCAGAAGAGCAATGCAAAATGTACAATTGATATTTCAAAATCATCTTTCCATCTTGAATTTCAATGATGCATTGGGGCAACGATTTTGTGAGAAACATCTTCACCCTTAAAGAAAGATTTTCTTAACTTCTTACCTGTGTGCTGATTAGATATCACCTGGTTTTCACATTAAACAGATTCCCACTTAAGAAAGCAGCAAGGATGCAGTGAGGTTTATGTTTCCTGGTGTCAACCTGTATTATTTCAGTGGACATTGTAATGAGGATGCATCTTGCTGCCTTTCCAATGAAGCAAGTTTTAATCAGTAATAGGTGAAAAAACATTCCTACAAAGGTGTTAATCAGAGACTTGGCTTTGTGGACACTTTTCAGAGAGCAAATGTGTTAGCATAAAAATAAAGCCATAAAATGGAGAGCTGATTAATCACTCAATTGGATTTCTCTGCCTGCATAATTTTTTTTCTCTGCAACCCCATGCTAAATTGTGCTTCCTGTTTTTTATAAAATGACTTAATCAAATCTGACTCTGATTGCATCAGAGAAGGCCAGGTACCCTACACTATAAGAGGTGGTTTGAAATTTTGACTTGTCTACTTAAAGATCAGCAAAATTTGATCACAAGGTCAATTACGTCCCCGAGTGATATTGAACCACCAGCCTTTCGGTTAACAGCCGAATGCGCTAACCGATTGCACCACAGATACAACTTGCAAAATCATGTACTAACAAAGGCTAAAAAGCATTCATCTAGAAAGTTTCCTAGAAAAAGGTTAAAAAGGCCATAATCTGGAGAGTTTTGCAAGATTTTTCTTCCATTGACCAACGAAGAAACACATTGGTACTTTCACATGATGAGTAAGTACTTCAGGATCTCTGGCACTTACATGAGCAGCAGAGTGGCGCAGCGGAAGCGTGCTGGGCCCATAACCCAGAGGTCGGTGGATCGAAACCATCCTCTGCTATGTGCACTTATTTTTTTGTTAATTAAATTCTTCCAAAACTGGAATTGATATTTTGACTCTTTTATTTTTACTTAAAGTACAATAACTTTTAACATTTTAATTTGTTTTAATAGTATATTGACAGCATTGTTTTCTTTCAGAAATCCACTTAATTTTCTTTACCCTATTACTGAAATGGTAATTGACAAAAACAATCTACATTGTCACCAGAAGAGCAATGCAAAATGTACAATTGATATTTCAAAATCATCTTTCCATCTTGAATTTCAATGATGCATTGGGGCAACGATTTTGTGAGAAACATCTTCACCCTTAAAGAAAGATATTCTTAACTTCTTACCTGTGTGCTGATTAGATATCACCTGGTTTTCACATTAAACAGATTCCCACTTGAGAAAGCAGCAAGGATGCAGTGAGGTTTATGTTTCCTGGTGTCAACCTGTATTATTTCAGTGGACATTGTAATGAGGATGCATCTTGCTGCCTTTCCAATGAAGCAAGTTTTAATCAGTAATAGGTGAAAAACCATTCCTACAAAGGTGTTAATCAGAGACTTGGCTTTGTGGACACTTTTCAGAGAGCAAATGTGTTAGCATAAAAATAAAGCCATAAAATGGAGAGCTGATTAATCACTCAATTGGATTTCTCTGCCTGCATAATTTTTTTTCTCTGCAACCCCATGCTAAATTGTGCTTCCTGTTTTTTATAAAATGACTTAATCAAATCTGACTGCATCAGAGAAGGCCAGGTACCCTACACTATAAGAGGTGGTTTGAAATTTTGACTTGTCTACTTAAAGATCACCAAAATTTGATCACAAGGTCAATTACGTCCCCGGGTGGGATTGAACCACCAACCTTTTGGTTAACAGCCGAATGCGCTAACCGATTGCGCCACAGAGACAGCTTGCAAAAGCATGTACTGACAAAGGCTAAAAAGCATTCATCTAGAAAGTTTCCTAGAAAAAGGTTAAAAAGGCAATAATCTGGAGAGTTTTGCAAGATTTTTCTTCCATTGACCAACGAAGAAACACATTGGTACTTTCACATGATGAGTGAGTACTTCAGGATCTCTGACACTTACATGAGCAGCAGAGTGGCGCAGCGGAAGCGTGCTGGGCCCATAACCCAGAGGTCGGTGGATCGAAACCATCCTCTGCTATGTGCACTTATTTTTTTGTTAATTAAATTCTTCCAAAACTGGAATTGATATTTTGACTCTTTTATTTTTACTTAAAGTACAATAACTTTTAACATTTTAATTTGTTTTAATAGTATATTGACAGCATTGTTTTCTTTCAGAAATCCACTTAATTTTTTTTACCCTATTACTGAAATGGTAATTGACAAAAACAAGCTACATTGTCACCAGAAGAGCAATGCAAAATGTACAATTGATATTTCAAAATCATCTTTCCATCTTGAATTTCAATGATGCATTGGGGCAACGATTTTGTGAGAAACATCTTCACCCTTAAAGAAAGATTTTCTTAACTTCTTACCTGTGTGCTGATTAGATATCACCTGGTTTTCACATTAAACAGATTCCCACTTGAGAAAGCAGCAAGGATGCAGTGAGGTTTATGTTTCCTGGTGTCAACCTGTATTATTTCAGTGGACATTGTAATGAGGATGCATCTTGCTGCCTTTCCAATGAAGCAAGTTTTAATCAGTAATAGGTGAAAAAACATTCCTACAAAGGTGTTAATCAGAGACATGGCTTTGTGGACACTTTTCAGAGAGCAAATGTGTTAGCATAAAAATAAAGCCATAAAATGGAGAGCTGATTAATCACTCAATTGGATTTCTCTGCCTGCATAATTTTTTTTCTCTGCAACCCCATGCTAAATTGTGCTTCCTGTTTTTTATAAAATGACTTAATCAAATCTGACTCTGATTGCATCAGAGAAGGCCAGGTACCCTACACTATAAGAGGTGGTTTGAAATTTTGACTTGTCTACTTAAAGATCACCAAAATTTGATCACAAGGTCAATTACGTCCCCGGGTGGGATTGAACCACCAACCTTTCGGTTAACAGCCAAATGCGCTAACTGATTTCGCCACAGAGACAGCTTGCAAAAGCATGTACTGACAAAGGCTAAAAAGCATTCATCTAGAAAGTTTCCTAGAAAAAGGTTAAAAAGGCAATAATCTGGAGAGTTTTGCAAGATTTTTCTTCCATTGACCAACGAAGAAACACATTGGTACTTTCACATGATGAGTGAGTACTTCAGGATCTCTGACACTTACATGAGCAGCAGAGTGGCGCAGCGGAAGCGTGCTGGGCCCATACCCCAGAGGTCGGTGGATCGAAACCATCCTCTGCTATGTGCACTTATTTTTTTGTTAATTAAATTCTTCCAAAACTGGAATTGATATTTTGACTCTTTTATTTTTACTTAAAGTACAATAACTTTTAACATTTTAATTTGTTTTAATAGCATATTGACAGCATTGTTTTCTTTCAGAAATCCACTTAATTTTTTTTACCCTATTACTGAAATGGTAATTGACAAAAACAAGCTACATTGTCACCAGAAGAGCAATGCAAAATGTACAATTGATATTTCAAAATCATCTTTCCATCTTGAATTTCAATGATGCATTGGGGCAACGATTTTGTGAGAAACATCTTCACCCTTAAAGAAAGATTTTCTTAACTTCTTACCTGTGTGCTGATTAGATATCACCTGGTTTTCACATTAAACAGATTCCCACTTGAGAAAGCAGCAAGGATGCAGTGAGGTTTATGTTTCCTGGTGTCAACCTGTATTATTTCAGTGGACATTGTAATGAGGATGCATCTTGCTGCCTTTCCAATGAAGCAAGTTTTAATCAGTAATAGGTGAAAAAACATTCCTACAAAGGTGTTAATCAGAGACATGGCTTTGTGGACACTTTTCAGAGAGCAAATGTGTTAGCATAAAAATAAAGCCATAAAATGGAGAGCTGATTAATCACTCAATTGGATTTCTCTGCCTGCATAATTTTTTTTCTCTGCAACCCCATGCTAAATTGTGCTTCCTGTTTTTTATAAAATGACTTAATCAAATCTGACTCTGATTGCATCAGAGAAGGCCAGGTACCCTACACTATAAGAGGTGGTTTGAAATTTTGACTTGTCTACTTAAAGATCACCAAAATTTGATCACAAGGTCAATTACGTCCCCGGGTGGGATTGAACCACCAACCTTTCGGTTAACAGCCAAATGCGCTAACTGATTTCGCCACAGAGACAGCTTGCAAAAGCATGTACTGACAAAGGCTAAAAAGCATTCATCTAGAAAGTTTCCTAGAAAAAGGTTAAAAAGGCAATAATCTGGAGAGTTTTGCAAGATTTTTCTTCCATTGACCAACGAAGAAACACATTGGTACTTTCACATGATGAGTGAGTTCTTCAGGATCTCTGACACTTACATGAGCAGCAGAGTGGCGCAGCGGAAGCGTGCTGGGCCCATTACCCAGAGGTCGGTGGATCGAAACCATCCTCTGCTATGTGCACTTATTTTTTTGTTAATTAAATTCTTCCAAAACTGGAATTGATATTTTGACTCTTTTATTTTTACTTAAAGTACAATAACTTTTAACATTTTAATTTGTTTTAATAGTATATTGACAGCATTGTTTTCTTTCAGAAATCCACTTAATTTTCTTTACCCTATTACTGAAATGGTAATTGACAAAAACAAGCTACATTGTCACCAGAAGAGCAATGCAAAATGTACAATTGATATTTCAAAATCATCTTTCCATCTTGAATTTCAATGATGCATTGGGGCAACGATTTTGTGAGAAACATCTTCACCCTTAAAGAAAGATATTCTTAACTTCTTACCTGTGTGCTGATTAGATATCACCTGGTTTTCACATTAAACAGATTCCCACTTGAGAAAGCAGCAAGGATGCAGTGAGGTTTATGTTTCCTGGTGTCAACCTGTATTATTTCAGTGGACATTGTAATGAGGATGCATCTTGCTGCCTTTCCAATGAAGCAAGTTTTAATCAGTAATAGGTGAAAAACCATTCCTACAAAGGTGTTAATCAGAGACTTGGCTTTGTGGACACTTTTCAGAGAGCAAATGTGTTAGCATAAAAATAAAGCCATAAAATGGAGAGCTGATTAATCACTCAATTGGATTTCTCTGCCTGCATAATTTTTTTTCTCTGCAACCCCATGCTAAATTGTGCTTCCTGTTTTTTATAAAATGACTTAATCAAATCTGACTGCATCAGAGAAGGCCAGGTACCCTACACTATAAGAGGTGGTTTGAAATTTTGACTTGTCTACTTAAAGATCACCAAAATTTGATCACAAGGTCAATTACGTCCCCGGGTGGGATTGAACCACCAACCTTTTGGTTAACAGCCGAATGCGCTAACCGATTGCGCCACAGAAACAGCTTGCAAAAGCATGTACTGACAAAGGCTAAAAAGCATTCATCTAGAAAGTTTCCTAGAAAAAGGTTAAAAAGGCAATAATCTGGAGAGTTTTGCAAGATTTTTCTTCCATTGACCAACGAAGAAACACATTGGTACTTTCACATGATGAGTGAGTACTTCAGGATCTCTGACACTTACATGAGCAGCAGAGTGGTGCAGCGGAAGCGTGCTGGGCCCATAACCCAGAGGTCGGTGGATCGAAACCATCCTCTGCTATGTGCACTTATTTTTTTGTTAATTAAATTCTTCCAAAACTGGAATTGATATTTTGACTCTTTTATTTTTACTTAAAGTACAATAACTTTTAACATTTTAATTTGTTTTAATAGTATATTGACAGCATTGTTTTCTTTCAGAAATCCACTTAATTTTTTTTACCCTATTACTGAAATGGTAATTGACAAAAACAAGCTACATTGTCACCAGAAGAGCAATGCAAAATGTACAATTGATATTTCAAAATCATCTTTCCATCTTGAATTTCAATGATGCATTGGGGCAACGATTTTGTGAGAAACATCTTCACCCTTAAAGAAAGATTTTCTTAACTTCTTACCTGTGTGCTGATTAGATATCACCTGGTTTTCACATTAAACAGATTCCCACTTGAGAAAGCAGCAAGGATGCAGTGAGGTTTATGTTTCCTGGTGTCAACCTGTATTATTTCAGTGGACATTGTAATGAGGATGCATCTTGCTGCCTTTCCAATGAAGCAAGTTTTAATCAGTAATAGGTGAAAAACCATTCCTACAAAGGTGTTAATCAGAGACTTGGCTTTGTGGACACTTTTTAGAGAGCAAATGTGTTAGCATAAAAAAAAAGCCATAAAATGGAGAGCTGATTAATCACTCAATTGGATTTCTCTGCCTGCATAATTTTTTTTCTCTGCAACCCCATGCTAAATTGTGCTTCTTTTTTTTTTATAAAATGACTTAATCAAATCTAACTCTGATTGCATCAGAGAAGGCCAGGTACCCTACACTATAAGAGGTGGTTTGAAATTTTGACTTGTCTACTTAAAGATCACCAAAATTTGATCACAAGGTCAATTACGTCCCCGGGTGGGATTGAACCACCAACCTTTCGGTTAACAGCCGAATGCGCTAACCGATTGCGCCACAGAGACAGCTTGCAAAAGCATGTATTGACAAAGGCTAAAAAGCATTCATCTAGAAAGTTTCCTAGAAAAAGGTTAAAAAGGCAATAATCTGGAGAGTTTTGCAAGATTTTTCTTCCATTGACCAACGAAGAAACACATTGGTACTTTCACATGATGAGTGAGTACTTCAGGATCTCTGACACTTACATGAGCAGCAGAGTGGCGCAGCGGAAGCGTGCTGGGCCCATAACCCAGAGGTCGGTGGATCGAAACCATCCTCTGTTATGTGCACTTATTTTTTTGTTAATTAAATTCTTCCAAAACTGGAATTGATATTTTGACTCTTTTATTTTTACTTAAAGTACAATAACTTTTAACATTTTAATTTGTTTTAATAGTATATTGACAGCATTGTTTTCTTTCAGAAATCCACTTAATTTTCTTTACCCTATTACTGAAATGGTAATTGACAAAAACAAGCTACATTGTCACCAGAAGAGCAATGCAAAATGTACAATTGATATTTCAAAATCATCTTTCCATCTTGAATTTCAATGATGCATTGGGGCAACGATTTTGTGAGAAACATCTTCACCCTTAAAGAAAGATTTTCTTAACTTCTTACCTGTGTGCTGATTAGATATCACCTGGTTTTCACATTAAACAGATTCCCACTTGAGAAAGCAGCAAGGATGCAGTGAGGTTTATGTTTCCTGGTGTCAACCTGTATTATTTCAGTGGACATTGTAATGAGGATGCATCTTGCTGCCTTTCCAATGAAGCAAGTTTTAATCAGTAATAGGTGAAAAAACATTCCTACAAAGGTGTTAATCAGAGACTTGGCTTTGTGGACACTTTTCAGAGAGCAAATGTGTTAGCATAAAAATAAAGCCATAAAATGGAGAGCTGATTAATCACTCAATTGGATTTCTCTGCCTGCATAATTTTTTTTCTCTGCAACCCCATGCTAAATTGTGCTTCCTGTTTTTTATAAAATGACTTAATCAAATCTGACTCTGATTGCATCAGAGAAGGCCAGGTACCCTACACTATAAGAGGTGGTTTGAAATTTTGACTTGTCTACTTAAAGATCAGCAAAATTTGATCACAAGGTCAATTACGTCCCCGAGTGATATTGAACCACCAGCCTTTCGGTTAACAGCCGAATGCGCTAACCGATTGCACCACAGATACAACTTGCAAAATCATGTACTAACAAAGGCTAAAAAGCATTCATCTAGAAAGTTTCCTAGAAAAAGGTTAAAAAGGCCATAATCTGGAGAGTTTTGCAAGATTTTTCTTCCATTGACCAACGAAGAAACACATTGGTACTTTCACATGATGAGTAAGTACTGTACTTCAGGATCTCTGGCACTTACATGAGCAGCAGAGTGGCGCAGCGGAAGCGTGCTGGGCCCATAACCCAGAGGTCGGTGGATCGAAACCATCCTCTGCTATGTGCACTTATTTTTTTGTTAATTAAATTCTTCCAAAACTGGAATTGATATTTTGACTCTTTTATTTTTACTTAAAGTACAATAACTTTTAACATTTTAATTTGTTTTAATAGTATATTGACAGCATTGTTTTCTTTCAGAAATCCACTTAATTTTCTTTACCCTATTACTGAAATGGTAATTGACAAAAACAATCTACATTGTCACCAGAAGAGCAATGCAAAATGTACAATTGATATTTCAAAATCATCTTTCCATCTTGAATTTCAATGATGCATTGGGGCAACGATTTTGTGAGAAACATCTTCACCCTTAAAGAAAGATATTCTTAACTTCTTACCTGTGTGCTGATTAGATATCACCTGGTTTTCACATTAAACAGATTCCCACTTGAGAAAGCAGCAAGGATGCAGTGAGGTTTATGTTTCCTGGTGTCAACCTGTATTATTTCAGTGGACATTGTAATGAGGATGCATCTTGCTGCCTTTCCAATGAAGCAAGTTTTAATCAGTAATAGGTGAAAAACCATTCCTACAAAGGTGTTAATCAGAGACTTGGCTTTGTGGACACTTTTCAGAGAGCAAATGTGTTAGCATAAAAATAAAGCCATAAAATGGAGAGCTGATTAATCACTCAATTGGATTTCTCTGCCTGCATAATTTTTTTTCTCTGCAACCCCATGCTAAATTGTGCTTCCTGTTTTTTATAAAATGACTTAATCAAATCTGACTGCATCAGAGAAGGCCAGGTACCCTACACTATAAGAGGTGGTTTTAAATTTTGACTTGTCTACTTAAAGATCACCAAAATTTGATCACAAGGTCAATTACGTCCCCGGGTGGGATTGAACCACCAACCTTTTGGTTAACAGCCGAATGCGCTAACCGATTGCGCCACAGAGACAGCTTGCAAAAGCATGTACTGACAAAGGCTAAAAAGCATTCATCTAGAAAGTTTCCTAGAAAAAGGTTAAAAAGGCAATAATCTGGAGAGTTTTGCAAGATTTTTCTTCCATTGACCAACGAAGAAACACATTGGTACTTTCACATGATGAGTGAGTACTTCAGGATCTCTGACACTTACATGAGCAGCAGAGTGGCGCAGCGGAAGCGTGCTGGGCCCATAACCCAGAGGTCGGTGGATCGAAACCATCCTCTGCTATGTGCACTTATTTTTTTGTTAATTAAATTCTTCCAAAACTGGAATTGATATTTTGACTCTTTTATTTTTACTTAAAGTACAATAACTTTTAACATTTTAATTTGTTTTAATAGTATATTGACAGCATTGTTTTCTTTCAGAAATCCACTTAATTTTTTTTACCCTATTACTGAAATGGTAATTGACAAAAACAAGCTACATTGTCACCAGAAGAGCAATGCAAAATGTACAATTGATATTTCAAAATCATCTTTCCATCTTGAATTTCAATGATGCATTGGGGCAACGATTTTGTGAGAAACATCTTCACCCTTAAAGAAAGATTTTCTTAACTTCTTACCTGTGTGCTGATTAGATATCACCTGGTTTTCACATTAAACAGATTCCCACTTGAGAAAGCAGCAAGGATGCAGTGAGGTTTATGTTTCCTGGTGTCAACCTGTATTATTTCAGTGGACATTGTAATGAGGATGCATCTTGCTGCCTTTCCAATGAAGCAAGTTTTAATCAGTAATAGGTGAAAAACCATTCCTACAAAGGTGTTAATCAGAGACTTGGCTTTGTGGACACTTTTCAGAGAGCAAATGTGTTAGCATAAAAATAAAGCCATAAAATGGAGAGCTGATAAATCACTCAATTGGATTTCTCTGCCTGCATAATTTTTTTTCTCTGCAACCCCATGCTAAATTGTGCTTCCTGTTTTTTATAAAATGACTTAATCAAATCTGACTCTGATTGCATCAGAGAAGGCCAGGTACCCTACACTATAAGAGGTGGTTTGAAATTTTGACTTGTCTACTTAAAGATCACCAAAATTTGATCACAAGGTCAATTACGTCCCCGGGTGGGATTGAACCACCAACCTTTCGGTTAACAGCTGAATGCGCTAACCGATTGCGCCACAGAGACAGCTTGCAAAAGCATGTATTGACAAAGGCTAAAAAGCATTCATCTAGAAAGTTTCCTAGAAAAAGGTTAAAAAGGCAATAATCTGGAGAGTTTTGCAAGATTTTTCTTCCATTGACCAACGAAGAAACACATTGGTACTTTCACATGATGAGTGAGTACTTCAGGATCTCTGACACTTACATGAGCAGCAGAGTGGCGCAGCGGAAGCGTGCTGGGCCCGTAACCCAGAGGTCGGTGGATCGAAACCATCGTCTGTTATGTGCACTTATTTTTTTGTTAATTAAATAATTCCAAAACTGGAATTGATATTTTGACTCTTTTATTTTTACTTAAAGTACAATAACTTTTAACATTTTAATTTGTTTTAATAGTATATTGACAGCATTGTTTTCTTTCAGAAATCCACTTAATTTTCTTTACCCTATTACTGAAATGGTAATTGACAAAAACAAGCTACATTGTCACCAGAAGAGCAATGCAAAATGTACAATTGATATTTCAAAATCATCTTTCCATCTTGAATTTCAATGATGCATTGGGGCAACGATTTTGTGAGAAACATCTTCACCCTTAAAGAAAGATTTTCTTAACTTCTTACCTGTGTGCTGATTAGATATCACCTGGTTTTCACATTAAACAGATTCCCACTTAAGAAAGCAGCAAGGATGCAGTGAGGTTTATGTTTCCTGGTGTCAACCTGTATTATTTCAGTGGACATTGTAATGAGGATGCATCTTGCTGCCTTTCCAATGAAGCAAGTTTTAATCAGTAATAGGTGAAAAAACATTCCTACAAAGGTGTTAATCAGAGACTTGGCTTTGTGGACACTTTTCAGAGAGCAAATGTGTTAGCATAAAAATAAAGCCATAAAATGGAGAGCTGATTAATCACTCAATTGGATTTCTCTGCCTGCATAATTTTTTTTCTCTGCAACCCCATGCTAAATTGTGCTTCCTGTTTTTTATAAAATGACTTAATCAAATCTGACTCTGATTGCATCAGAGAAGGCCAGGTACCCTACACTATAAGAGGTGGTTTGAAATTTTGACTTGTCTACTTAAAGATCAGCAAAATTTGATCACAAGGTCAATTACGTCCCCGAGTGATATTGAACCACCAGCCTTTCGGTTAACAGCCGAATGCGCTAACCGATTGCACCACAGATACAACTTGCAAAATCATGTACTAACAAAGGCTAAAAAGCATTCATCTAGAAAGTTTCCTAGAAAAAGGTTAAAAAGGCCATAATCTGGAGAGTTTTGCAAGATTTTTCTTCCATTGACCAACGAAGAAACACATTGGTACTTTCACATGATGAGTAAGTACTTCAGGATCTCTGGCACTTACATGAGCAGCAGAGTGGCGCAGCGGAAGCGTGCTGGGCCCATAACCCAGAGGTCGGTGGATCGAAACCATCCTCTGCTATGTGCACTTATTTTTTTGTTAATTAAATTCTTCCAAAACTGGAATTGATATTTTGACTCTTTTATTTTTACTTAAAGTACAATAACTTTTAACATTTTAATTTGTTTTAATAGTATATTGACAGCATTGTTTTCTTTCAGAAATCCACTTAATTTTCTTTACCCTATTACTGAAATGGTAATTGACAAAAACAATCTACATTGTCACCAGAAGAGCAATGCAAAATGTACAATTGATATTTCAAAATCATCTTTCCATCTTGAATTTCAATGATGCATTGGGGCAACGATTTTGTGAGAAACATCTTCACCCTTAAAGAAAGATATTCTTAACTTCTTACCTGTGTGCTGATTAGATATCACCTGGTTTTCACATTAAACAGATTCCCACTTGAGAAAGCAGCAAGGATGCAGTGAGGTTTATGTTTCCTGGTGTCAACCTGTATTATTTCAGTGGACATTGTAATGAGGATGCATCTTGCTGCCTTTCCAATGAAGCAAGTTTTAATCAGTAATAGGTGAAAAACCATTCCTACAAAGGTGTTAATCAGAGACTTGGCTTTGTGGACACTTTTCAGAGAGCAAATGTGTTAGCATAAAAATAAAGCCATAAAATGGAGAGCTGATTAATCACTCAATTGGATTTCTCTGCCTGCATAATTTTTTTTCTCTGCAACCCCATGCTAAATTGTGCTTCCTGTTTTTTATAAAATGACTTAATCAAATCTGACTCTGATTGCATCAGAGAAGGCCAGGTACCCTACACTATAAGAGGTGGTTTGAAATTTTGACTTGTCTACTTAAAGATCAGCAAAATTTGATCACAAGGTCAATTACGTCCCCGAGTGATATTGAACCACCAGCCTTTCGGTTAACAGCCGAATGCGCTAACCGATTGCACCACAGATACAACTTGCAAAATCATGTACTAACAAAGGCTAAAAAGCATTCATCTAGAAAGTTTCCTAGAAAAAGGTTAAAAAGGCCATAATCTGGAGAGTTTTGCAAGATTTTTCTTCCATTGACCAACGAAGAAACACATTGGTACTTTCACATGATGAGTAAGTACTTCAGGATCTCTGGCACTTACATGAGCAGCAGAGTGGCGCAGCGGAAGCGTGCTGGGCCCATAACCCAGAGGTCGGTGGATCGAAACCATCCTCTGCTATGTGCACTTATTTTTTTGTTAATTAAATTCTTCCAAAACTGGAATTGATATTTTGACTCTTTTATTTTTACTTAAAGTACAATAACTTTTAACATTTTAATTTGTTTTAATAGTATATTGACAGCATTGTTTTCTTTCAGAAATCCACTTAATTTTTTTTACCCTATTACTGAAATGGTAATTGACAAAAACAAGCTACATTGTCACCAGAAGAGCAATGCAAAATGTACAATTGATATTTCAAAATCATCTTTCCATCTTGAATTTCAATGATGCATTGGGGCAACGATTTTGTGAGAAACATCTTCACCCTTAAAGAAAGATTTTCTTAACTTCTTACCTGTGTGCTGATTAGATATCACCTGGTTTTCACATTAAACAGATTCCCACTTGAGAAAGCAGCAAGGATGCAGTGAGGTTTATGTTTCCTGGTGTCAACCTGTATTATTTCAGTGGACATTGTAATGAGGATGCATCTTGCTGCCTTTCCAATGAAGCAAGTTTTAATCAGTAATAGGTGAAAAACCATTCCTACAAAGGTGTTAATCAGAGACTTGGCTTTGTGGACACTTTTCAGAGAGCAAATGTGTTAGCATAAAAATAAAGCCATAAAATGGAGAGCTGATAAATCACTCAATTGGATTTCTCTGCCTGCATAATTTTTTTTCTCTGCAACCCCATGCTAAATTGTGCTTCCTGTTTTTTATAAAATGACTTAATCAAATCTGACTCTGATTGCATCAGAGAAGGCCAGGTACCCTACACTATAAGAGGTGGTTTGAAATTTTGACTTGTCTACTTAAAGATCACCAAAATTTGATCACAAGGTCAATTACGTCCCCGGGTGGGATTGAACCACCAACCTTTCGGTTAACAGCTGAATGCGCTAACCGATTGCGCCACAGAGACAGCTTGCAAAAGCATGTATTGACAAAGGCTAAAAAGCATTCATCTAGAAAGTTTCCTAGAAAAAGGTTAAAAAGGCAATAATCTGGAGAGTTTTGCAAGATTTTTCTTCCATTGACCAACGAAGAAACACATTGGTACTTTCACATGATGAGTGAGTACTTCAGGATCTCTGACACTTACATGAGCAGCAGAGTGGCGCAGCGGAAGCGTGCTGGGCCCATAACCCAGAGGTCGGTGGATCGAAACCATCGTCTGTTATGTGCACTTATTTTTTTGTTAATTAAATAATTCCAAAACTGGAATTGATATTTTGACTCTTTTATTTTTACTTAAAGTACAATAACTTTTAACATTTTAATTTGTTTTAATAGTATATTGACAGCATTGTTTTCTTTCAGAAATCCACTTAATTTTCTTTACCCTATTACTGAAATGGTAATTGACAAAAACAAGCTACATTGTCACCAGAAGAGCAATGCAAAATGTACAATTGATATTTCAAAATCATCTTTCCATCTTGAATTTCAATGATGCATTGGGGCAACGATTTTGTGAGAAACATCTTCACCCTTAAAGAAAGATTTTCTTAACTTCTTACCTGTGTGCTGATTAGATATCACCTGGTTTTCACATTAAACAGATTCCCACTTGAGAAAGCAGCAAGGATGCAGTGAGGTTTATGTTTCCTGGTGTCAACCTGTATTATTTCAGTGGACATTGTAATGAGGATGCATCTTGCTGCCTTTCCAATGAAGCAAGTTTTAATCAGTAATAGGTGAAAAACCATTCCTACAAAGGTGTTAATCAGAGACTTGGCTTTGTGGACACTTTTCAGAGAGCAAATGTGTTAGCATAAAAATAAAGCCATAAAATGGAGAGCTGATTAATCACTCAATTGGATTTCTCTGCCTGCATAATTTTTTTTCTCTGCAACCCCATGCTAAATTGTGCTTCCTGTTTTTTATAAAATGACTTAATCAAATCTGACTCTGATTGCATCAGAGAAGGCCAGGTACCCTACACTATAAGAGGTGGTTTGAAATTTTGACTTGTCTACTTAAAGATCAGCAAAATTTGATCACAAGGTCAATTACGTCCCCGAGTGATATTGAACCACCAGCCTTTCGGTTAACAGCCGAATGCGCTAACCGATTGCACCACAGATACAACTTGCAAAATCATGTACTAACAAAGGCTAAAAAGCATTCATCTAGAAAGTTTCCTAGAAAAAGGTTAAAAAGGCAATAATCTGGAGAGTTTTGCAAGATTTTTCTTCCATTGACCAACGAAGAAACACATTGGTACTTTCACATGATGAGTAAGTACTTCAGGATCTCCGGCACTTACATGAGCAGCAGAGTGGCGCAGCGGAAGCGTGCTGGGCCCATAACCCAGAGGTCGGTGGATCGAAACCATGCTCTGCTATGTGCACTTATTTTTTTGTTAATTAAATTCTTCCAAAACTGGAATTGATATTTTGACTCTTTTATTTTTACTTAAAGTACAATAACTTTTAACATTTTAATTTGTTTTAATAGTATATTGACAGCATTGTTTTCTTTCAGAAATCCACTTAATTTTCTTTACCCTATTACTGAAATGGTAATTGACAAAAACAATCTACATTGTCACCAGAAGAGCAATGCAAAATGTACAATTGATATTTCAAAATCATCTTTCCATCTTGAATTTCAATGATGCATTGGGGCAACGATTTTGTGAGAAACATCTTCACCCTTAAAGAAAGATATTCTTAACTTCTTACCTGTGTGCTGATTAGATATCACCTGGTTTTCACATTAAACAGATTCCCACTTGAGAAAGCAGCAAGGATGCAGTGAGGTTTATGTTTCCTGGTGTCAACCTGTATTATTTCAGTGGACATTGTAATGAGGATGCATCTTGCTGCCTTTCCAATGAAGCAAGTTTTAATCAGTAATAGGTGAAAAACCATTCCTACAAAGGTGTTAATCAGAGACTTGGCTTTGTGGACACTTTTCAGAGAGCAAATGTGTTAGCATAAAAATAAAGCCATAAAATGGAGAGCTGATTAATCACTCAATTGGATTTCTCTGCCTGCATAATTTTTTTTCTCTGCAACCCCATGCTAAATTGTGCTTCCTGTTTTTTATAAAATGACTTAATCAAATCTGACTGCATCAGAGAAGGCCTGGTACCCTACACTATAAGAGGTGGTTTGAAATTTTGACTTGTCTACTTAAAGATCACCAAAATTTGATCACAAGGTCAACTACGTCCCCGGGTGGGATTGAACCACCAACCTTTCGGTTAACAGCCGAATGCGCTAACCGATTGCGCCACAGAGACAGCTTGCAAAAGCATGTACTGACAAAGGCTAAAAAGCATTCATCTAGAAAGTTTCCTAGAAAAAGGTTAAAAAGGCAATAATCTGGAGAGTTTTGCAAGATTTTTCTTCCATTGACCAACGAAGAAACACATTGGTACTTTCACATGATGAGTGAGTACTTCAGGATCTCTGACACTTACATGAGCAGCAGAGTGGCGCAGCGGAAGCGTGCTGGGCCCATAACCCAGAGGTCGGTGGATCGAAACCATCCTCTGCTATGTGCACTTATTTTTTTGTTAATTAAATTCTTCCAAAACGGGAATTGATATTTTGACTCTTTTATTTTTACTTAAAGTACAATAACTTTTAACATTTTAATTTGTTTTAATAGTATATTGACAGCATTGTTTTCTTTCAGAAATCCACTTAATTTTCTTTACCCTATTACTGAAATGGTAATTGACAAAAACAAGCTACATTGTCACCAGAAGAGCAATGCAAAATGTACAATTGATATTTCAAAATCATCTTTCCATCTTGAATTTCAATGATGCATTGGGGCAACGATTTTGTGAGAAACATCTTCACCCTTAAAGAAAGATTTTCTTAACTTCTTACCTGTGTGCTGATTAGATATCACCTGGTTTTCACATTAAACAGATTCCCACTTGAGAAAGCAGCAAGGATGCAGTGAGGTTTATGTTTCCTGGTGTCAACCTGTATTATTTCAGTGGACATTGTAATGAGGATGCATCTTGCTGCCTTTCCAATGAAGCAAGTTTTAATCAGTAATAGGTGAAAAAACATTCCTACAAAGGTGTTAATCAGAGACTTGGCTTTGTGGACACTTTTCAGAGAGCAAATGTGTTAGCATAAAAATAAAGCCATAAAATGGAGAGCTGATTAATCACTCAATTGGATTTCTCTGCCTGCATAATTTTTTTTCTCTGCAACCCCATGCTAAATTGTGCTTCCTGTTTTTTATAAAATGACTTAATCAAATCTGACTCTGATTGCATCAGAGAAGGCCAGGTACCCTACACTATAAGAGGTGGTTTGAAATTTTGACTTGTCTACTTAAAGATCACCAAAACTTGATCACAAGGTCAATTACGTCCCCGGGTGGGATTGAACCACCAACCTTTCGGTTAACAGCCGAATGCACTAACCGATTGCGCCACAGAGACAGCTTGCAAAAGCATGTACTGACAAAGGCTAAAAAGCATTCATCTAGAAAGTTTCCTAGAAAAAGGTTAAAAAGGCAATAATCTGGAGAGTTTTGCAAGATTTTTCTTCCATTGACCAACGAAGAAACACATTGGTACTTTCACATGATGAGTGAGTACTTCAGGATCTCTGACACTTACATGAGCAGCAGAGTGGCGCAGCGGAAGCGTGCTGGGCCCATAACCCAGAGGTCGGTGGATCGAAACCATCCTCTGCTATGTGCACTTATTTTTTTGTTAATTAAATTCTTCCAAAACTGGAATTGATATTTTGACTCTTTTATTTTTACTTAAAGTACAATAACTTTTAACATTTTAATTTGTTTTAATAGTATATTGACAGCATTGTATTCTTTCAGAAATCCAATTAATTTTCTTTACCCTATTACTGAAATGGTAATTGACAAAAACAAGCTACATTGTCACCAGAAGAGCAATGCAAAATGTACAATTGATATTTCAAAATCATCTTTCCATCTTGAATTTCAATGATGCATTGGGGCAACGATTTTGTGAGAAACATCTTCACCCTTAAAGAAAGATTTTCTTAACTTCTTACCTGTGTGCTGATTAGATATCACCTGGTTTTCACATTAAACAGATTCCCACTTGAGAAAGCAGCAAGGATGCAGTGAGGTTTATGTTTCCTGGTGTCAACCTGTATTATTTCAGTGGACATTGTAATGAGGATGCATCTTGCTGCCTTTCCAATGAAGCAAGTTTTAATCAGTAATAGGTGAAAAACCATTCCTACAAAGGTGTTAATCAGAGACTTGGCTTTGTGGACACTTTTCAGAGAGCAAATGTGTTAGCATAAAAATAAAGCCATAAAATGGAGAGCTGATTAATCACTCAATTGGATTTCTCTGCCTGCATAATTTTTTTTCTCTGCAACCCCATGCTAAATTGTGCTTCCTGTTTTTTATAAAATGACTTAATCAAATCTGACTCTGATTGCATCAGAGAAGGCCAGGTACCCTACACTATAAGAGGTGGTTTGAAATTTTGACTTGTCTACTTAAAGATCACCAAAATTTGATCACAAGGTCAATTACGTCCCCGGGTGGGATTGAACCACCAACCTTTCGGTTAACAGCCAAATGCGCTAACTGATTTCGCCACAGAGACAGCTTGCAAAAGCATGTACTGACAAAGGCTAAAAAGCATTCATCTAGAAAGTTTCCTAGAAAAAGGTTAAAAAGGCAATAATCTGGAGAGTTTTGCAAGATTTTTCTTCCATTGACCAACGAAGAAACACATTGGTACTTTCACATGATGAGTGAGTTCTTCAGGATCTCTGACACTTACATGAGCAGCAGAGTGGTGCAGCGGAAGCGTGCTGGGCCCATAACCCAGAGGTCGGTGGATCGAAACCATCCTCTGCTATGTGCACTTATTTTTTTGTTAATTAAATTCTTCCAAAACTGGAATTGATATTTTGACTCTTTTATTTTTACTTAAAGTACAATAACTTTTAACATTTTAATTTGTTTTAATAGTATATTGACAGCATTGTTTTCTTTCAGAAATCCACTTAATTTTCTTTACCCTATTACTGAAATGGTAATTGACAAAAACAAGCTACATTGTCACCAGAAGAGCAATGCAAAATGTACAATTGATATTTCAAAATCATCTTTCCATCTTGAATTTCAATGATGCATTGGGGCAACGATTTTGTGAGAAACATCTTCACCCTTAAAGAAAGATTTTCTTAACTTCTTACCTGTGTGCTGATTAGATATCACCTGGTTTTCACATTAAACAGATTCCCACTTGAGAAAGCAGCAAGGATGCAGTGAGGTTTATGTTTCCTGGTGTCAACCTGTATTATTTCAGTGGACATTGTAATGAGGATGCATCTTGCTGCCTTTCCAATGAAGCAAGTTTTAATCAGTAATAGGTGAAAAACCATTCCTACAAAGGTGTTAATCAGAGACTTGGCTTTGTGGACACTTTTCAGAGAGCAAATGTGTTAGCATAAAAATAAAGCCATAAAATGGAGAGCTGATTAATCACTCATTTGGATTTCTCTGCCTGTATACTTTTTTTTCTCTGCAACCCCATGCTAAATTGTGCTTCCTGTTTTTTATAAAATGACTTAATCAAATCTGACTCTGATTGCATCAGAGAAGGCCAGGTACCCTACACTATAAGAGGTGGTTTGAAATTTTGACTTGTCTACTTAAAGATCACCAAAATTTGATCACAAGGTCAATTACGTCCCCAGGTGGGATTGAACCACCAACCTTTCGGTTAACAGCCGAATGCGCTCACTGATTGCGCCACAGAGACAGCTTGCAAAAGCATGTATTGACAAAGGCTAAAAAGCATTCATCGAGAAAGTTTCCTAGAAAAAGGTTAAAAAGGCAATAATCTGGAGAGTTTTGCAAGATTTTTCATCCATTGACCAACGAAGAAACACATTGGTACTTTCACATGATGAGTGAGTACTTCAGGATCTCTGACACTTACATGAGCAGCAGAGTGGCGCAGCGGAAGTGTGCTGGGCCCATAACCCAGAGATCGGTGGATCGAAACCATCCTCTGCTATGTGCACTTATTTTTTTGTTAATTAAATTCTGCCAAAACTGGAATTAATATTTTGACTCTTTTATTTTTACTTAAAGTACAATAACTTTTAACATTTTAATTTGTTTAAATAGTATATTGACAGCATTGTTTTCTTTCAGAAATCCACTTAATTTTCTTTACCCTATTACTGAAATGGTAATTGACAAAAACAAGCTACATTGTCACCAGAAGAGCAATGCAAAATGTACAATTGATATTTCAAAATCATCTTTCCATCTTGAATTTCAATGATGCATTGGGGCAACGATTTTGTGAGAAACATCTTCACCCTTAAAGAAAGATTTTCTTAACTTCTTACCTGTGTGCTGATTAGATATCACCTGGTTTTCACATTAAACAGATTCCCACTTGAGAAAGCAGCAAGGATGCAGTGAGGTTTATGTTTCCTGGTGTCAACCTGTATTATTTCAGTGGACATTGTAATGAGGATGCATCTTGCTGCCTTTCCAATGAAGCAAGTTTTAATCAGTAATAGGTGAAAAACCATTCCTACAAAGGTGTTAATCAGAGACTTGGCTTTGTGGACACTTTTCAGAGAGCAAATGTATTAGCATAAAAATAAAGCCATAAAATGGAGAGCTGATTAATCACTCAATTGGATTTCTCTGCCTGCATAATTTTTTTTCTCTGCAACCCCATGCTAAATTGTGCTTCCTGTTTTTTATAAAATGACTTAATCAAATCTGACTCTGATTGCATCAGAGAAGGCCAGGTACCCTACACTATAAGAGGTGGTTTGAAATTTTGACTTGTCTACTTAAAGATCACCAAAATTTGATCACAAGGTCAATTACGTCCCCGGGTGGGATTGAACCACCAACCTTTCGGTTAACAGCCGAATGCGCTAACCGATTGCGCCACAGAGACAGCTTGCAAAAGCATGTATTGACAAAGGCTAAAAAGCATTCATCTAGAAAGTTTCCTAGAAAAAGGTTAAAAAGGCAATAATCTGGAGAGTTTTGCAAGATTTTTCTTCCATTGACCAACGAAGAAACACATTGGTACTTTCACATGATGAGTGAGTACTTCAGGATCTCTGACACTTACATGAGCAGCAGAGTGGCGCAGCGGAAGCGTGCTGGGCCCATAACCCAGAGGTCGGTGGATCGAAACCATCCTCTGCTATGTGCATTTATTTTTTTGTTAATTAAATTCTTCCAAAACTGGAATTGATATTTTGACTCTTTTATTTTTACTTAAAGTACAATAACTTTTAACATTTTAATTTGTTTTAATAGTATATTGACAGCATTGTTTTCTTTCAGAAATCCACTTAATTTTCTTTACCCTATTACTGAAATGGTAATTGACAAAAACAAGCTACATTGTCACCAGAAGAGCAATGCAAAATGTACAATTGATATTTCAAAATCATCTTTCCATCTTGAATTTCAATGATGCATTGGGGCAACGATTTTGTGAGAAACATCTTCACCCTTAAAGAAAGATTTTCTTAACTTCTTACCTGTGTGCTGATTAGATATCACCTGGTTTTCACATTAAACAGATTCCCACTTGAGAAAGCAGCAAGGATGCAGTGAGGTTTATGTTTCCTGGTGTCAACCTGTATTATTTCAGTGGACATTGTAATGAGGATGCATCTTGCTGCCTTTCCAATGAAGCAAGTTTTAATCAGTAATAGGTGAAAAACCATTCCTACAAAGGTGTTAATCAGAGACTTGGCTTTGTGGACACTTTTCAGAGAGCAAATGTGTTAGCATAAAAATAAAGCCATAAAATGGAGAGCTGATTAATCACTCAATTGGATTTCTCTGCCTGCATAATTTTTTTTCTCTGCAACCCCATGCTAAATTGTGCTTCCTGTTTTTTATAAAATGACTTAATCAAATCTGACTCTGATTGCATCAGAGAAGGCCAGGTACCCTACACTATAAGAGGTGGTTTGAAATTTTGACTTGTCTACTTAAAGATCACCAAAATTTGATCACAAGGTCAATTTTGTCCCCGGGTGGGATTGAACCACCAACCTTTCGGTTAACAGCCGAATGCGCTAACTGGTTGCGCCACAGAGACAGCTTGCAAAAGCATGTACTGGCAAAGGCTAAAAAGCATTCATCTAGAAAGTTTCCTAGAAAAAGGTTAAAAAGGCAATAATCTGGAGAGTTTTGCAAGATTTTTCTTCCATTGACCAACGAAGAAACACATTGGTACTTTCACATGATGAGTGAGTACTTCAGGATCTCTGACACTTACATGAGCAGCAGAGTGGCGCAGCGGAAGCGTGCTAGGCCCATAACCCAGAGGTCAGTGGATCGAAACCATCCTCTGCTATGTGCACTTATTTTTTTGTTAATTAAATTCTTCCAAAACTGGAATTGATATTTTGACTCTTTTATTTTTACTTAAAGTACAATAACTTTTAACATTTTAATTTGTTTTAATAGTATATTGACAGCATTGTTTTCTTTCAGAAATCCACTTAATTTTCTTTACCCTATTACTGAAATGGTAATTGACAAAAACAAGCTACATTGTCACCAGAAGAGCAATGCAAAATGTACAATTGATATTTCAAAATCATCTTTCCATCTTGAATTTCAATGATGCATTGGGGCAACGATTTTGTGAGAAACATCTTCACCCTTAAAGAAAGATTTTCTTAACTTCTTACCTGTGTGCTGATTAGATATCACCTGGTTTTCACATTAAACAGATTCCCACTTGAGAAAGCAGCAAGTATGCAGTGAGGTTTATGTTTCCTGGTGTCAACCTGTATTATTTCAGTGGACATTGTAATGAGGATGCATCTTGCTGCCTTTCCAATGAAGCAAGTTTTAATCAGTAATAGGTGAAAAAACATTCCTACAAAGGTGTTAATCAGAGACTTGGCTTTGTGGATACTTTTCAGAGAGCAAATGTGTTAGCATAAAAATAAAGCCATAAAATGGAGAGCTGATTAATCACTCAATTGGATTTCTCTGCCTGCATAATTTTTTTTCTCTGCAACCCCATGCTAAATTGTGCTTCCTGTTTTTTATAAAATGACTTAATCAAATCTGACTCTGATTGCATCAGAGAAGGCCAGGTACCCTACACTATAAGAGGTGGTTTGAAATTTTGACTTGTCTACTTAAAGATCAGCAAAATTTGATCACAAGGTCAATTACGTCCCCGGGTGATATCGAACCACCAGCCTTTCGGTTAACAGCCGAATGCGCTAACCGATTGCACCACAGATACAACTTGCAAAATCATGTACTAACAAAGGCTAAAAAGCATTCATCTAGAAAGTTTCCTAGAAAAAGTTTAAAAAGGCAATAATCTGGAGAGTTTTGCAAGATTTTTCTTCCATTGACCAACGAAGAAACACATTGGTACTTTCACATGATGAGTAAGTACTTCAGGATCTCTGACACTTACATGAGCAGCAGAGTGGCGCAGCGGAAGCGTGCTGAGCCCATAACCCAGAGGTCGGTGGATCGAAACCATCCTCTGCTATGTGCACTTATTTTTTTGTTAATTAAATTCTTCCAAAACTGGAATTGATATTTTGACTCTTTTATTTTTACTTAAAGTACAATAACTTTTAACATTTTAATTTGTTTTAATAGTATATTGACAGCATTGTTTTCTTTCAGAAATCCACTTAATTTTCTTTACCCTATTACTGAAATGGTAATTGACAAAAACAAGCTACATTGTCACCAGAAGAGCAATGCAAAATGTACAATTGATATTTCAAAATCATCTTTCCATCTTGAATTTCAATGATGCATTGGGGCAACGATTTTGTGAGAAACATCTTCACCCTTAAAGAAAGATTTTCTTAACTTCTTACCTGTGTGCTGATTAGATATCACCTGGTTTTCACATTAAACAGATTCCCACTTGAGAAAGCAGCAAGGATGCAGTGAGGTTTATGTTTCCTGGTGTCAACCTGTATTATTTCAGTGGACATTGTAATGAGGATGCATCTTGCTGCCTTTCCAATGAAGCAAGTTTTAATCAGTAATAGGTGAAAAAACATTCCTACAAAGGTGTTAATCAGAGACTTGGCTTTGTGGACACTTTTCAGAGAGCAAATGTGTTAGCATAAAAATAAAGCCATAAAATGGAGAGCTGATTAATCACTCAATTGGATTTCTCTGCCTGCATAATTTTTTTTCTCTGCAACCCCATGCTAAATTGTGCTTCCTGTTTTTTATAAAATGACTTAATCAAATCTGACTCTGATTGCATCAGAGAAGGCCAGGTACCCTACACTATAAGAGGTGGTTTGAAATTTTGACTTGTCTACTTAAAGATCACCAAAATTTGATCACAAGGTCAATTTTGTCCCCGGGTGGGATTGAACCACCAACCTTTCGGTTAACAGCCGAATGCGCTAACTGGTTGCGCCACAGAGACAGCTTGCAAAAGCATGTACTGGCAAAGGCTAAAAAGCATTCATCTAGAAAGTTTCCTAGAAAAAGGTTAAAAAGGCAATAATCTGGAGAGTTTTGCAAGATTTTTCTTCCATTGACCAACGAAGAAACACATTGGTACTTTCACATGATGAGTGAGTACTTCAGGATCTCTGACACTTACATGAGCAGCAGAGTGGCGCAGCGGAAGCGTGCTAGGCCCATAACCCAGAGGTCAGTGGATCGAAACCATCCTCTGCTATGTGCACTTATTTTTTTGTTAATTAAATTCTTCCAAAACTGGAATTGATATTTTGACTCTTTTATTTTTACTTAAAGTACAATAACTTTTAACATTTTAATTTGTTTTAATAGTATATTGACAGCATTGTTTTCTTTCAGAAATCCACTTAATTTTCTTTACCCTATTACTGAAATGGTAATTGACAAAAACAAGCTACATTGTCACCAGAAGAGCAATGCAAAATGTACAATTGATATTTCAAAATCATCTTTCCATCTTGAATTTCAATGATGCATTGGGGCAACGATTTTGTGAGAAACATCTTCACCCTTAAAGAAAGATTTTCTTAACTTCTTACCTGTGTGCTGATTAGATATCACCTGGTTTTCACATTAAACAGATTCCCACTTGAGAAAGCAGCAAGGATGCAGTGAGGTTTATGTTTCCTGGTGTCAACCTGTATTATTTCAGTGGACATTGTAATGAGGATGCATCTTGCTGCCTTTCCAATGAAGCAAGTTTTAATCAGTAATAGGTGAAAAAACATTCCTACAAAGGTGTTAATCAGAGACTTGGCTTTGTGGACACTTTTCAGAGAGCAAATGTGTTAGCATAAAAATAAAGCCATAAAATGGAGAGCTGATTAATCACTCAATTGGATTTCTCTGCCTGCATAATTTTTTTTCTCTGCAACCCCATGCTAAATTGTGCTTCCTGTTTTTTATAAAATGACTTAATCAAATCTGACTCTGATTGCATCAGAGAAGGCCAGGTACCCTACACTATAAGAGGTGGTTTGAAATTTTGACTTGTCTACTTAAAGATCAGCAAAATTTGATCACAAGGTCAATTACGTCCCCGGGTGATATCGAACCACCAGCCTTTCGGTTAACAGCCGAATGCGCTAACCGATTGCACCACAGATACAACTTGCAAAATCATGTACTAACAAAGGCTAAAAAGCATTCATCTAGAAAGTTTCCTAGAAAAAGTTTAAAAAGGCAATAATCTGGAGAGTTTTGCAAGATTTTTCTTCCATTGACCAACGAAGAAACACATTGGTACTTTCACATGATGAGTAAGTACTTCAGGATCTCTGACACTTACATGAGCAGCAGAGTGGCGCAGCGGAAGCGTGCTGAGCCCATAACCCAGAGGTCGGTGGATCGAAACCATCCTCTGCTATGTGCACTTATTTTTTTGTTAATTAAATTCTTCCAAAACTGGAATTGATATTTTGACTCTTTTATTTTTACTTAAAGTACAATAACTTTTAACATTTTAATTTGTTTTAATAGTATATTGACAGCATTGTTTTCTTTCAGAAATCCACTTAATTTTCTTTACCCTATTACTGAAATGGTAATTGACAAAAACAAGCTACATTGTCACCAGAAGAGCAATGCAAAATGTACAATTGATATTTCAAAATCATCTTTCCATCTTGAATTTCAATGATGCATTGGGGCAACGATTTTGTGAGAAACATCTTCACCCTTAAAGAAAGATTTTCTTAACTTCTTACCTGTGTGCTGATTAGATATCACCTGGTTTTCACATTAAACAGATTCCCACTTGAGAAAGCAGCAAGGATGCAGTGAGGTTTATGTTTCCTGGTGTCAACCTGTATTATTTCAGTGGACATTGTAATGAGGATGCATCTTGCTGCCTTTCCAATGAAGCAAGTTTTAATCAGTAATAGGTGAAAAAACATTCCTACAAAGGTGTTAATCAGAGACTTGGCTTTGTGGACACTTTTTAGAGAGCAAATGTGTTAGCATAAAAATAAAGCCATAAAATGGAGAGCTGATTAATCACTCAATTGGATTTCTCTGCCTGCATAATTTTTTTTCTCTGCAACCCCATGCTAAATTGTGCTTCCTGTTTTTTATAAAATGACTTAATCAAATCTGACTGCATCAGAGAAGGCCAGGTACCCTACACTATAAGAGGTGGTTTGAAATTTTGACTTGTCTACTTAAAGATCACCAAAATTTGATCACAAGGTCAATTACGTCCCCGGGTGGGATTGAACCACCAACCTTTCGGTTAACAGCCGAATGCGCTAACCGATTGCGCCACAGAGACAGCTTGCAAAAGCATGTACTGACAAAGGCTAAAAAGCATTCATCTAGAAAGTTTCCTAGAAAAAGGTTAAAAAGGCAATAATCTGGAGAGTTTTGCAAGATTTTTCTTCCATTGACCAACGAAGAAACACATTGGTACTTTCACATGATGAGTGAGTACTTCAGGATCTCTGACACTTACATGAGCAGCAGAGTGGCGCAGCGGAAGCGTGCTGGGCCCATAACCCAGAGGTCGGTGGATCGAAACCATCCTCTGCTATGTGCACTTATTTTTTTGTTAATTAAATTCTTCCAAAACTGGAATTGATATTTTGACTCTTTTATTTTTACTTAAAGTACAATAACTTTTAACATTTTAATTTGTTTTAATAGTATATTGACAGCATTGTTTTCTTTCAGAAATCCACTTAATTTTTTTTACCCTATTACTGAAATGGTAATTGACAAAAACAAGCTACATTGTCACCAGAAGAGCAATGCAAAATGTACAATTGATATTTCAAAATCATCTTTCCATCTTGAATTTCAATGATGCATTGGGGCAACGATTTTGTGAGAAACATCTTCACCCTTAAAGAAAGATTTTCTTAACTTCTTACCTGTGTGCTGATTAGATATCACCTGGTTTTCACATTAAATAGATTCCCACTTGAGAAAGCAGCAAGGATGCAGTGAGGTTTATGTTTCCTGGTGTCAACCTGTATTATTTCAGTGGACATTGTAATGAGGATGCATCTTGCTGCCTTTCCAATGAAGCAAGTTTTAATCAGTAATAGGTGAAAAACCATTCCTACAAAGGTGTTAATCAGAGACATGGCTTTGTGGACACTTTTCAGAGAGCAAATGTGTTAGCATAAAAATAAAGCCATAAAATGGAGAGCTGATTAATCACTCAATTGGATTTCTCTGCCTGCATAATTTTTTTTCTCTGCAACCCCATGCTAAATTGTGCTTCCTGTTTTTTATAAAATGACTTAATCAAATCTGACTCTGATTGCATCAGAGAAGGCAAGGTACCCTACACTATAAGAGGTGGTTTGAAATTTTGACTTGTCTACTTAAAGATCACCAAAATTTGATCACAAGGTCAATTACGTCCCCGGGTGGGATTGAACCACCAACCTTTCGGTTAACAGCCAAATGCGCTAACTGATTTCGCCACAGAGACAGCTTGCAAAAGCATGTACTGACAAAGGCTAAAAAGCATTCATCTAGAAAGTTTCCTAGAAAAAGGTTAAAAAGGCAATAATCTGGAGAGTTTTGCAAGATTTTTCTTCCATTGACCAACGAAGAAACACATTGGTACTTTCACATGATGAGTGAGTTCTTCAGGATCTCTGACACTTACATGAGCAGCAGAGTGGCGCAGCGGAAGCGTGCTGGGCCCATAACCCAGAGGTCGGTGGATCGAAACCATCCTCTGCTATGTGCACTTATTTTTTTGTTAATTAAATTCTTCCAAAACTGGAATTGATATTTTGACTCTTTTATTTTTACTTAAAGTACAATAACTTTTAACATTTTAATTTGTTTTAATAGTATATTGACAGCATTGTTTTCTTTCAGAAATCCACTTAATTTTTTTTACCCTATTACTGAAATGGTAATTGACAAAAACAAGCTACATTGTCACCAGAAGAGCAATGCAAAATGTACAATTGATATTTCAAAATCATCTTTCCATCTTGAATTTCAATGATGCATTGGGGCAACGATTTTGTGAGAAACATCTTCACCCTTAAAGAAAGATTTTCTTAACTTCCTACCTGTGTGCTGATTAGATATCACCTGGTTTTCACATTAAACAGATTCCCACTTGAGAAAGCAGCAAGGATGCAGTGAGGTTTATGTTTCCTGGTGTCAACCTGTATTATTTCAGTGGACATTGTAATGAGGATGCATCTTGCTGCCTTTCCAATGAAGCAAGTTTTAATCAGTAATAGGTGAAAAACCATTCCTACAAAGGTGTTAATCAGAGACTTGGCTTTGTGGACACTTTTCAGAGAGCAAATGTGTTAGCATAAAAATAAAGCCATAAAATGGAGAGCTGATTAATCACTCAATTGGATTTCTCTGCCTGCATAATTTTTTTTCTCTGCAACCCCATGCTAAATTGTGCTTCCTGTTTTTTATAAAATGACTTAATCAAATCTGACTCTGATTGCATCAGAGAAGGCCAGGTACCCTACACTATAAGAGGTGGTTTGAAATTTTGACTTGTCTACTTAAAGATCAGCAAAATTTGATCACAAGGTCAATTACGTCCCCGGGTGATATCGAACCACCAGCCTTTCGGTTAACAGCCGAATGCGCTAACCGATTGCACCACAGATACAACTTGCAAAATCATGTACTAACAAAGGCTAAAAAGCATTCATCTAGAAAGTTTCCTAGAAAAAGTTTAAAAAGGCAATAATCTGGAGAGTTTTGCAAGATTTTTCTTCCATTGACCAACGAAGAAACACATTGGTACTTTCACATGATGAGTAAGTACTTCAGGATCTCTGACACTTACATGAGCAGCAGAGTGGCGCAGCGGAAGCGTGCTGAGCCCATAACCCAGAGGTCGGTGGATCGAAACCATCCTCTGCTATGTGCACTTATTTTTTTGTTAATTAAATTCTTCCAAAACTGGAATTGATATTTTGACTCTTTTATTTTTACTTAAAGTACAATAACTTTTAACATTTTAATTTGTTTTAATAGTATATTGACAGCATTGTTTTCTTTCAGAAATCCACTTAATTTTCTTTACCCTATTACTGAAATGGTAATTGACAAAAACAAGCTACATTGTCACCAGAAGAGCAATGCAAAATGTACAATTGATATTTCAAAATCATCTTTCCATCTTGAATTTCAATGATGCATTGGGGCAACGATTTTGTGAGAAACATCTTCACCCTTAAAGAAAGATTTTCTTAACTTCTTACCTGTGTGCTGATTAGATATCACCTGGTTTTCACATTAAACAGATTCCCACTTGAGAAAGCAGCAAGGATGCAGTGAGGTTTATGTTTCCTGGTGTCAACCTGTATTATTTCAGTGGACATTGTAATGAGGATGCATCTTGCTGCCTTTCCAATGAAGCAAGTTTTAATCAGTAATAGGTGAAAAAACATTCCTACAAAGGTGTTAATCAGAGACTTGGCTTTGTGGACACTTTTCAGAGAGCAAATGTGTTAGCATAAAAATAAAGCCATAAAATGGAGAGCTGATTAATCACTCAATTGGATTTCTCTGCCTGCATAATTTTTTTTCTCTGCAACCCCATGCTAAATTGTGCTTCCTGTTTTTTATAAAATGACTTAATCAAATCTGACTCTGATTGCATCAGAGAAGGCCAGGTACCCTACACTATAAGAGGTGGTTTGAAATTTTGACTTGTCTACTTAAAGATCACCAAAACTTGATCACAAGGTCAATTACGTCCCCGGGTGGGATTGAACCACCAACCTTTCGGTTAACAGCCGAATGCGCTAACCGATTGCGCCACAGAGACAGCTTGCAAAAGCATGTACTGACAAAGGCTAAAAACCATTCATCTAGAAAGTTTCCTAGAAAAAGGTTAAAAAGGCAATAATCTGGAGAGTTTTGCAAGATTTTTCTTCCATTGACCAACGAAGAAACACATTGGTACTTTCACATGATGAGTGAGTACTTCAGGATCTCTGACATTTACATGAGCAGCAGAGTGGCGCAGCGGAAGCGTGCTGGGCCCATAACCCAGAGGTCGGTGGATCGAAACCATCCTCTGCTATGTGCACTTATTTTTTTGTTAATTAAATTCTTCCAAAACTGGAATTGATATTTTGACTCTTTTATTTTTACTTAAAGTACAATAACTTTTAACATTTTAATTTGTTTTAACAGTATATTGACAGCATTGTATTCTTTCAGAAATCCACTTAATTTTCTGTACCCTATTACTGAAATGGTAATTGACAAAAACAAGCTACATTGTCACCAGAAGAGCAATGCAAAATGTACAATTGATATTTCAAAATCATCTTTCCATCTTGAATTTCAATGATGCATTGGGGCAACGATTTTGTGAGAAACATCTTCACCCTTAAAGAAAGATTTTCTTAACTTCTTACCTGTGTGCTGATTAGATATCACCTGGTTTTCACATTAAACAGATTCCCACTTGAGAAAGCAGCAAGGATGCAGTGAGGTTTATGTTTCCTGGTGTCAACCTGTATTATTTCAGTGGACATCGTAATGAGGATGCATCTTGCTGCCTTTCCAATGAAGCAAGTTTTAATCAGTAATAGGTGAAAAACCATTCCTACAAAGGCGTTAATCAGAGACTTGGCTTTATGGACACTTTTCAGAGAGCAAATGTGTTAGCATAAAAATAAAGCCATAAAATGGAGAGCTGATTAATCACTCAATTGGATTTCTCTGCCTGCATAATTTTTTTTCTCTGCAACCCCATGCTAAATTGTGCTTCCTGTTTTTTATAGAATGACTTAATCAAATCTGACTCTGATTGCATCAGAGAAGGCCAGGTACCCTACACTATAAGAGGTGGTTTGAAATTTTGACTTGTCTACTTAAAGATCACCAAAATTTGATCACAAGGTCAATTACGTCCCCGGGTGGGATTGAACCACCAACCTTTCGGTTAACAGCCGAATGCGCTCACTGATTGCGCCACAGAGACAGCTCGCAAAAGCATGTATTGACAAAGGCTAAAAAGCATTCATCTAGAAAGTTTCCTAGAAAAAGGTTAAAAAGGCAATAATCTGGAGAGTTTTGCAAGATTTTTCTTCCATTGACCAACGAAGAAACACATTGGTACTTTCACATGATGAGTGAGTACTTCAGGATCTCTGACACTTACATGAGCAGCAGAGTGGCGCAGCGGAAGCGTGCTGGGCCCATAACCCAGAGGTCGGTGGATCGAAACCATCCTCTGCTATGTGCACTTATTTTTTTGTTAATTAAATTCTTCCAAAACTGGAATTGATATTTTGACTCTTTTATTTTTACTTAAAGTACAATAACTTTTAACATTTTAATTTGTTTTAATAGTATATTGACAGCATTGTTTTCTTTCAGAAATCCACTTAATTTTCTTTACCCTATTACTGAACTGGTAATTGACAAAAACAAGCTACATTGTCACCAGAAGAGCAATGCAAAATGTACAATTGATATTTCAAAATCATCTTTCCATCTTGAATTTCAATGATGCATTGGGGCAACGATTTTGTGAGAAACATCTTCACCCTTAAAGAAAGATTTTCTTAACTTCTTACCTGTGTGCTGATTAGATATCACCTGGTTTTCACATTAAACAGATTCCCACTTGAGAAAGCAGCAAGGATGCAGTGAGGTTTATGTTTCCTGGTGTCAACCTGTATTATTTCAGTGGACATTGTAATGAGGATGCATCTTGCTGCCTTTCCAATGAAGCAAGTTTTAATCAGTAATAGGTGAAAAAACATTCCTACAAAGGTGTTAATCAGAGACTTGGCTTTGTGCACACTTTTCAGAGAGCAAATGTGTTAGCATAAAAATAAAGCCATAAAATGGAGAGCTGATTAATCACTCAATTGGATTTCTCTGCCTGCATAATTTTTTTTCTCTGCAACCCCATGCTAAATTGTGCTTCCTGTTTTTTATAAAATGACTTAATCAAATCTGACTCTGATTGCATCAGAGAAGGCCAGGTACCCTACACTATAAGAGGTGGTTTGAAATTTTGACTTGTCTACTTAAAGATCAGCAAAATTTGATCACAAGGTCAATTACGTCCCCGGCTGATATCGAACCACCAGCCTTTCGGTTAACAGCCGAATGCGCTAACCGATTGCACCACAGATACAACTTGCAAAATCATGTACTAACAAAGGCTAAAAAGCATTCATCTAGAAAGTTTCCTAGAAAAAGGTTAAAAAGGCAATAATCTGGAGAGTTTTGCAAGATTTTTCTTCCATTGACCAACGAAGAAACACATTGGTACTTTCACATGATGAGTAAGTACTTCAGGATCTCTGGCACTTACATGAGCAGCAGAGTGGCGCAGCGGAAGCGTGCTGGGCCCATAACCCAGAGGTCGGTGGATCGAAACCATTCTCTGCTATGTGCACTTATTTTTTTGTTAATTAAATTCTTCCAAAACTGGAATTGATATTTTGACTCTTTTATTTTTACTTAAAGTACAATAACTTTTAACATTTTAATTTGTTTTAATAGTATATTGACAGCATTGTTTTCTTTCAGAAATCCACTTAATTTTCTTTACCCTATTACTGAAATGGTAATTGACAAAAACAAGCTACATTGTCACCAGAAGAGCAATGCAAAATGTACAATTGATATTTCAAAATCATCTTTCCATCTTGAATTTCAATGATGCATTGGGGCAACGATTTTGTGAGAAACATCTTCACCCTTAAAGAAAGATTTTCTTAACTTCTTACCTGTGTGCTGATTAGATATCACCTGGTTTTCACATTAAACAGATTCCCACTTGAGAAAGCAGCAAGGATGCAGTGAGGTTTATGTTTCCTGGTGTCAACCTGTATTATTTCAGTGGACATTGTAATGAGGATGCATCTTGCTGCCTTTCCAATGAAGCAAGTTTTAATCAGTAATAGGTGAAAAAACATTCCTACAAAGGTGTTAATCAGAGACTTGGCTTTGTGGACACTTTTCAGAGAGCAAATGTGTTAGCATAAAAATAAAGCCATAAAATGGAGAGCTGATTAATCACTCAATTGGATTTCTCTGCCTGCATAATTTTTTTTCTCTGCAACCCCATGCTAAATTGTGCTTCCTGTTTTTTATAAAATGACTTAATCAAATATGACTCTGATTGCATCAGAGAAGGCCAGGTACCCTACACCATAAGAGGTGGTTTGAAATTTTGACTTGTCTACTTAAAGATCAGCAAAATTTGATCACAAGGTCAATTATGTCCCCGGGTGGGATTGAACCACCAACCTTTCGGTTAACAGCCGAATGCGCTAACTGGTTGCGCCACAGAGACAGCTTGCAAAAGCATGTACTGGCAAAGGCTAAAAAGCATTCATCTAGAAAGTTTCCTAGAAAAAGGTTAAAAAGGCAATAATCTGGAGAGTTTTGCAAGATTTTTCTTCCATTGACCAGCGAAGAAACACATTGGTACTTTCACATGATGAGTGAGTACTTCAGGATCTCTGACACTTACATGAGCAGCAGAGTGGCGCAGCGGAAGCGTGCTAGGCCCATAACCCAGAGGTCAGTGGATCGAAACCATCCTCTGCTATGTGCACTTATTTTTTTGTTAATTAAATTCTTCCAAAACTGGAATTGATATTTTGACTCTTTTATTTTTACTTAAAGTACAATAACTTTTAACATTTTAATTTGTTTTAATAGTATATTGACAGCATTGTTTTCTTTCAGAAATCCACTTAATTTTCTTTACCCTATTACTGAAATGGTAATTGACAAAAACAAGCTACATTGTCACCAGAAGAGCAATGCAAAATGTACAATTGATATTTCAAAATCATCTTTCCATCTTGAATTTCAATGATGCATTGGGGCAACGATTTTGTGAGAAACATCTTCACCCTTAAAGAAAGATTTTCTTAACTTCTTACCTGTGTGCTGATTAGATATCACCTGGTTTTCACATTAAACAGATTCCCACTTGAGAAAGCAGCAAGTATGCAGTGAGGTTTATGTTTCCTGGTGTCAACCTGTATTATTTCAGTGGACATTGTAATGAGGATGCATCTTGCTGCCTTTCCAATGAAGCAAGTTTTAATCAGTAATAGGTGAAAAAACATTCCTACAAAGGTGTTAATCAGAGACTTGGCTTTGTGGACACTTTTCAGAGAGCAAATGTGTTAGCATAAAAATAAAGCCATAAAATGGAGAGCTGATTAATCACTCAATTGGATTTCTCTGCCTGCATAATTTTTTTTCTCTGCAACCCCATGCTAAATTGTGCTTCCTGTTTTTTATAAAATGACTTAATCAAATCTGACTCTGATTGCATCAGAGAAGGCCAGGTACCCTACACTATAAGAGGTGGTTTGAAATTTTGACTTGTCTACTTAAAGATCAGCAAAATTTGATCACAAGGTCAATTACGTCCCCGGGTGATATCGAACCACCAGCCTTTCGGTTAACAGCCGAATGCGCTAACCGATTGCACCACAGATACAACTTGCAAAATCATGTACTAACAAAGGCTAAAAAGCATTCATCTAGAAAGTTTCCTAGAAAAAGGTTAAAAAGGCAATAATCTGGAGAGTTTTGCAAGATTTTTCTTCCATTGACCAACGAAGAAACACATTGGTACTTTCACATGATGAGTAAGTACTTCAGGATCTCTGACACTTACATGAGCAGCAGAGTGGCGCAGCGGAAGCGTGCTGAGCCCATAACCCAGAGGTCGGTGGATCGAAACCATCCTCTGCTATGTGCACTTATTTTTTTGTTAATTAAATTCTTCCAAAACTGGAATTGATATTTTGACTCTTTTATTTTTACTTAAAGTACAATAACTTTTAACATTTTAATTTGTTTTAATAGTATATTGACAGCATTGTTTTCTTTCAGAAATCCACTTAATTTTCTTTACCCTATTACTGAAATGGTAATTGACAAAAACAAGCTACATTGTCACCAGAAGAGCAATGCAAAATGTACAATTGATATTTCAAAATCATCTTTCCATCTTGAATTTCAATGATGCATTGGGGCAACGATTTTGTGAGAAACATCTTCACCCTTAAAGAAAGATTTTCTTAACTTCTTACCTGTGTGCTGATTAGATATCACCTGGTTTTCACATTAAACAGATTCCCACTTGAGAAAGCAGCAAGGATGCAGTGAGGTTTATGTTTCCTGGTGTCAACCTGTATTATTTCAGTGGACATTGTAATGAGGATGCATCTTGCTGCCTTTCCAATGAAGCAAGTTTTAATCAGTAATAGGTGAAAAAACATTCCTACAAAGGTGTTAATCAGAGACTTGGCTTTGTGGACACTTTTCAGAGAGCAAATGTGTTAGCATAAAAATAAAGCCATAAAATGGAGAGCTGATTAATCACTCAATTGGATTTCTCTGCCTGCATAATTTTTTTTCTCTGCAACCCCATGCTAAATTGTGCTTCCTGTTTTTTATAAAATGACTTAATCAAATCTGACTCTGATTGCATCAGAGAAGGCCAGGTACCCTACACTATAAGAGGTGGTTTGAAATTTTGACTTGTCTACTTAAAGATCAGCAAAATTTGATCACAAGGTCAATTACGTCCCCGGCTGATATCGAACCACCAGCCTTTCGGTTAACAGCCGAATGCGCTAACCGATTGCACCACAGATACAACTTGCAAAATCATGTACTAACAAAGGCTAAAAAGCATTCATCTAGAAAGTTTCCTAGAAAAAGGTTAAAAAGGCAATAATCTGGAGAGTTTTGCAAGATTTTTCTTCCATTGACCAACGAAGAAACACATTGGTACTTTCACATGATGAGTAAGTACTTCAGGATCTCTGGCACTTACATGAGCAGCAGAGTGGCGCAGCGGAAGCGTGCTGGGCCCATAACCCAGAGGTCGGTGGATCGAAACCATCCTCTGCTATGTGCACTTATTTTTTTGTTAATTAAATTCTTCCAAAACTGGAATTGATATTTTGACTCTTTTATTTTTACTTAAAGTACAATAACTTTTAACATTTTAATTTGTTTTAATAGTATATTGACAGCATTGTTTTCTTTCAGAAATCCACTTAATTTTCTTTACCTATTACTGAAATGGTAATTGACAAAAACAAGCTACATTGTCACCAGAAGAGCAATGCAAAATGTACAATTGATATTTCAAAATCATCTTTCCATCTTGAATTTCAATGATGCATTGGGGCAACGATTTTGTGAGAAACATCTTCACCCTTAAAGAAAGATTTTCTTAACTTCTTACCTGTGTGCTGATTAGATATCACCTGGTTTTCACATTAAACAGATTCCCACTTGAGAAAGCAGCAAGGATGCAGTGAGGTTTATGTTTCCTGGTGTCAACCTGTATTATTTCAGTGGACATTGTAATGAGGATGCATCTTGCTGCCTTTCCAATGAAGCAAGTTTTAATCAGTAATAGGTGAAAAACCATTCCTACAAAGGTGTTAATCAGAGACTTGGCTTTGTGGACACTTTTCAGAGAGCAAATGTGTTAGCATAAAAATAAAGCCATAAAATGGAGAGCTGATTAATCACTCAATTGGATTTCTCTGCCTGCATAATTTTTTTTCTCTGCAACCCCATGCTAAATTGTGCTTCCTGTTTTTTATAAAATGACTTAATCAAATATGACTCTGATTGCATCAGAGAAGGCCAGGTACCCTACACCATAAGAGGTGGTTTGAAATTTTGACTTGTCTACTTAAAGATCAGCAAAATTTGATCACAAGGTCAATTACGTCTCCGGGTGGGATTGAACCACCAACCTTTCGGTTAACAGCCGAATGCGCTAACCGATTGCCCCACAGAGACAGCTTGCAAAAGCATGTACTGACAAAGGCTAAAAAGCATTCATCTAGAAAGTTTCCTAGAAAAAGGTTAAAAAGGCAATAATCTGGAGAGTTTTGCAAGATTTTTCTTCCATTGACCAACGAAGAAACACATTGGTACTTTCACATGATGAGTGAGTACTTCAGGATCTCTGACACTTACATGAGCAGCAGAGTGGCGCAGCGGAAGCGTGCTGGGCCCATAACCCAGAGGTCGGTGGATCGAAACCATCCTTTGCTATGTGCACTTAATTTATTGTTAATTAAATTCTTCCAGAACTGGAATTGATATTTTGACTCTTTTATTTTTACTTAAAGTACAATAACTTTTAACATTTTAATTTGTTTTAATAGTATATTGACAGCATTGTTTTCTTTCAGAAATCCACTTAATTTTCTTTACCCTATTACTGAAATGGTAATTGACAAAAACAAGCTACATTGTCACCAGAAGAGCAATGCAAAATGAACAATTGATATTTCAAAATCATCTTTCCATCTTGAATTTCAATGATGCATTGGGGCAACGATTTTGTGAGAAACATCTTCACCCTTAAAGAAAGATTTTCTTAACTTCTTACCTGTGTGCTGATTAGATATCACCTGGTTTTCACATTAAACAGATTCCCACTTGAGAAAGCAGCAAGGATGCAGTGAGGTTTATGTTTCCTGGTGTCAACCTGTATTATTTCAGTGAACATTGTAATGAGGATGCATCTTGCTGCCTTTCCAATGAAGCAAGTTTTAATCAGTAATAGGTGAAAAACCATTCCTACAAAGGTGTTAATCAGAGACTTGGCTTTGTGGACACTTTTCAGAGAGCAAATGTGTTAGCATAAAAATAAAGCCATAAAATGGAGAGCTGATTAATCACTCAATTGGATTTCTCTGCCTGCATAATTTTTTTTCTCTGCAACCCCATGCTAAATTGTGCTTCCTGTTTTTTATAAAATGACTTAATCAAATCTGACTCTGATTGCATCAGAGAAGGCCAGGTACCCTACACCATAAGAGGTGGTTTGAAATTTTGACTTGTCTACTTAAAGATCACCAAAATTTGATCACAAGGTCAATTACGTCCCCGGGTGGGATTGAACCAACAACCTTTCGGTTAACAGCCGAATGCGCTAACCGATTGCGCCACAGAGAGAGCTTGCAAGAGCATGTACTGACAAAGGCTAAAAAGCATTCATCTAGAAAGTTTCCTAGAAAAAGGTTAAAAAGGCAATAATCTGGAGAGTTTTGCAAGATTTTTCTTCCATTGACCAACGAAGAAACACATTGGTACTTTCACATGATGAGTGAGTACTTCAGGATCTCTGACACTTACATGAGCAGCAGAGTGGCGCAGCGGAAGCGTGCTGGGCCCATAACCCAGAGGTCGGTGGATCGAAACCATCCTCTGCTATGTGCACTTATTTTTTTGTTAATTAAATTCTTCCAAAACTGGAATTGATATTTTGACTCTTTTATTTTTACTTAAAGTACAATAACTTTTAACATTTTAATTTGTTTTAATAGTATATTGACAGCATTGTTTTCTTTCAGAAATCCACTTAATTTTCTTTACCCTATTACTGAAATGGTAATTGACAAAAACAAGCTACATTGTCACCAGAAGAGCAATGCAAAATGTACAATTGATATTTCAAAATCATCTTTCCATCTTGAATTTCAATGATGCATTGGGGCAACGATTTTGTGAGAAACATCTTCACCCTTAAAGAAAGATTTTCTTAACTTCTTACCTGTGTGCTGATTAGATATCACCTGGTTTTCACATTAAACAGATTCCCACTTGAGAAAGCAGCAAGGATGCAGTGAGGTTTATGTTTCCTGGTGTCAACCTGTATTATTTCAGTGGACATTGTAATGAGGATGCATCTTGCTGCCTTTCCAATGAAGCAAGTTTTAATCAGTAATAGGTGAAAAAACATTCCTACAAAGGTGTTAATCAGAGACTTGGCTTTGTGGACACTTTTCAGAGAGCAAATGTGTTAGCATAAAAATAAAGCCATAAAATGGAGAGCTGATTAATCACTCAATTGGATTTCTCTGCCTGCATAATTTTTTTTCTCTGCAACCCCATGCTAAATTGTGCTTCCTGTTTTTTATAAAATGACTTAATCAAATCTGACTCTGATTGCATCAGAGAAGGCCAGGTACCCTACACTATAAGAGGTGGTTTGAAATTTTGACTTGTCTACTTAAAGATCAGCAAAATTTGATCACAAGGTCAATTACGTCCCCGGGTGATATTGAACCACCTGCCTTTCGGTTAACAGCCGAATGCGCTAACCGATTGCACCACAGATACAACTTGCAAAATCATGTACTAACAAAGGCTAAAAAGCATTCATCTAGAAAGTTTCCTAGAAAAAGGTTAAAAAGGCAATAATCTGGAGAGTTTTGCAAGATTTTTCTTCCATTGACCAACGAAGAAACACATTGGTACTTTCACATGATGAGTGAGTACTTCAGGATCTCTGACACTTACATGAGCTGCAGAGTGGCGCAGTGGAAGCGTGCTGGGCCCATAACCCAGAGGTCGGTGGATCGAAACCATCCTCTGCTATGTGCACTTATTATTTTGTTAATTAAATTCTTCCAAAACTGGAATTGATATTTTGACTCTTTTATTTTTACTTAAAGTACAATAACTTTTAACATTTTAATTTGTTTTAATAGTATATTGACAGCATTGTTTTCTTTCAGAAATCCACTTAATTTTCTTTACCCTATTACTGAAATGGTAATTGACAAAAACAAGCTACATTGTCACCAGAAGAGCAATGCAAAATGTACAATTGATATTTCAAAATCATCTTTCCATCTTGAATTTCAA